>NW_022196903.1:25919067-25978771 GCF_008632895.1 Mastomys coucha | reverse complement strand
GAGAGGCGGTGGAGGAGGCAGAGGCAGAGGCAGAGGCAGAGGCAGAGGCAGAGGCAGAGGCAGAGGCAGAAGCAGAAGCAGAAGCAACCAAGAGAAGCCATATTGAATCAGTCAGCTTGGAGATGAGTCTGAGCCAGAACAGCTGATTTGAATCTACTAGCAAGGGATAAGAAAGAACTAGGAATAGGTGAGCTTTTTCAGCAGCAAGTTTCAGAGGCTGAAAACACTCTGAGCCCTGATTAGACTGTATAGAGGCTAGAAGCTTCCAGGACTAGGCATAGGTTAGCAGATGAAGGCAGTAAGCTTTGGAGATGACAATTACTACAGGAAAATAAAAGTTACATCTACACTTAGTCATCAAGAAATTGCTAATTAAAAGTGTAACCTGCAAACTAGAATAGCCATCACTAGAAAACAAATGCAGGTAAGGATCTGTAAGCAGTGTATACACTGCTGGGGGAAGTGTGTCTTAGCTAGGGTTTCATTGCTGTGAAGAGACACCATGACCAAGGCAACTCTTCTAAAGGAAAACATTAATTCAAGCTGGTTTACAGTTTTGGAGGTTATAATCAGTCTGTTATAATCATGATGAGAAGCATGGGAGTCAGTACGAAGGTGTGATGTTGGAGAAGGAGCTGAGAGCTCTGTCTCCATCTACAGGCAGCAAAGAGAAGCTTGTCTACCACACTGAGCATACCTTGAACCTTGAAGCCCATCCCCACAGTGACACACTTCCTCCAGCAGGGCCACATCTCTAAATAGTGCCTCTCTCTCCCCCTGGTCCAAGCATTCACACACATGGGTCTATGGGGGCCGTGCCTATTAAAACCACCAGAGAGTGTAAATTGATGTAGCTACGATAGAGCTGCCGCACAGACTAGCTTTGCTGCTGCTGAGCATGTACACTTGAAGGTTCCAACACAGCATGGCAGAGATTCTTGCACATCCAGGTTTACTGCTGCTGTACTCACAATAGCTAAGAAATGGACCAACTAGGTGTCCATCAAAAGATGAATGGGTAAAGAATGTGGGAGTTACATTGTATTTGGTTACAATAAATACAAATGAGATTTGCCAGGAAGGGGGGGGTTGCGGAGGCGGGGGGAGGAATGAGTCCAATTTGGAGTCATTATGTTACACAAAGTAAGCCAGACTCAGAAAGACAAATGCTGGGTGTTTTTCTCATATATGTAAACTCTCTCTCTCTCTCCTTCACCCTCCCCCTCCTCCTCTCTCTCTTCTCCCCCCTCCTCCTCCCCCTCCTCTCCCCACACCCTCTGTGTAGCTCACGAAAGTAGGAGAGGATGAGATATCAACAGAAGAGGAAGAGATCTTAAGTGGGGCAGAGAAATGAAATACATATTACATGAAAGCAGAGAGTGTTTGTGGAGAAAATAGAAAGAGGGGGGTGAGGGGATGATGCAGAAGAGCTAGAGAGAGACGGATAAAGACAAAACAAAAATAACACATAAGTATGAAAACTCCATAAACTCCACTAAAGACATAAATGTGTCTCTGTGTGTTAACTTTAAAAACTAAAAATATCAAAGTAAAGGAAATAAACTTTCAAATTGTTGTGTAGATGCCTATGATAAAAATGGTAACATTGACCTTGGCAACACAGATTTAAATGATCGCCCATAATCTAGGTAAGAAGACTCAATTTAGTGTTATAAGGATATGAACTCTCCCCAAATAAATCTCTTTCTCATAAACTAAATACCAATTTTAACCATGTATTATTACTATTTTAAAATATAAAAGTGTAATCATGTCGTGTCTATGTATTTAGTAACAGGAAACATTTCAAAATATATTAAGTGATTTGATGAAAATAAAAAACATAAGCAACATTTTGTTAAAAGTTAAATTGTGCACACCCAACTGATTATCTCTGGCTGATGGAATTGGGGGATAATTTTTAAAATATCGATTGTATTTCTACAATAAACATAATTATACTCAATAGAGAAAAAGCCAATGATCACTTTCTTTCTAAAAAACTGACATATTCTTCTTGCCGCATCTCTCCAGATCTGGCTAGAGCTCTCTTGTTCTCATTACTGTGACACTGCAGATAGAGGACCCTGCAGATATTCGCTGTTGCCTAGTCCAACCATGTGAGCTCTTCATAAAAGCTATCGGTTGTTAGGGCATCCTTCATACAAACCTTCAAACACAGCTGGCTCTCAGAAAGATGGAGCTGAGACTGAGGGAACAGCCTACAATGATGGGCTCAACTGAGACTCATCCCATAGGAGAGAGCCAACCCCTGACACTGTGAATGATACTCTGCTATGCTTGCACACAAGAACCCAGTGCATAACTGTCTCCTGAGAGGCTTCATCCAGCAGTGAATGGAAACAGATGCAGAGACCCACAGCCAAACATCAGGCAGAGCTTGGGGAGTCTTGTGGAAGAGTTTGGAGGAAAGGATCGAGGGAGCTAGAGGGGTCGAGGACACCACAAGAAGACCTACAGAGTCAACTAACCTGGGCCCAAGGGAGCTCACAGAGACTGAACCACCAACCAAAGAGCATGCAGGGGCTACACCTAAGCCCCCTACACATTTACAGCAGACACAGCTTGGTCTTCATGTGGATCCCCCAACAATTCTGAATGGGGATGGGTATCTCTAACTCTGTTGTTGCCATTGGATCACCTTCCCCTAGCTGGACTGCCTTGCTGGGCCTCAGTGGGAGAAGATGTACCTAGTCTTGCTGCAACTTGATGTCCCAGGGAGGGGTGGTACCTAAAGGGAGCTCTCCTTTTCCTTAGAGAAGAGGGGAGGGTAGTGGGATGAGGGGTGTGTGAGGGTGTGGCTGGGAGGAGAGGAGGATGTAAAATAAATAAGTAAATTAATGAATGAAAAAAAAATCGTTGACCAAAAAGTAAGAAAACATACTTGCAACACCTGCCTCTGTCACTAGAGGGCATCATATCCCTACTAAGCCCGTACCAAGAGCTTGCCTCAAAAAAAAAAAAAAAAAAAAAAAAAGCTTTTTTTTTTTTTCAACAGAGACAGCTTCCACAAAGATTATCAAGTCGTCTCTAAGGGGAAATGAATGTAAACCCTTCCCAACAATGAAATGTCGATCCCAAGGCGAGATAGCTTCTCTTTATCTTAGCTCTGGACGCTCTGGACGCTCTGTACTTTGTACCTGCAACATCCTTTTCCGCCCGCACCTTAAAAAGCAGTTTTACAGAGTCTCAAATTAGATCCTGTGTTTTGCTACCGCCAAGAAAGCAAATCTGTGTCTAAAGCTCATTTCTCGTTTATTCACCAGTCAGCTTGAATCCATAGAAGTGTAAAAACACTTGCTGCGTTGAATTAAAAGGTTAAGGTCCCCTTTTAAATCATGTGTCTTTCCCAAGAAACTCCAACAAGGCAGAGTTCTAAATTTACAAAACACAAAAAATGATGTGATGGTTATAAAAACCTTCTCATGATTTTATCGATGGTTTCAACATAAGTCGCTATGGAGTGTTATTCTGATTCACTTAAAACATGGTCCCCTGTTTTAAGAGTTAAAACGTGGCAGCCTGTTTCACAGGGATGTATGTGATTTGAAGACTGATCAGCCCTTGCTGATGACAGTAGACAGGCAAACAAACCCACTCACACGTGAAGCAATTACTCCAGAAAAGGTGAACATGTCTGATACCTAAAACAGGAGTCAATTAGATGTGGCTCTGCTGTTATAAAAGCTGGGACCCATGGAGTCTAGAAACAACCAGTAAGTCTCCATCACTGACCTGCCACACCCCGTAGCTACCCAAGTCCAAATCCCCACTCCTCAATTTACTGATCTCTCTGACTTGATCAATGCCCAGCTCCTCCAAGCTTCCTGTCCCCTATCTGAAACAGGAGGATGACAATGAGACTTCTTGCATAGTAATCTCGAGAGGGTTAAAGAAGATCTGATACAAAGGACATTAACTGAATGCTACATTGTAAACACCCAAAATAGTCACTGTTACTCATAATCTTACTGCACAGATGACGTAGGAAATGTCTAAGACATCATGCTGGCACTAGGTGTGGGCTGGTATTATCTTGTGAGAGAAAGACTCTGGATGCTCATGGGGTTCTTGATCCCCTTGAAAGATGTGTCATCCTCATGCAAACATGACATGAGACATCCCACTCTTGGGAACTGTGCAGGTTTCTGGACTCTGATTCCATACTCAGCCAGGGCTCCTTCTGCTAGCAAGGCAGCATTTTGCAGAAATATCTTGCCAAGAAGAATGTAAGGAGCAGCTGATTTTGGTATATAACCTGTAGTTTAGGATACAAAATAAGTTCATGTCTCCAATATTCAATTTGGAGAGACTCTCCTTGACCAAATCCAGTTCCTTCTTAGCCACAAATTGTAATTTCCAAGTATGCTTTCCCTGTGATTTTCTTCTTTGTCTTACTTTTTATTAGCTATATTAGTTTGTATAAGGAGTTTCATGATGGCGTTCCCTACAGGAGCTAATGGATTCTGATCACAGTCACCTTCGCCCATTTCTCTTCCTTCTTCCCTTCACTCCTACTGAACCCCATCTTCCCACCTAGTCCTCCTGCTACTTTCACACATTTTTATTCTTTGATGGTTTATTTATGTTTACTTAATTGGACAATGTGGGAGGGGTTATCCTCAGGGACATGGCACCTCACCAGTGGCTATACCACTGAAGGAAATGTCTCTGTCCTGGCAATCATTTACTGTGGATAAATCCTCAGGGAGGGGTGGGGCCTATGAGTCCCTCCCCCTTCTATGATTACACGGTGTAGGTGGGGACTCCAATCTTGTACTGGTAATCCCAGCTGCCCTGAATTCAAGAGGCAACATCCCTGTCCAGCTCAGAAGTCAGCAAGCCACTCCCCATTCCTGAATATTCATTCTAATGGAAATAGGATGCCAGGTGCAGTTCAAAGCAGTGCAAAGAAAGGAGAACAAGCCAATCCTGTCCCCTCTCTGCTGTCTTTATCTGGGTCCTAATAGGGGGGACAAAAAAATGATTAAGAGTCATTGTACCAGATCAGGGATAAGAAAAAAAATACAAATTTGAGTGACAGCCTGTGGGGAGCTAGGGATAGAGGGATATGGTTTTGGATGGAGAAGACAGGGCTGTCAGGCATGAAAGGAGTCAGTTAACCTTGTGGCTGAGCTATGTACTGGGAAAGTAAGAATTCCAAGTGTTCCTCGTCTGGGTCTTTCTTCTCAGTGTTTCCTTCTATCTCACTTCTGCTGAACTCGTAAACATCTAGAGACAGGACCACCTGGACCACAGACATCCTCTTAATCTTGGAAGGCTACAGCCCAGAATTCCCCTGCTACCACTCCCTCCAATGAGACCCCTGCCCCACTTCCCAGGGCCTCCAAACATGGAGACTGAAGCACCCACCCCTACCCCCTTGCAAGCTCTTTGCCTCTACCCCATATATCTGAGTTTAGCCCAGTGACTATAGAACCTTTCCCTTCTCGGTTTCAGCAGATTTAGCCATGCCTAATGTGACAGGCAAAACGGGCTTCGTGACCCCAGTAGGTGACCCTTGAACAGTCCAGTCCGGCTGTGCTCCATGGAGCCTGGGGCCTCTCACCCCAGCCTTGGTCTCCTGATACCAAGAATTCTCTGATCTAGAGTTTGATGAACCTCTCTCTGTTCAGGGTCAGAGAAGAATCATTTACAGTTTGTGGGATGAATAGGTTTCTGCCACCTAGTTTTGTTGCTATTTTACCACCGATTGCAGGTTTTTTTTTTTTTAAGGTTTCTTTAAAATTCTTAACTGTGGGCTATGTTTACTCATGCCTTGGGTCATAGTCTGACCACCCCCATTCCAATCCATTTGTTGATTCTTACTTACATTAACATTCGCCAGTGGCTCTCTCCTGGTTGATAAAGAAGTCTTTGTTGGCTTGGGGATTTATTGGCTTAGCCATTTATTTATTTTGGGTTTTTATGACAGGGTCTCACTATGTAGCCCAGCCTGGCCTTGGATTTGCAATCCTCCCGACTCAGCTCCCTGAGTGCTGGGATTGGAGATGGGAGTCACCAGGTCTGGGCTTGCTGGTTTATTTTTGGTGGTTAATTTAGCATTTTCAGGATACAAGGATCTGTTGCATCAAATAGAGTATTATTGTTCTTGCAAGACCCAGCACATACTAGGCCTTCAAATTGTTGCAAGGTGGGACGTTGTATTTTTTTTCTCTCAACAACAGGCTCCATTGTTCTTCTATAGGGGGAGTCACTTTCTGTGAAATTGTCCTTTGGCCATGGAGGCTGAATGTCACCTGACGGCTGAAAGGGTCAGCAATGCAGAACAGTTCTGCAGGGAGGTACTAAGAGGCAGATGGAAGTCAGGGGGAGGGGCAGAGGGGTGATGGGAGAAGGGGTGGTGGAGCTTGACTGCATTTGAGCTTAGGAAGCCTGCAGAAGAGAGAGCAGAGCCACTGGTCCTGTGGCCACCTTCCGAGTCTGTTTAATGGAGCATTTTGCATTCTTAGAGCTAATGAAGTGTGGACCCCCACAGTGCGCAGACCTTTACTTGGGCAAGATGGTGACTAACTTCCAGGCATCTGGACTTATCAGAAGATAACAGAGCAGGCGAGGAGAATTGAAGGAGGGACATAATGAGAAAAGAGGCTTGGGAAAGCAGTACTGGCACCCATCTGGGCTGCTGCTCTGACAGCATCGGATCTCCAGGGCCAGGGGCCAGGAAGACAACTTGAGATTAGCTCAACCCCGTGGCCTAGGCTCACGATAGTTTAACAGCCTGCTGTATACATGCCTGTTAGGTGAGGCGTAAATCGCCGAAGCAGACTAGACCACAGCACACCAGGAAGAGGGCCTGTAGGCAGGCAAGAAGAACACATGTTCACCATAACTATAACACCAACTTGTGGGACTGGGGTGGAGGGGATGCACTTAGCAAGATACACTTTCGACAAAGGTGAGGAATGAACCCCAGAAGTCCTAGGAAACCCACCGGAATTTCCTTAGGACGTGAAGAGAGGCTCAAACAATTTTTTTAATTTAATTTTGATTACTGATTTTTTTTAAGACAAGTTTTCATATATCCCATTGTTGGTCTCAAACTTAGAATGTAGCTAAGAGATGACCTTAGACTCTGGTCCTTCTGGTTGTACCTCTTGAGTATCAAGATGACAACTGCCCCCAGTTTATGCAATGCTGGTAACTGGACTCCATTTTGTTGATTTGCCTGCCCACTGCCTATTGGGGTTCTATGCCAGTGGTACCCAGCTGACATCCCCAGACCAGCACCAACCACCTAGGATGTGTTAAAAATCCTAACTTTATTACTTCATTCTTAACTCGCCACTTCTGCAATTAGGGGTGGGGGTGGATGGTGAAGCCATCAGTCAGCGTGTTCATAAGGCTCCCGGTGCTTCTGGGTAAGGCTCACCTTCACGAGACATTGTCCCAGAGATCTGCCCCAAGATACTCATCGTTAGGGAAGAGAATCTGAGTTTCAGCTCATTTCTTTTTCCTGTTCATGCAGAGTTCATCCAATCCTTTCCTTATGAACTATGTATGTAGTGACATTTCACTCCAGTTAGCCCTGCATCTGTGTTGGTGAGCAGGAGATCTTCACAAGCTATCTCTGGAGTTATGCACTGTTGGGGCAATTTGTTTTCCCTTTTCCACAGTCAACCATGGAATAGTTTTGCCATTATCCTTCTCTAATATTTCCTCGGAGACTATAGGATTACTACTGACCTCTAATGCCTTCTCAGCCACGCTTGCCAGTAACCTCAACTCCTGTCCCTATCTGTACTAGGACACCTCTTAAATCCCGTGTTTCAAGGCGACTCAAAGGATGGAGATCTCCCTGCCTCACAAAGCACAAGAATACCCTCTGGCCTCACGATGCTGCCTCAGATCAAGGGATGCCCTCCCTGGAGCTGAGTTCAAATCCCTACCGACCATGGCTCACATGACTCGATAGCCTCTCCTTCTATTGATGTTTCTCTGCAACTTTCTCCTAGTTTGCCCCATTCTCAGCAGCAGGACAAACCCAGGAGATTCTGTGAAGATTCTCTCAGGGAAGACAGCAAGTCTTCTTATGGGGACTCTAGGATCAGTGAATGGGGTTATCTGTGCTTGGAAGAAGCCTTCCTCCTCTTTGGATCTGGTGCCTGTGACACATGACATATCCCTCAACTGCTGAAATGCTTCTGCATCAGTCTGAGCCTTCCTAGCATCTTGGGACTATCCATAGCATATCACACAGCATTTGTAATGGACCCAATACAGAAATCACCTAAATCCTAGAGTAGGGATAACTTGGGCTGGTCTTGGGCTGATGACTCCGAGTCACCACCAGTCCCTTTTCCCAGAATGAGGAAGCTCAGCCTCCAAGGAAACTGGATGACAAAGGGACCAGAAAGAGCAGCTCAAGCTGGTTTAATAGGTTGAACACCTTGGGCAATGTTCTAGTGAGAGAGACTATTGTGTTTGGAATCTGCTTCTCTGTCTGTCTGTCTGTCTGTCTGTCTGTCTGTCTGTCTGTCTGTCTGTCCTCTCCCATTCTACTCATGAGAGACTCCCCCAACACTGTAATTCTTCTGGTCTCTTTCTCTTTTAAATACAGTTTTAAAGACAAAACTATATAAAGACACCTATATCACATTGCTTCTTGATGTGGACCATTCCAGGTCCTTGTACATTTTTCTATACTAGAGATTCATTTTTTGTGTGTAGGCTTATTATAAATAGCAAGCTATCATAATAATATAACTCAGCAGAGTGTCATCTGGGAGGACTAATGCCCTTGGCCAAGTCACCATCACAGGATATTGTATCATTTATCAATACGAAAGGAATTACATTTGTTGCAGAATCCATGAATGTGTCTCTTTGGCTGCTTTCATTTCCAATATTCCTACACAGCTCACTACTTTTTTTTTAACTTTCTTGGTCAATTCCACTTTAAAAACATCATATGACCCCTACCTCCCATCCCCCATCCCCGCTTCATTGAGGCTGATATCTTTAGGTTTTGGTCATTTTTAGTAATCACATCATGGTCAGAGCTGTACTTAACTCTAGTCTCATCCATTTATTTTCTATTTCTGTTCTTAATACTTCCCTTTTTTTCTTACTCCAGCAATCAGATTTATTTTCCCCTCCCGTTTCGTGATTTGCAAATCATTTCCCACTTTGCTTTCTTGTTAAGCTTACTTAATGTAAAAATGTATAGCCAGAGTTGAATTATAATTATTTATTTCATTAACTAAAAGCAGTTGCACAAGTGAAATGTTTGCATTTGAGAAGTTCAAGTAGCAGCTAGGTATGGTGGGGCATGACTGAGACCCCAACCTCAGAGAGAGGCTGAAGCAGGAGAATGGGAGGGGGCGGGGACTTGGGGCTAGCCTGAGTTTACATAAGAAATTTCAGGCCAGCTTGGGCTACATACAGTGAGACTCTGTCACAAACAAAACAAAAGTCCAGCAAGATGAAGGTATAGAGGGAACAGCGAGTCTGTCATGGTTCTGATCCCATGGTCCTCCAATACCTGCAGAGTATGAGCCACTGCACTAACACAGATCTCTATCGTCCAAACCGTTTCTGTGAACGTGAGAGAGAGGATGTGCATCCAGATTTGTAAATATTTCAAAAACAGAATCCCTCCCCACGGCCTCCGGCTCTTTACTTCCTCTGTGATAGATCTCACTGTCTGTAGGTAGTTCGAGGTCCCTGTCAGAGCTCACATTTGTGCCATAGCAGTAGCCCATAAGATGGCTTTCCCTAAGTTATGTACCATTCCTCTAGTGACCATTGTTTAATTTGGTTCCAGTTTTTCATCGCAACAACGTTCTTGTAACGTATCTTTGACATGTGACGCTGTATTAATACTTAAAGTGGAGTTACTGCATCAAAAAGTGTGTGCCTTCAAGATTTTGGTAGTTACAACCAAACTATCCTTCAAGGAATTGAGGGTTGGTGAGGCAGTTCAGTAGGTACAGAGGCTACTGTATAAGTCTGGCGAGCTGAGTTTGATCTCTGGGATCTGGGGAAGGAGAGAACTGACCCCACAAATTGTCATATGCTCTTCACATGCATGCTTGTACACACACACACACTCATTCACATATACACACATGCCTGCCTATGGGTACACACATATACAAGTGCACACACATACATGCACATGTCCTCACATGTACACACACACACATACATCCTCAAGAGACACACCTACTGCCTCACACCTTTACCAATCTGCTGGCTTGTGAAAGTGATAATATACCAAGGCTTTAAGCCACAGCTCTCTGTCTGACAGTGAGCTTGCCTTTACATATTTTCTGACCCTGTAGACTCTGCAAGCTCCCTGTTCTTCACCCTGTACCTCGTGTACTTTGCCTAGTTGCCAATGCCTTCCTCCATAATATTTTTTTTAGGTATTCCTTGTATGTGGCTGTTAATCCTTTGTTTAGAATATTTGCTCAGAAATAGAATTATGAGTCCATGGCCTGATTTTGTTGTTCCTGTTTATAATGACCTCTGCCTAGAAGATTTTAATAGTTTGTAGGGTGTAAGCCTTCCACATGTGCTTTCTTTTATGGCTTCTGGGCTTTGTGCTTCCTACTTGATTGAACAATCATAAAGATGTACATGAGGGGTTGGAGAGATGACTAGGCTGCTCTTGCAGAGGACACGGCTTCAATTCCCAGCACCCACATGGCAATTCACAACTGTCTATAATCCTGATTCTAGGAGATCTGTCACCTTCAGAATCATACATGCAGGTAAAACACCAGTGCACATTAAATAAAAGTAAATCTTAAAAAAAAGTTGCATATGTTCTCACAATAATTTCTAATTCACACTTTAAAGTTTACACACAGAAATTTCTCTTTGGAGTATTCCACTCTATGAATGTGAACAAATTCATACAATTATGTAGTGGTCATCATGACAAAAAGATATAGAGGAGCTCTAGAACCTCAAAACTCACTCACTCCCATCTTCCTCCCATACCAGCCTACAGTTACGTCTGATCTAATTACTATATATTACTATATTATTGTTGTTGTTGTTGTTATTTTATGTGTAAGTGTGTTTATCTGCATATCAGTATGCTCATATAAATGTAAGCACCTTTGGGGTTCAGAAGTGTTAGATCCCTTCAAACTAGAGTTACAGGTGGTTGTGAGCTGCCTGCCATGGGCCCTGGGACCTGAATTCAGATCCTTTGGAAGAGTAGCCAATGCTCAGAAGCACTGAGCCATCTCTCCAGTCCCTGTGAAATGGTAAGGGATTTCTCAGGTACAGGAGACTGACTTCTTCCGCTCAGCATAACAAGGATGAGATTGGTCCCTGGTGTTGTCTGGGTCAGTGTGTGCTCTCTAGTGCTTAGCTGTACTGCATTGTATCACAGGGAAGAACCCTTCCCCAGTTTCTGAAGTTTGGGCTTCTAAAGCTTGGGTCTGATGGTGACTACCAGCTGCCCAAGTTGTCAGCCTACCTGCAAATCAGTGTCACTGTTTGGTGTTCCTCCCTCGGTGTCTGGGGTGTCCACTTGCCCTGAACTTAGTATTGTCTGCTTAGAAAGTTACTTTCTAATAAGCATGCGTTGGTAATCCATGATGAGTTTAATTTGCACTTTAAAGAACTGATGGTGTTTGGCATCTCCCATATGTCTTTTTGGGTGAAGTGTCTGTTCAGAGATTTTGCTCACTTTATAGATTGAGGGTTTTTTAAATTGAATTTTAAAGTTCCTTATGTTTTTAAACATATCTCTGGTCAGACATACAATTTGCAAATATTTATTCTTGTCTGTGTCTTGTCCTTATACTGTTTTATTAGTGCTTTTTTGCAGAAACATATAATAATTTAAAATTATAATTTTTTAAGAAATCCCATTCTTAAAAGCTTCTGCTTTAGGTACTGTGTGTAAGAAATCTTGCTTAACCTGAGAACACAATCATTTTTCTCCCTTTCCTGTAGAATTTTCATAGCTCTGGAATTTACACTTAGTTCTATGATCCACTTTAGTTGTAATTTTTCAGAAGCTGCAAGGGATGAGCTACAAGTCTTAGATCAGTATTGTGTTTGTTTGCCTGTCTTTTGAGACAGGCTCATACTGTGTAGCCCAGGTTGGCTCCAAACTTGTGATCAGGCTCACACTGTCCTAATGACTGCTGTTCTAGATAAATTCCCCAAATTAAATGTATGACAAAACAAACTTTGTTCTTTTCTAGAATTGTCTTACACTAGTTCTGTCTGCAGTTGTGACCTTGGGAGTCACAATCCACATGGGATTCTCATAAGAACTGCCCTGAATCTATGAGATTATTCCTTTGCTGTACCTTCCATGAATTGGTACTTGTGCTTAGGCCAGCTTTCAGTGGTGTTTCTTATTTTGATAATCACATTTAATGCACATTCCACTAAACACCTATTAAATGGTTCTCATTGATGCTAATTTTAATAGAAAATATATTTTTAAAATTTTGGCTTTTATTTGTCCATTGTCCATATATAAGAATACTATTGATTTTTTTTTAAATAGTGACCTTACATCCTAAAACCTTACTAAAATTGCTTTTTGAGTTTGATAATTTTTGATAGACTCCTTGGGAGTGTCTAAATGGACTGATCTCATCTGAGACAAAACTCAGTTTTCTCTCTGACATCCCAGCAGAGATGCCTCTTTGTTTTGTTTTGTCTTCATGCCTCACTGCATGAAAGGGGATGAAAACCTACAGTAATATGTTGAATGGAGATAGGCGAGGAGAGAACTCCTGCTCCCCAGCAGAGGGAAGCTCATCCATGCTCCATCCTTATAAGGACAATGGACGCTCTTTCAGAGATCCCATTTACAATGTAAGCTTTCTAAGGTTTTTTTAGAGTTTCGCCAAATACTAATTTTATATCTACTGAGAATATTCTTTTGCATGCTAATTTTGATAGAATGTATTTTAAAATGTAATTTAGTGCTTAAAGGGCTAATTCACATAAATTTAAAAAGAAAAAAAAAGATTGTATGTGAAAGTAATTGAGCTTAATTCCACACCCCCCAAGCGATTAGCTGTCAATGTTCTTCAATAAGTGTCTGTGTTTCCACTCACTGGAAATGTCACTCTTGTCTTGGGGTGCTCCCTCCCTGCGTGGCTGTTTCTGGATCATGTCTTTTGTTACACAAATTAACTAGGCTATTCCCATGCCAACACCGTACCAGATCAGCCCCTAAGCTTTACGATATGTTTTGCAAGCTGCTAAAGAATGTTACTCTTGTCATTTTTCTCTTCCAGATGAACTTGAAGCTGCTCATAGAATCCCATATGGAAACCTGTTGCTCCTCGGAGTGGTAGAGCATGGCAGAGCATTGCATTTATAAATATTTATAAATACACTCAATATTGTATAGCTGTTGGTCCTTACCAAGCTGACTTGTATAAACAGTGTTGTTTCACAGAACCAAGCTTCTTTTTTAAGGAAAGACTACGTGTTTCTCTATTTATTCAAACCATTATTCGTGTATTTCAATTCAGTTGCATATTCCCTCTATGAACATGTGTGTATAGTTATCTCATTGATATCTTACTAGCTACGTAGTTTTTTAGACATTTCCCTTGGACTTTTAAAAGTTACATGGAGATAGCTGTAAAAAAGTAATAATTCTGGATCTTTAAAAGTATCTATATAGCTCATTTTGCACTTTTAGACGTATTGTGCTGGATGGGATGTCTGGTTCAATGCTACATTTACTCCTGCATATTTGTTCCTAATATAATGGAAATTCCTCAAGTATTTCAGGATTGAACACTAAGTACAAGCCTACGATTTTTTTGGTAGAGAACTGGTTTCAGATAGCAAATGCTCCTTCCCCTTAGGACTTACGTACAAAGATACATTTAACCGGAACTGTGAACTGCATTTTATCAATTACTTTCTGAAGCACCTATTGAAAAATATCATCCTTTTTATCTTCAGAGAATACAATGAATTCTGTCAAGGCCCAGCTGGGAAACACTCAACAGCTTGAGCATGCTTCCGTGCTCCTTCAACACACCGCTAGGTTCACACTGTTTGTATTGCTGTTCACAAGCAAGATTAACTTCTTTCTAGGTTCTACCATTATATTATTTCAGAAGAAGATAATAGCTATTCCTTGTGAATAAAAAGATACCCATCTGTTTTGTGAGCTACAATCACGTACTTAATAGAGAAATGCCTCTTCCTTGGTTTTCATAGCTATACATGGCAAAATTACTTGTCTGGTTCTGGTTTCTTTTCTTTCTGATCACTTATTTATTTATTTATTTATTTATTTATTTATTTATTTATTTATTTATTTGAGATAGAGCTTGTGTAGCTCAGACTGGCCTCAGACTCTCTGTGTAGCTAAGGATGACCTGAGAGAACTAATGGTGTCTGCCACCACATCCAACATATTTGTTTCTAGATGACAGTTGGGTTTGTGTGTGTGTGTGTGGTGGGGGGGTCCTTTCTATTGAACAATGACCATTTGGGATCTGGGCTTTCATGGATAGAGCATTTCATTTTAATTTTAGTTATATTTATTTTAAACTGTATGCAATGATCACTCAGCTTCCCCCACACTTCCTCCGGCTTATACTGGTCTTGCCTTTTCTATTTTTTCTCAATCAGTTGCTCATCTATTTTATTGATCTTGCCAGAGGGTAGTCATTAGTTTTATTTTGTTAATTTCTACTTTACTCTTATTCTTGCCTACCTTTTATTTCTTGGGATTTTTTTCTATTGTTTTTCTAGTGCTTGAGTCCAATGCTCTGTCTATTTACCTTTACCATCCCTGTTCCTGCAAGCTCCAAAGACTGAAAATCTTCCCATTTGTGCCACTTTGGCGGCTCTTGTGGACCTTGGAGTGTGACGGGCACACATGTCCATTTCCAAGTCCTTTGTAATTTCAGATCTAATTCCCTAGTAATCCAAGTTAATTAGATGTATGAATGCTCGTTTCCAAGAGGACGGTGGTTTCTGTCTTTATTGGGTTTTTAAATACCTTTTCATTGTCAAATAGTGATTTTGTGCATATGGTAACAATTGTAGGTTGTATAATTTCTCATCTTGAGCTTTTCTGGTAAGAACTCCATGCAAGTTTAAACAAACTGCGCATCCAGAATCCCTTGAGTATGAAGGCTCTTAATTACTTTATTAGACTATGCCAAATCCTCATTTTGCTACTTGAACTGTTTAAAAACAACATTGGCTTGTACTCTTGTGTTTTAGGCATTGTAGACACATGGCATGCCATTTTTAGGATTTTATCCTCTTTTTCTAACCTGATGGTCTCCGTATTTCCAGTGTAGTAAATCAATTCATATTGCCACCTTTGCTACCTCAATGGCACCAGCCATGTCCATTTCATTTTTTCCTATTTAGCATATTTTTCCTAACCTACTTTATTGGATTGGGGGTTTCCCAATTTATTTAACTAAAATAAATAAATAAATAAACAAATAAATTGATGGTTGGGAAGTTATAAATCTTACTTTGTTTTTTCCCAATGGTTGGCTCTTTAATTTTTAAGCACGTTTAACTGTATTTATAAAATCAATATGCTCAATTATTCCCTCTAACTAGCTCCTTTCTAAACATCCAGGAGCCCCCCAACCTGAACCTTCTGTTGCTTTCTAAGTAGAAACCATCAGGGATTTTGGTAGCAGCTTGTCAGATGGTTGCTTCATCTCTCCCCGCCCCCTTTCTCTCTCTTCTCCTCTCTCCTCGATCAATAATTATTTTTAAGTTTCACCGTGTTCTGTCACTGCGTTCCCTGCCCTTCCTGCCTTTCTCCTTTCCCCAGTCATTTCCCCAGAGAACATTGTCTAGCTGTTTTTCCAGGGAGGGTCTTTCGTGGTCTGTGTTCTGGCCCTGGGTCTTTCTAATAAAGTGTTTTTATTTTGCCCTTACATTTGACTGATTGGTTCACCTGGACAGAGAATCAGATGTTCAAATCGGTTTCCAAGAGAACCTTGAAAGCCCCTCTTCACTGTCTCCCCAAATCCACGTGGCTTAAAGGAAGCTTTGCCTCCTAATGGCCCACATACCGCCCCCCCACTACGCTCTCTCATGGTGAGGAAGCAGACTAAAAGGGTAGCTGTTTCCGGGGCTGCTTCCCTGGACCCTGCCCTCCTTAATCACTCATTCATTACCAGCTATCTGTTGTGCATCCAATGTTCCAGCTGTGTTCTGGGACTTTAAAAAAAAAATAAAACATTGCATGGACCCAGAAAAGTATACAGAATAATAAAGCAATCAGCAATGTACTTACTGCTCATAATGACAATTCTTATCATTTTGCTTCATCCATTTCAGTTTTTTTAAATTAAAATAGTAAAGAACCAGTTGACACTGTCTCCTTTCCTTCCATACACTGCTCTTAATTTGTTTGTTTACTACAACTGATATGTTATACTTTAAAAATATGGAAACAGTATTATGGATGTAGGTGGTTAGATAATATACAGATAAACATCAAACAATAACAAATACAAAGCTTGCTCCCTGACTGTGTGCAATATAATCATACTGTATATCTTAATATATTCCTGCTATAACCTGGCAAAGTGGGTGATATTATTCTTTTTATCAACCAGGGGCTGTTACTTAATTACTGTCACATAGCTGGTAGGTGACAGCATCAGACCCTGGTAATCTGCCTACAGATTGCACTATTCACAAAATAAGATGTACTGAAAAGTAACAATTAGCATGTATTTAAAAAAAATAAGTGGGTTTTTTTTTTTGGTGGTCGTTGTTTAAAATAAAAAATGGTATCATTTTTGACACTTCTAAAATCTTGAGGTGTTTTTTATTCCCTCTACTCTGTTTATTGAACAGGGACACAATCCATGATCTAGTGAGCTTTGGTTCATCGATTATTTTTATTCCTATATAGCACCAACTTGCATTTTCATAAATATTTAGGTTGCTTCAAAAGATCACAGGAAGTACTTCACTGAACATGTTTGCAGTTGATCTCAGAGGGAGAGATTATGAGTGTTCCTAAGGCGTGTCACCAAAGCAAGAAATGGCTAAGTGGCAGGGCTTGCATATTGTCATCTTGCCAGGTCACTGTCCCAACTTATAATCCCCCCTCACCCCCTGGGAGAGAGGAAGTCACTCTTCTCCTATCTAGCTTGTAAACTCCAAATCACATGCTGCTTAACCAGTGAGCTCTGACTCCAGAGACTCTCCCAGAAGCCACTTCCTTTCGGTCTGGATTTAGATAACTTGAGTCAAGTCTTATGCAAAAGTTTACTGAGGACTTACTCCTGTTTTCTTGCTTCTGTGGTTCTCTTCAGAAGCTCACACTACAGTCTCTGAGAAGTATTAATTCGTTAAGTTAAGAGCTATTCCGTTTTTGAAGTATACAGAGCATCTAACGTTAACTAAAGTCTTCTGTGTTACATAACAGAACCTACACTGTTCCGCTGACTATAACCTTGAACTTACTGACCGCTGCCATAAGAGGATAACCTGCTCAGACTTGTAAAGTAGCATGAGCCTCAGTGTGAGATGAAGCTGTTCAGATGGCTCGAAATGAAACTTGAGAGCTAAGAATATAGCAGCCTCCTGATCAAATCTAAAGTCTTGTATTTCACATAAGATTTTTTATAAAGTTTTTTACTTCTAGAACTTAACACTAAGTCAATAGTTTTTTAATAGTATCAGTATAGCAAAAATCACCATGCCAATGATGACCGACGGGATTTTTAAGAAACTCTACTACAAACTCAAAATCCTGTCCTTCAGAAATAGTTGGGAAAACAGGCTAGCTCTTTGGTTCTTTTATTGTGCTGCTCAGCCAGGACGCAGCTGGAGCTCAGACAGCAAAACCCTCATGGACACAACTCTGTAACTCTACTTACATGTCTAAAAGAATGGCCCCTATACTCTGAAATCAAACTCCCAGTTTCCGTCTCCTGAGTCCTACTTCTTTTTAAGCATCTGTCTCCAAACATTAAATATCTTCTTCTAGTTCCTGGGATGAAATCTTCGGAGTAGCTCACCAGTCTTAGTCTTTTAGACCCTTCAACCAACATCTCTGCAAATTCCCTACACTCTCACTGCAAATGACATCTCACATCTGACCACAGACAACTTCATTTACCACGACCATCATGGTAGAAAATGCCACCATCTCTTGCTTGTATCTGCAGCACCCTATGGGGAGGGGGTCCCCTGCTCCTAGTTTTTCTTGAACCCTAGTGTACTTGCCATGCAACATCTAGGATGAACCTTTAAAGTTAATGTATATGGTCACCACTGCTCAAAATTCTCCTGAAGATTACTTAACGTTCTCCTTCTACTGGTTTGCAGAATGCTAAATGGCCTAACTCCTGCCTGGTCCAGATGCCAAAGCTCTTTCCTCTGACTCCATGCTTCCTTCTGCTACATTTACCTCTGGGCTAAGCAGGATAATGCTTCCCCAGAGATGTCTACATCCTAATACCCGGAACCCAATAAACATGTTACACTGCATTCCAGTGCAGAGTTAAGGTGTTAAATGAACTATAGGTTACTAAAGCTGATCTCAAAATGCAAAGATTGTCCTAGGCCATTCAAGTGGGCTGTGTGTGATCAGAAGGGTGGCTTTAAGTGAGGAGCCGATTGATGCAATACAGAAAGACCTGACACATTCTCGCTGTGTTTGTAATGTGGCATTTGAGCTTGTAGGAGCCAGTTCTCTCCTTCCACTATGAGGGTCCTGGGGATAATGGCTTGAAGGCATGTGACTTAACCTGCTGAGGCATGTCCCCAGCCTAGAAGGTGTCCTTTGTAGATCAAGGTTCAGCACTCTCTGGAAGCTTGGGCAAGAAAACTGATTCTTGCCTAGAACATGAGGTATCTTCCCCCCTCCCACCCCTTCTCATTGAAAACCATTTTGGATTTCTGAAAACAGACCCACGAAAAGAAAACAATTTTTTTGTTGTTGTTTTGGGTCACTGAACTTACATGGTAATTTGCTACAGTAGTCACCAAAACCCTGCTGCTCAGCACTTCAATATGTTCCTGCCTTGAAATTTCTGCATTATCTCTCTCTATGTGTTTGTCTCTCTGTATGTCTTTCTGTGTCTATCTGTCTCTGTCTCTCTGTCTCTGTCTCTCTCTGTGTCTGTCTATCTCTGTCTCTGTCTCTGTCTCTGAGAGGTCTATCTATGTAGTTATGGCTGTCCTGGAATTCACCATGCAGAACCTTGAACTCACAGAGATCCATTTGCCTCTACCTCACCTGTGTTGGGATGTACCACTGTGCTCAGTTCAAGATTTCTGCATTTTTCTATCTCTGTGTTTTATTTCCCAGGAACCCTACACAAAATATTCCCTTTTGGAACTTCTGTCTCACTAATCCTACTGTGCCGTTCTGATACCATTTATCAACTACCCGAAATATACATCACTTGACTTGTTTGTTATTTGTCTTCCTAATTAAATATAAACATGAGAACAGAGACTGTTCTGTCCGTTCCTGTATCTCCAGTGCCTCATGGTATGCCAGGCAAAGAGAATCCTGATAAATACTTATTAATTGGCTCACTTTGTAACACAGAAACAAAACAAAGTAAAACCAGGAGTTAGATGAAGGGTTCTTAGTGTAAGAAGTAAGAGTAGTTAAGTGATACATAAGAGTTACTGAGTTACTGAGTGAAGGAAAGAGTAACTCAGGGTAAGGAGAGGGGAAAGTCACAGGAAGCCGCTTAAGGCTGTTTGAGGACCCAGTATTTTCAAAATCTGTGGAAGCTACAATACAAGGAGACAGGAGAAGATTAGATAGAAACAATCACAAGCCAGATCATTGCCTGCCATTAAGGGTGTGCCTTAACTATGGCTAGTTTCTAGGGCTTTGCACCTAGTGAATGATAGGGAAGAATGTTGAATAGACCAAGAGGGGAGCAGAGTAATTGGGTGAGGGATCATAGGAGCATTGCAGCTTGTTCAAAAGTAATGATGGCTTGGAGTAGGGTATTGGTAAGAAAAAGGAGAAAAGTGGACGATCACAGTCTATTTTGAAGGTATAATTGCCCAGACTTAAGAAGAGTTATATATGGGGCTAATGCAGGAAGAAGTGACAGGGATGGCAAGCTTGATGGACATGCTGGATGCTGAGAGAGGAAGAGCAGATCTGAGAAGAATGTACAAGAATTTAACTTCTAAATCTATTGTTTGAACTATCTGTCAGATATTTCAGGAGGGCTAAGGGTATTATCGAGTGGTTAGACAGATTTGAAACTGACATCTCTGGAAAAGAGATCTAAAAGTCAAGGGTGTACACATGTACTTAAATCATGAACAAATACTATAAATTACCTAGAGTGACTGGGTAGAACTAAAGGACAGTATCCATAGCTCTTCAGAACTTTAAATTTTAGAGGTTATGTAAAACGGGGGGGGAGGGGGAATGAGCAATTAAGACAAACTGTCAAAGAACCAAGAAATGAAGAAAGCCTTGAAGAATGTCGAATCACAGAAGAAGCCAAGAGAAGAGAATGCTTCAGGATTGCTCAACTGCTCTGTGGATTCTAGTTACTCCATGGCTGGATTTAGCAACAAGAGGACCTGTGTTGTTCTTCTTCCTTTTCTAAGAAAAGAAAGTTTTATGGTGGTAAAATATCTATAGCCAAGTTTTCCAGGCTTAAACATTCTGCTCAGGGGGGCTGAGTACAGAGATAGTGAGAGGCATCTGTGTTATCTTAACAAGAACAGTCTCTGTAGAAACAAGAGCTAAATGTTGCAGTGACTTTAGCATTATACAAAGGTGAGGAATTAGTGGCAAGAATACATTCAGGCTTGAGAAACTCTGAAAGGCAATATAGTTATGGTAGTTGCTACACTGAAAGAGATAGAAGGATTTCATTTTTACATTTTTAAATTAAAGCTATTAGTCCATTATTTAATATTGACTCAAATTATGCTGTAAAGAAGAAGGACAAAAGAGGCTGGGGAGGGAAGAAAGCAAAACTGGGAAAGGAAAAGGTAATGGCATAGAATAGGAACGACCAGCTTTTGACAAAACAGAGGGGGGAGACTGAGCCAGGCACACCCCCGTTTGCAGTGTTCCCAGCAAAGCTGTCTTTGAGATTGGTAATCATTCATCTATTCTGTGTGTATTTATTGAATTCTTCTCCTTCCCCCGCAATGAATCACTTAGGCCAAAGGGGATGTTGAGATGGCCTTCCCAGACATCTGTGTGACGTTCCTGGGAGCCTCTGAATGGGCTAGTGAGACTATTCTAGTGACTTTTATTTCAAGGACACTGTATACATCACATTGAGAAATTATCCTTATTATACTTGCTTTTTATTTCAAATATTCCTCAATCATGCTTCCAGGAGCCAAATCCCAAGAGTTCACACAGTAAACACTGGCTGCAGACACACTCAAGGGACCTGATAGCAGGGAAATCCAGGAGGCGTGTTCTTCTGGAAAACGAGTGTTTGAGAAATCACAACGAAGTGTTACACTCAACCCAAGTGTCAGGGATTAAGAAAAACAAACACAGAAAGTAAACATGCGTCTGTATATTGAAAGAAACAGACATTATCAGCCAAAGGTGCCCATTTGAAAGGATCATAGAAAATAAGTTTGTAAAAATATATAAAATAAACCTTTGTTAAGGGGGAAAAAGAATTCACAAATATATATATATTTATATATATTTATTATATATATTATATATACTATGTATGTATACATAAATGGAATAAAATGAAGTATGACAGCAGATTCTATAGTATGTTAAAATGAGATAAGTCAAAGTTTGAAATTCTGTAGGCTTAAATATATCTATTTAAGAGAAATCTGAATCACCAAAATGATTTTGTGAATTAGAGAAAGTGCATTAAAATTTCAAAATATGATAGCTTTACTAAACACCCAAGGAATTAATATCAGAAACAAACTTTCAGAGAAAGTAGAAAGAAAATGAAAGAAAAATTTCCAAGTACATTTTTGCAACAGTAATATAAGTCTTATATCAAACAGTGATCAAGAACAGCGTAAAAAGGGAACTCCTAAGCCTGCACATATGAATGAATACATTGTTAGAATTTTAAAAATATAGATTTCCTGAAGTAGTGTATTAAAACTATAATGGCAAGGCACTGTTTTATCTTAGCAACTCAACAAGTTCACATTAGAAAATCGATCAGTGTGAACTGTTGCATTAACATACTAACAACAAAATCTATAACCACCTCAGCAGTCTAAGGAAAAGCATATAATACAATTTCAGTATCCATCTCAGGTGTTTTTCAAAATATTCCTACTTTAAACACCACTGGGATAGAAGAAACTACTCCAGCCTGATAAAGGATTTCTATTTAAAAATGCACAGCAAACGGAATAAGCAAGGATGGACACTAGTCATATTCTCAATGAGAAAGAAAGGAAGGGAGTGAGCTTATTAACACTGACTGCCCTGGACGTCCCAGGTCATGCAGTGAGAATAAGGGAGAAAAGGTGTCAAGGGGGTTATTTTCAGATAATATGATAATTTACGTGAAAAATACTAAAGCTATCTGAAAATCAACTAATGAGAATGTTTGCCTTTTAAACAAGATCATTAGCCCTTTCAAAAGCAACAATCAACAAATTACATTTTTAATAGAAAAATTATCCCACTGTCACAACAAAAGCTGTGAGGGACACAGGGGGAGGGGGATCTAACCCAGAGGCACAAGTATTTTGCAAACAAATTATAACATGTTATTGAAGGGTGCTTGAAAAATCAGAGTAATATCATTTGGCTTTATGAAGATGTCCCAGCTCTTCACAATAAATTGTAAATTTAACTCAGCAAAATACCAAAAATAAATAAATAAGTAAATAAATAAATAAATAAATAAAGCTTTTCTTTAGAATTTGATGGGTTGCTGCTAAAGTTAGTACAGGAGTGAAGTGTAAAAATGGTTAGTGCGGTTGTAAAAGGAACGAAGAGGGACAAGCCCTCCTGTACATTAAGAATTATTGCCAAGCTGTCATAATTAAGGCTTATTATCAAGGCATGGTAATTAAGAGTGCGCCTTTGGCTCAGAATTGGTTTGGCCCATGGAAAAGGACAAACTAGGAACATTTCCATGAATATATGGAAATTTAATTTACAATCATGGTGGCATTACACATTAATAGGGACATGATGACTGTTCAGTAAATCAGGTCACAGCAGGCTATCCTTGGTGGGGGAGAGAGTATTGAAATCAATTCCTGCTTTACACCCAGCTTTTCACATGTGGACAGGAAACCTCAGAGAGAAAGACTTAAGCATCATCTTCATGCATCAGGTATGGGTTGTTTCTTTAATGATACAGAGACAACAAGTATCAGTATTCTGATTGTTGTTGTTTTTTTTTTAGGGGTTAATATAACTATAACAACATTTTATGCTTTCTATAATACATGCAACATCAAAAGTTAAAAAGACAAGCTATAGATTGGGACAATGTGTTCAGTGTATATACACATGAAACACCATAAATCCAAGGGATGAAAGATAAAAAGCATACATAGCCTATTGGAAAAGTGACAAAGGCTGAGGAGAAGCAAATCACAGACTCTGAAACTTCAGCAGCCAATAAGTACATGGAAAAATGCCCAGCCTCACCAGCAGTGAGGGAAATTCAAATAAAATAACAAGGTACTGGGTATCCAACTGGCAGAAATAAGTCTGACTTTCGAATGGGTTGAGCATCATGTTAGGGAAACAGGACATCTCGTCTGCTGCTGATGGGTGTGCAAATTGGAGAGTCACTGGCAGTTTCTAGTAAGGCTCAAAACATGAGTGCTGCCTAGCAATCATCATCTAGGTACACACTGGAGAAATTCTTACATGTGTGCAAAAGAAACCTGTACCAGCGGTACCAAAATGTTGGCAGCAACTCCAACATCCATCAGTAGGACATGAATAAATAGGACACATTCATATGCATGGATCTACAATGTAGCAGTTAAGATGAGTGAACTGCATTTATATTTACCAACATGATTAGGAGGGGAAAAAACAACAACAACAACAACAAAACCATACCAAGAAGGAAGAAACAAGTTGAAGAATAATATATACAGTATAAAACCATGTGTATACATTTTTAAAAAGCAGTACCTCCATATAGATTCCTATACAGTTGAAAGTCTGCAGCCTAAATTGCAAAGTTGCATACCAAATTGATGATAGTGTTTGCCTTTGGAGAAAAGGCTGGAGAGTGCAGCCAGAGAGGCATGCAAAGGGGGCTTGGATTTCATCAGAAGTGATGAATAGCTAAAATCTAAAAAGGAGATCTAAAACCGATATGACAAAATAATAACATTTATCAATTATACCAGACAGGTACACTTGTATTATATTCTTTCATCATTTAAAAATATCCCCACACGTTTTTCTAAATCATAAATTTAAAAGAAAAACAGGTACTAAATCACTCTGATAGAATTTTCATGTATGGATTGCTGCAGCATCTGAAAATTTGAGGCAAGTGCCTTTAACAAAAATTATCAGTTTTAGAATTGGATCTCTTTGAAAATAATACAGCTGCCAATATTATTTTAAAACTGCTGAAATGGATAATCAGTTCTACAGGTATCAACATAAAAATCATGCTGGGAGAAACAAGCTGCAAAATGACCTGTGCAGCACAGTAACACTTATTAAAATTTAAAATACACTAACAAAGATACACGTGTCTATTTACATACTTAGTTAGCTGCACAATAAAGCATAGCAAACGTCAGAAGAATCTATCTATCCTTTATGGTACTGATTAGCGAGGGAGAAAATGAATAGTGCTGGAGAAAGGAGGGAAATGACATTCTACCCTCTCTGGATACTTAATATACATTTAAAAATCCGAAGCAAATACGACAAAAATATCATATTTGATTATTCTAGTCATTGAGTATATGGATATATGTTATTCTTGAAGCATGTGTGTCATTTTAATTTTCCAAAGGAAAAAATACTGAAGCATTGCAAATAAAATGCACATAACTTAATAGCATAAAAGTAAAGCCTATGTACATCCCAAACTGTGGTAGCACTACATTTAGAAATGATCCTGTTTATTTTCCGTGGGTTTTTTTAATTTAAAAAAAATTAAAGGGGGGAGAACAAATAAAGTAATGAAGGCATGTGAAAGAAATCATTCATATTTGATTATAAAAAAGAAAAAGCCCCCAACAATCATTAACCACTGAATGAGCATTCTATACCATTTTGCTGTATATTCTTATTTTTAATTTTTTGTCAAAAGAGAAATAGAAGAGGTTGTCTAATTGGAAACGTGACTTTCTATTATTAAAATTGTGGGAGTCCATTTTAATGTGTTTATCTCGCTGCTAGTCTGTAATTTATATTTCAGCGTGGAAAT
The DNA here is from genome assembly GCF_008632895.1 of Mastomys coucha. Lineage (NCBI taxonomy): Eukaryota > Metazoa > Chordata > Mammalia > Rodentia > Muridae > Mastomys > Mastomys coucha. The sequence continues at coordinate 25,953,410 of NW_022196903.1, read as the reverse complement.
TTGTTTGTGTGCCTGTGACAGGTTAATGCAGTTTAAACGTGCGGTTTTTTTTCTTTCGTTGCTTGAATAGTTAAATCGTTACTCCAAGGATTTTAAGTTTCTATTTCAATCCGGGAGTATTCTTTGCTCTCGCCAGCGTTAAAACCGTTTCTGATTCAAAGCGCTATTAATTAATGGCTACGCGGTGATCTATTGGCGACACGGCTGCCGATCCTGCATTAACAGCCGAACTGCTAAATGAGAAAACTTTGTTTCGCCCCCGTTTTCTTTTGGATGAAGACTTGGGGCTATTTTCCATTTGAGCTGTGAGCGGTGGACGCGAGTCAAACGCAATCGCAGCCCACTTCGCCAGCGATCGTTTGCGAAGCGAAAGACAAGTCAGGTATTAGCGCCGCTTTTTTTTTTTTTTCGCCGCTCCCTCCTCCCCCTTAAAGGGAAAAAAAAAGTTTCTAGGACTCTGCCGGACACCCAGCTGGCCAGCAACCAGGGGCGAGGGGGGCGAGGCCGGCAGGCAGCCCAGAAGTTGTGATCCGGGACTTGCGCGCATTGAAATTACCTGGCTCGCCAGCAGCGGAGAGAAAGCGCAGACAAGATAATTTCTCAGGCTGCTGGGAATGCCTTAGCCCGCGCGGCAGCGCGATCCAGGGGTGTCCTCGGGCCGGGGCGGGTCCCCGCCACCCCCGCAGGCTTCAGTGCGTCAGGGCGCGTCAGGCAGGGCGGGCTCGGCTCCGGCAGCAGCGGCTGCGGGCGGCGAGCGGCGCGCACCGGCTTCCAGCTCGTCCGGCTCCAAGCGGCGGGACGGACGCTCCCGGGGACTCTCCGGCCCGCGGCTGGCCGCGCTCGGACGGCGCTCGCCCGCAACCGGGCGCCGCCAGCATGTCGGCCGCCGTGGCTTGCCTGGACTACTTCGCTGCGGAGTGCCTGGTGTCTATGTCCACCCGCGCCGTGCTGCACCGGCGCGCAACGGACCCCGAAGGCGCGAGCGCAGCGGCTGTCTCCGAGGTGGGTGCCGTGTCTCGGGAGTCGGCGGGGAAGGGTACCGGGTCACGGGGGGTGCTGTGGATACCCCCGGTCCTCCAGGTCCCCGCCCCGAGCCCCGGAGAAGGCGAGGGCGCGCCCCACCTGCTGGCTGCGAGCGCTTTGGCTGATTTGAGCTGTGGCGCCCGGGAAGGATCCAGGGAGGACTCCGAAGAAGCTCCGTGTGCCTCAACTAGCTGCTTCGAGCCGACCTGGTGCTCTAGCCCTCCTGGGGGCCCCGAGCCTACCCGGGCCTTCGTAGAGGATGAGCTCTCTGACGCCGAGAGCTCCTGCAGCGATTCTGCTATCCTGGATGCACCTGAGGCCCCAGAGGAGCCAGATGACAGCGGAGAAGTGCCCGAGGGGCCCTCAGGGGCCCGCCCTGCGGCAGCAGCGGGTCCGACGTACCGCAGAAGGCAGATTACACCCGCATCCAAGCGACACCAGTGCTCCTTCCATGGCTGCAACAAGGCCTATTACAAGTCGTCGCACCTCAAGTCACACCAGCGCACGCACACGGGGGAACGCCCCTTCTCATGTGATTGGCTCGACTGCGACAAGAAGTTTACGCGTTCTGACGAGCTGGCCCGCCACTACAGGACGCACACCGGTGAAAAGCGCTTCTCCTGCCCGCTGTGCCCCAAGCAGTTCTCCCGGAGCGACCACCTGACCAAGCATGCCCGTCGTCATCCAACTTACCATCCCGACATGATCGAGTACCGGGGTCGTCGTCGCACTCCCCGCCCTGAGCCACCACCCCCAGCCATGGTGGAAAGCTCTGGCTCCGACTCAGGCTCCTCTTCTGGCCAGGAGACCAGCTTCACTGCTTGCCTGTAGGAGTGTCTTGCTGTCTGTCTATCTTTCCCTCAAGCACAACTCCCACCCCCGCCGCTCCCCCGCCCCCAGGCCGTTGTCCTTGCCTTCTCTATGTCCATTCCTATTTTCCAGGGTCATTAGACCAAGGCACAGACTGGTTGCTCCGCACTGGGGATGGGTCCAGACTAACTTGTCGGACTCTGGAGAGGGACTGGGAGCCAGAAGATGGCCGGAAGTCTTGCAACACGAACATCTTCTGAAATGAACGGTGTCTTTAAAACAGCCTGCAGGAACCAGTGAGAAGGGATGAACTCTCCAGCGTACTGAAGATTCTTCCCTCCATGGCACCAGAGATGTAAAACTGAATTCTGAGATGTTTGAGGATTTCCCAGTCCCAAATGACTCTGGTGTCTCACCCATTGGCCAGGGCGGACTTGGAGAGGGTGTCCAGGATGGCAGTCTTGGAAATATCCAGACTTGGATGAAGAGAGGCCTTTGGAAACAGAAAATATTTCTATTTCTGTAAACAACAATGTTTACTAATTTATTTTCAGTATCTTGTAAACAAAAATTTCAGGTTGATGGGAAGCTAATGTCTTTGACTCTCCCAATTGCCCCAGCTACCTCTGCTTTGTGGATGTATGGCTGGGAGATGCTTTTTGGTGCCTGGGGAGTGGTATGAGTCTGCTTGCAGTTCCTATAGCATAATTTGGAACCCCGCGCTTGCATTGTAACCATTTTTGTTTTTTAAAATTCCTTCTCAGGGGTGGTAACTTTCTGGCTCACGATTACGGAGAGATTGGTTAAGTAATTTGGAAACAGCCATAATGGCACAAGAGAGAAAAGGCTGGTCTGAAATAGTTTCTCCTTCACGTAGAAGGCACACCCAAGTAATTTTTGAGTGGGACAGGTACAAAACAGCACTTTTCACAACCACTGTTAGCTGTTCCACTGAACGGGAGAGATGAAGTTCCTGCTGCCCCACCCAAAGGAATCTTAAGGGTAGGAGAGTCTATTCAGCTCTTAGTGGCTGAATAGGGCTTAATTTCTGTGGAGGTCTGCACATTGTTTTTTCTGTTACAGGTGAATTGGTGGTTGAGGGGGAGAAGTGAGAGATTTGGTTTATTTTAGAGAGCTGCTGTCTTGGATTTGGGGTGGGAGCAGCTAGACAATAGCTGTTATCAAATAGAAGCACCTTTCTCTAACATCAGAATCTTAAGTTAGAACCTCAGGGCCCTTCTGCCCCCTTGAAGGAATAAGACATCAGAAGTATTCTTCTGTTGTGTGTCCCAGCTACTGTGGATTGAAATCACTGATGTTTGTGTGCGTGTGTGTGTACGTATACGTGTGTGTTTCTTTCATTAAATATGAGGCTAAAAGGCCTCTTCCTAACCCAGTGAGGCCCCCTATGATCCCCTCCTGCGTATCTTATACCACCCATCAATCACACTTGTAAAGGGTGTTGTGATCTCATGGAGTTGTAAGAGGCACTTGAGTAAGCAAATTGCTTTCCCCTGTTTTATAGATTAAAACGCTGATGCTTAAATTATCTTAAAAGTTATATGCTAAGTTTCTGCCAAGAGCTACAAGTAAAAGTAAAGGGTATTGAGTTTTAAAAGGTGTTCCTTCGTGCTTGTGTTCCCATGTTCTCACCCTACCTCCCTATCACTGTGATCCCCAGACATCCCGTTTTCTGCTGCTGCTATAAATCTTTAAATGCTGAGAACTTACCTGAGTCTTTTGGCTTGTGTATTTTATTAACAAGACCCTTTTCTTAACAGGCTAAGTCCATTTCATGTGCACACCCTGCAGTCTTGGGTGAGAATGGTTCTTCAGCATCCTGGGAGAGACTTTTCTTTGGGGCTGAGAGACTCTTGATGTCCTTTATCTTCTGTTTCTGGTCCTGGGCATTCAGCTATCCTGGAGAGAATAAATGATTACAAGTAGAGCATTGGGATGCTACTGGTTTCTCATAAGCTATGTGAGAGAGGGATCTTTAGATTGGCCCAGGGAGGCCTGTAGTCCTCAGGAAGGTCAGTGGTTTACAGTGAGGGCAGGAAGAACAGGATTGCCCTTGAATTACACATAGGAAGATGAGATCTCTAACCTGTTTTTTTTTTTTTTCCTTAATTAGGAGGTCTCTCTCCTTTTACTTGTCTGTTTCCTCATGTGAGGCTAAATTGTTTGGGTACTCTAAAGCCCACTGAGGTAAGGATTTCTCTTTGCCCCCTTCAGTAGAAGATCCACTATTGGGTAACTAAACTAAGGAAGCTAACAAGAACCTCTATTAAGTATTCAGGAGTTAAGTTTTTTTTTTTTAAAAAAAAAAAACACTTAGATTTCCAACTGAAAAATAACTTTTCATTTTCAAAAGTTAAGATGTCTGCAGTTAAGTTCCACCTTGGGGGCTGTTGTTTGGGAATGCCCTCTGAGACACTACCACCACCAGGTCTTATGAAGAGTGCTGAGCCAAGAGACACTCAGAACTCTACAGTGGACAGATGAAAGAAGCAAGATTTTTTTTTTTAATGGTCTTTCTTGGTCTGAGTATTATTCTTTGCACTCGAGCAGTTTGAGAGAAATGTTGATTAGTGAGATGCCTTAGATGAACATTTTGAGTCCCTTGGAATTTCTTCTCCTAGTTTTTTTGTTAAGTAGATCAGGCTCAGTGAGGAAATGTGTCTGGGTGTTAGCTGGGTTTGGACTGAGCCTCTGTGGCCTTATGCCACCCTCATTTTCTCAGATCTGATACAGGAATGATCAAGTAACAGAATCTAATAATAGACGTCTTTTTTTTTTTTAAACTTTCAGAGACCTACCAAGCTCTGCCTCCTGAGTGTTGGAATTAATTCCTGTACCACTACACAAAATCAAAACAATTTTTTAAGTTTGAAAAAAATTTCTTAGCTACAATAAATTTATTTTTACTCATTTTTTTAAACACCAAGGAGGTTAGAAGTTTGTCACATATTTCTTTTCTTTTCTTTTCTCTTCTTTTAAGACGTCTTCTTGAAACCTGGGTTGGAAGCTAGGGATTAATTCCAGGCCTGACCTTGAATGTATTCCCTATCTTCACCTCCCTTAGAGGAGGTGAAGGGTGCCGACTAACCCCACTTATGGAGGCAATGGTCTGTTTTATGTCCCCACTACTCTGTTCTTTTTTCAAACAAGGAGTCATTTTGGGAATATCTCCCTCTGCCCTGTCTACCTCTCACTTCTCCCATTAGAAAAAGATTGCATTCTTTAACTGGGACATAAGGAATTGGGTCATTGCACACATGTCCTACACCCCTGTCTCTTCTGCAACTCCCCAGCTTTGGTGTGCAGACACACAACTCAGCTCCTACTTTCACGAGGTCATTACACTTGGCTGAGACCCAGGTCTGCCTTCCAGAGGCAGGTCTGAAGAGCATCTCAACTGCCTTGCAGACGTCACCGTCCGTGCTGCTGTCCAGGGAAGTGGGTTTGGGGGCTTTTTTGGTTTGTTTGTTTTTTATTTATTTATTTATTTTTATATCTTCCTTTGGCTGGGTCAGCACAAGTCTAAGGATTGGGTGATGTTGTGGAGACAGCGAAAGTCCCTCTTTGATTGTGATATAGCTTTACCAGCGAAGTACTAACATTTTGATTTTTTTTTTTTTTTTTTTTTTTTTTTTTTTTTTTTTTTTTTGGTTTTTTTCGAGACAGGGTTTCTCTGTATAGCCCTGGCTGTCCTGGAACTCACTCTGTAGACCAGGCTGGCCTCGAACTCAGAAATCCGCCTGCCTCTGCCTCCCAAGTGCTGGGATTAAAGGCGTGCGCCACCACCGCCCGGCAACATTTTGATTTTTAATTCTGTTTCTATTACTCATTTGGCTGAAAACATAGAGGGGACATATATATATACATATATATATATACATACATATATGTGTGTGTATGTATATATATAATATTAATTCCTCCTTTAATTCCTAACATATTTAAATGTGTATTTGGCATTAAATATTGATTAGGAGCCATGACTGGAGGTAAGGGTTTGTAATCAGATGTCTATGTGCTAGGACAGCTTTAATGCCTTAGTTAACTTGAGTCTTGCAGTTCTTTGAGTTTTTCAAGTCTAAACAGCTATGCTATTAATCACTTACCTTTAAATCATTACTTTTGAGAGACATTGGAGGTTAAGGTTTTTAAGAATGGGCTACATAAGAGACTGACTAGTTTTGATTCTCATAGATACGTTTGAGACAAGCTTGCTGCAGAAAGGGAATGCATTATACAATTGAATGGGTTTTTTTCCTGCCTTTATCTCTAATCCCCATGGGAAGTGGTAAGTTGAGGTTGCAAGTCCCACCTGTACTTTAGAACACAAACTTGCAATGCCCTTGACCCAAAATTGTGCTAGAGACTATCACGAAGCATTAGATTCACTTTCCAAACTTGATTCTTCTTGATCGTGATCTGAATTGCATCTTTACATAGAGTTAAAGAAAGACTGTTGGGAGGGACTGTGTTCTTTTCTTCGTGTGGAGTAGGTAAACCTTCTGTTTGTGTTTCCAGTTGGTGCTAGATTGGTTGACTTAGTAATCCCCAGATGGAACCTCAGGGACCTACTCAGTTGGAATCTCTGTGTTCAACCACAGAGGAATGATGGATTTTATCATAAGCACATAAAGAAGAATGGAGTGAGCATTGAAGGGAGTTTGAGTCAGAAAGAAGCAACGTCATTATAATCCCAATGGCAGAAAAGATATTTTAAAGGGTTGTGTCCAGATACTTCTGCCTCTACAATCGCATATGCATTTAGACACTAAATTAAAAAAATAAGCAGCGAGTTAATGAGAAATAAATGGAGGTGGTTGATCTAGCTAGCAGAAATAGATTTATTGACAAGAAAAATGTGATTATGGGTAGTAGTACTGATATAAAAGAAAGTAAAATTTAGAGATAATAAATCTTAAAGACAAGATATAAAAGAGGGTGGCACTGTAGTCATTACTAAATTAGAGGAAGTGATTGGAAAGAATGCTAACAAAAGAAGGAAAACAAGTTTTCAGAGAAATTCCCATCCGCAATGGAGATCTCAGGGTTAGGAAGGTATTAGGAAGCACCTGCCTAAGTCGGCAGGGAAATTGAGGAAAACACACCCTCTTGGCCTTGATATAGGAACATGCGACGGCTCAGAGAGTGAAATGATTAGAGCTTCAAGGGAAAGCAGAGGAAGACAAGACTCAGAAATATGTCCAGGTAATTAATCAGATGAATTGAAATAAGGAAAAGACACTAACATCTTAATACGCTCAAAAGTAAGGATTTATAAAAAGTGAGATGCCAATTTGTGATTTAATTTACAATGAACTAGTACCAAATGCTGATTTCTGAAATTAATAATGAGTATCTATCAAAGGCCTGGGGAGGCAGAGGCAGGTGGATCTCTGACTTCAAGGCCAGCCTGGTCTACAGAGCAAGTCCAGAACAGCAAGGGCTACACACAGAAACTGTGTCTCAAAAAAACCAAACAACATCAGACTATCTACCAAAAGCCCACTGTAAACACCAGACTGAGATGTTGAAAGTTTACATATTGAATCAATAATCAAGCAGATAAGAACATAAAATATATCTAATATATACACACTGCCTTAAAATTTACAATTTTGGAAGTTTAGAAGAAAAATTCTACATAACTAAGATAAAAAAGAGATTAATGAAAATACAGAACTGAACAGGAGCAGAAAGCTTGCTGGAGATGTGAGTAGCATGAGGGAGAGAAATGTAGTCTGTAGCCTGGGACTTTTCTTTGATAAAAGAAAGGCTGGAAGTAAAGGAATTAAAGTTTTTAGCTATGGAAGAAAGAAAAAAAACAATCAAACTCAAAGTAGACAGAGACATGCATGGCAGTTAGAAAGGCAGTTAGTTTGGCCCCAAAGTAGTTTTTAAGAGGTTCTTAAATGTAAGGGAGACCTCTTAGGCAGTGGCTGTGGCTTCCAAGAGCTATTACATATTTACTGTGTGTGTGATTGAAGATTTTGTACAAGCAAAAGGCAGGAAGTGATTATGGGGAAATCCAAAACAATCCTAGTGGGATAATGTTTTTAAAACTTAAAAAAAGAAATTAGTGAGGCAGAAGACAAAATTAGAATAGACACAATCTTTCAAAAACTAATAAAATCATTTTGTTTAAAACTCAAATATGGATTTAAAATAATTAGCACAGAGACATCATCAGGAAAAAGAAAGACAAAATCACATGGCAGATGAGCAGAATTTTTTTTTTTTGAGACAGGGTTTCTCTGTGTAGTCCTGGCTGTGCTGGAACTCACTCTGTAGACCAGGCTGGCCTCGAACTCAGAAATCCACCTGCCCCTGCCTCCCAAGTGCTGGGATTAAAGGCATGCGCCACCACTGCCTGGCCCAGAATTTTTAATTATAAGAGAATAATACAAATAACTTTGTATCAATTAAAATGCATTTTATAATGTATATATTTTATAAATTTATAATAAGAATATAGAATTGAAATGGTCTAAGACAATATAGAAACTCTGAAATAGTGAAATAGTAAATGAAGGTCTATTCTCCAAAGGCGGTTGTATAGGTAAGTTCTGTAAACCTCCAAAAAATAGATTATGTCGTAGAGGCTGAAGAGCTGCCTCCAGGAATGGCAGAGAACTTCCAGAGAACTGGAGTAGGATTTCAGCACCCACATGGTAGCTTACAGCCATCTGTAACTCCAGTCCTAGAGATCTGATGCCCTTTTCTGGCCTGCATGAACATACACACACACACACACACACACACACACACACACACTACTTCTAACTTGTATAAATTGCTCCAGAATTTATTGCATAGAAAAAGAATTCTGTTTTATACAGTCAGTTCCAATATCAAAATAGACAAAAGATAAGGAGTAAATATATCTATTTAATCTATAAAAACAAGTGTAGGGTTCAGGTGGTGGGAGCACAGCCGGGGTGAAAAAAAAAAAAAAACAAGTGTAAAACTCCTAAACAAAATATTAGAAGTTTGAAGTCAGCCTCAAATGCAAGCAAAACATCCCCATAATCACATGAAGCCCGTATTGTCAACAGAAGATTGATTCAGTAATAATAATATATCACTATAATGAACTGTGGGCTGGAGAGATGGTGCAGCGGTTAAAAGCACTGACTGTTCTTCCAGAGGTCCCGAGTTCAACTCCTAGCAACTACATGGTGGCTCACAACCATCCATAATGGGTTCAATGCTCTCTTATGGTATGTCTGAAGACAGCTACACTGTACTCATATGCATTAAATAAATAAATAAATCTATAAGAAAGAAAAATATAACAAACTGAATAAAGAAAAAATTCAAGTATGTTTTTATATTGCAGCAATCAATCAGAAAACAGACTCAGAGATTCCGTATAGGATAGCAGCAAACAGCATTAATAACCTTTATGGAGACAATTGTAAAACTTTTACTTACTCCAAAAAAATTGGAGTTCTGTGGTGGTGAAATTCAGTAATTCTGGAGAAGTAGCAGTTCTTCCTTCGGATTACCCTAAATCGTTAGTAACATATCAAACCACACCCACATGATCTCCACTGAGCTCACCGGCTTGCTCCTCTTCTTTCTTTTTTTCATTTTTGAAGCCAGAGCCTCAAGCATGCTAGGTAAGCATCAACCTCAGCTCTCATGGAGCTTTTAAAAACAACTATCTCAGAGGAGCCAGGAAAAAAAAAAACAAAAAAACAAGGAAAAAGTGTTTCAGCAGATATCAAAATATTACAAAGTCGAAATGATTGAACCTCCATAGTGTAGTGTAGCCCCAGACAAATGGATAAGAAGAATTGAATAAAGAAATAAACCTGTGAATAGAAATCCTGATAGATAAGAACAAAGACAATTCGTGTCAGTGCAGATAAGAGAGACAGCTGATAAATGCTACAGAAACAATCGATTAATCACGAGGAAAGGGAGACAAAGCGCAGCATTGCTCTCCACTGCACAGCTTTCCAAAAGACAGACTCCACACAGGAAATACTTAAACTGCTTAGAGTTAAAAAAAATTAGTCAAAAATTCTAGCAAACTCTCTATTGTCATAAAACAAGGAAAGTAGTCTTGGTTATGACACAATGTTATTTTTATATACTGAGTTATTTATTGTGGGGTTGGGCCTTATGCATGCTAGGCAAAAAAAAAAAAAAAAAAAAAAAAAAAAAAAAAAAAAAAAGAAGATAAAAATTTCAAGAAGGAAAATAATTTGGCCAAATGAAAATTTAAAAATATTTTACATTTGAAAGCCAATGGGCTGGTGAGATGGCTCAGCGGGTAAGAGCACTGACTGCTCTTCTGAAAGTCCTGAGTTCAAATCCCAGCAACCACATGGTGGCTCACAACCACCTTTAATGAGACCTGACACCCTCTTCTGGTGTGTCTGAAGACAGTACTTAGGTATAATAATAAATAAATCTTAAAAAAAAAAAAAGAAAACCAATAAATAAATAGATACAAAACTACACTCTGAAAAAAACAATAGCATTCAGAAGATTAAGTTCCAGAATGTATTAAGAGCCAAAACTTCAAGATATAAAGGACAACACACACACACAGACACACACGGAGGCACACACTCATACACACAATACTATATACTCACACACATTCATGCACACAAATACACACACATAATGTACTCACACACATTCAGACACACAAATTCATATACACACGCACTCATACATACACACGGACACACACACAGACACACTCATATGTACACATACACTCATACATACATACACTCACACATACACCATGCACTCATGCACATTGATACACATTCATATACACACACACTCATTCACACACACCATACACACACACATGCACACACACACCCACAAGCACACAGTGGACAAAGATAGGCATTTAAAAAAAAAGTATGGGGCTAAAAGTGACACGCACATCATCCTTCTGAAAGGGGAATCTCTTTATGTGTAGCTTGAATCAGTTAAAAAGGATAACACTTTTAAAATATCTTAAAGGAAAGAGAAATATTTTTTTGAAGCCCCAAAGCATCCAGGTACCATGGTTCACCCCTGTAGTCCTAGTATTTGGGAGTCAGGCGCAGGAGAGCTCAGAGTTTATGCCAGAGTGAGCTTACAGGATGAGACCCTGCCCGAGAAAATAAACAACAGCAGGCGCTGGAGTGGGAAACGTGTTCCGTTCATAAAAGCCAGCAAACGTGACATGCTTCAATTTCAAGGCACAAACATTAGTAGGATAGAGAAAAATTTATTTTATGTAGAAAAACGAGAGTTCAGTAAGCACCTAAAGCAACCTAGGGCCCTTTGCCTCTACTTGAAGGCTCTCAGGGCAGGCGCTATTGTGCCTATTCTAGCGCTCGCTGCTCACTCGGGAAAGGCAGGCGTTCATTCTTCCTGTAGCTGTAATTCCACCGCAGGTGCAGCGGTAGCAAGTGTCAGCACAGGTTAAATCACAGAGGAGCAACGTGCATCCCTTCAAGAAAATCTCTCCACCCCTCCTCCACCGTACTTAAGCCCATTTTAGTTACCCAGAACAGCTATCGAGGATTCAGGGCTCAACGCTGAATATCAGTAGCACTTCAAATTTCCTAGCTCTATAAAGACAGAGCTGAGCAAAACCAAATGCACAAACATTTGCAAATGGATTCGAAGGAAAAAAACTGTTGTGCTCTGTTTTGTATATAGCTCTGATTAATACATTCCCACTCCCATTAGTGACGGAGGAGACATTCGAAATTGTCAATTAAGAGAATTAATTTCTATTTCAATTTGCCATTTTCAGTTAAAAATATCCCCTTTCAACTTAATTTTGGTTTTGAGATAACAGGGGAATCAATTTAAAATTCAAACTCTCTCAGGGCTCTCCCCAACCTCTTGATATGGTTCCTGAGTGTCAGGGAGTTTACACAGAACCTCAGAATAGTATTCAGGGCGGAGTACAGGGATGTTCTCTGGGTCTTCACTCAATTTCCCTGCTGCATGGCCAGAATGGAAGTTCCTGGACAAATTGCGAGTGAACCCAAAGAATTACAACAGATCTTGTCTGGTTGTGATATTGTTTTGTTTTGATGCCTTTCTGATATTCAAGCTGTTAAATCTGGCTGAGTCTGCTATCCGTGATGCCCCCACTGGGTGTGACGGTCTCATCTGCCATGTAGACTTTTAGACTTCCAATTCTCTCAGTATGACTGCTCTCCCCAGCCAAAGTGGGGAAAAAAATATTCTGGCTTTCCTCTGTATTACAGGAAAGCCACAGGGAGCTGGATACAAGCAGAAGTCTGTCCGCATAGACACCTCTGTTACTTAAGTGACATCATGTTACCCTGTGCTGTCAGTAGGCATGGAGTAGAAGGGAAGGATTAACCCAGACATTACGAGTCTACCTTAGTGCGTGCAGGGCTTCTGAGATCATGGTGCCTTCCCCTATCCTGGCCTATAGAAGGAGAGACTGGTTGGTTACTTCTCAGGGACCTATGTATCCAATTCAGGTTCAATCCTCTAGCCTTCTTCTGAGCCTGGGCTCTTCCAGTGGGGAAAAAAACTTGACTTTCTCCCTCCGGAGCTGCTAACACGGTAAGCTTGTTCAACCTATCTATTGACTACAGTTATTGTTTGGATTCAGGCTACATGCTTTGCCCTTAATATTTGCCAGACTTGGGGATTTAGACTCCTTTCATTCTCAATATAAATTTCAGGACTGTTGTTGAATTGGAGATCAAATACTCAAGATGAAGTAGAGTCCTTTACTTTTACACGCCTGCTCTAACAGCCTGCGTACTGTCTAGTTGAAAGAGAATAATCATATAGAAAAGGGGAAAAAAGAAAGAAAGCATAATGGTATTTTTCAAGACAAATTTCCTCCCTTATGTCAATATTTTGCCTGCTTAAAGACTGAGTTCTTAGTTCTGAAAATTGAAAAAAACAAAACAAAACAAAATTTGTTTTTCACATTTTACTTTCCTGTCTAATTAAGCCCTTGTCGGTGAAGACGTTTGTCAATAGAAATAAGGCAAGAGGAAACTGTACTCTGTCTTCTGCAGAGCCTTAAGAATAAGGAAAAGCCCAAGACAGAAGATCTGCGTCATTGCTGCTCTGTGTGAGTAAGGCCGCAGTTGATTGCAGAGATAGTGTCAGTAGAATCTTTTCATGCCGCTGGTCCCCAGGGAGTACTAGGGCTTCCTGTCCCATCAAAGGAGGGACAGCAACTTGGTCAGTGAGTTCCAGCAGGGGTCAGCAATGGATTAGACTGGAATGCATAGAAGAGTCTGGAGGAGCGGGAGGCTTGCCTCTGGCCCGTTACTTACCCTTGGCTTTGATCTTTAAAAACTAAGTTTCCTTGGGCATGCAATCGAGTTGTTATTTATCAAACATTTATTTACAATGTGTGAGGAACACCTATAGGCATGTTGGGAAATATAAGTAAACCGAAAGGAAGCTCTTTCATATTCCAGTCAAAGAGATATAGAAAATAAAGAAGAAATAAATTATATAGTATGTCAGGCAATAGACAATGTGGAATTAAGAAAAAAGCAGAGGATTGGCAGTAGGGTTATGTTGAGGGCTTTACTGTGCACACAAGATATGAATGAAGACTTAAAGGAGGAGAAGAAGTCAGCCTGCAGACACCGGGACAAAAAGCATTCCAGGAAGAGAGCAGAGCTAGGCACCGAGGCTGAGACATAGTTAGCATGGCTGTAACACACTGGCAGAAAAAACCAGGAGGCCATATTACCTTGTAAGCTATTGCAATGACTTTGTTTTCTTCTCAGAATAAAACAGATATTCCTTGAGGATGTTAAACAGGATTAAAACCTACTGTACGTTTCAAGAGAACTTCTGGTGATTATTGTCAAGCAGAGGCATCTATTAGGGAGTGATTCCACCCACAAATCTTATTCACAAGTTTGGTTGCCCTGAACCAAACCAATGGTAGGAGGTATAATGAGAAGAAATCAAATGTGGGTAGCTTTTAAAGGAAAAGCCTGTAGACTTCCCTAAAGGGTTTGCTATTGGGATGGAAAGAAAGAGAGGAGTCCAGATGACTCAGAGGTCTGAGGCCAAAGCATCTGGATAGAGTTGCCGTCAGCTGAGACGAGGAAAGCTGGAAGTGGGGCAGATGTGTTAGGAAGGAAAAGCATTCCATACTGGACATTTCAAGAGAACATTTGAATAGGCAGGAAAATAAAAAGTCTAGAGTTTTGAAGAAAGTCTGATTAAAAAAACCAAAAAACAAAAATCAGTCTATGTAGATGTTATTTAAGCTGTAAGCCTGAGTCACATGAGCAAGAGTAACTATAGAGAGTGAACGGGGAAAGGTTAAATGTGGTCCTCAGAGGATTTGTTCATGAAGAAGTGAAGAAGGCAAGGGTTCAGCAAGAGACAGAGAGTGAGGCAGGAAGACAGCCAAGAGCAAGACATCCCCAGGGCCTCTGAAAGAAACTAGGAGTGGCCTACATCATGAGTTAGTCAGGCTGGGAGCTGAGCATCACTCTGGCCATCAGTCAGTTACTGGGGACCTCAGTAAGAACAAGCGTGGAATACTGGTAAGGGCAGGTATCTGAGTGCTGTGGACTCAAGAGAAAAGGGGAAGATGCTGAAGACAAGAAGGCACTGTTCTGATAGGGTTTTTTTGTTTTAGTTTTTGCTAAGAAATGGAGTGGAAATCAGCTGGGAAAAGGGAGAAAAGAGAAGCAACTTCTGGGGTTAATACGGGAAAGAAATGAACCAGTTAGTAATTAACCAGAAAATAATCCAAGAGGGAGTGAAAGGTTGTTAGTGAAAGAGAGGAAGAGAGAGGGGTGGCTGGAACACCTTCTCTCTGCAGAACCAGGGCAGTAAGACCTAGTGTGTGCATGGGAGGCTGGACTTCCACTAGCTGCCTGAGTGTTTTGTCTTAAAGAGGGTGGCAAGGCAAACTGTGTGGGAGACAATGGTAAGTGAATAGAAATGGTGATCAGAGTCAGTGGAAGTTCTTAGCGACTGCTCAAACTTTCTCAGGAAGGTCCTAGAAAGAAAGGTTGTCAACCAAGCTAGATAGAGCCTAGCATGTGAGCCGTTAGAATTTGGAGAGGGAAATGTGTGATAAAATCACTGGGGAAGCTGACAGAGAAATTGGTTAGGGTGTGTGATTGCCAAGCGACATTAAGAATTCACTCAAAGCTTGTGGTTGTAAATTTAAAATGACACCTTTCTCTCTGGGTAAGTCCTTCTTCATAGGGACACTCTAGATTCATTGAACTACACGGGTTTAGGCATGGATTGGGCAAAGAAGAGGAGCTAACCATTTTAGTTTAACTCAAAAGAAATCAGTGAGAGCAAGCAAGGGACCCAGACGTAAGCGAGTGGGCGTATTTGCAGTGACAGAGCATAGGATTTAAGCCAGGTGCAGAGGGGTCTAAGAACATTAAGGCTAGAGAAGGAGAGTGGGAAATAAATTCCCAGAACAAATGAAATAATACATCAGGAGTTCAAGGTCATCGTCTGCCCCGATGTGAGCTGGAAGCCCTATCTCATAACACCCCACACCCTGAAGATAGAAGGAAGAAAAGGAAAGTAATGACACTGTTATAATGAGCCTGGAGATTAAATTATTAAGAAATATTGACAAATGGTCCGCTGATACTTTTTGAAGTAAATCACTAATCGAATCTTGTGACTGAAACATCCAATTTATGACTTAATGTAACTATCACACTCAATGAAGGATAATATTGCTACAGAGTAATATGTGCTTGGAGAGGGTCTGAACCTAACGAGGAGAGATTTCCCTGGGGGTTCCTGTCAATATTTTCCATTACTCAAGCGCTTCTGCTTAGAGAGAGAGAAAACTATGCTTTTGACAGTGTGGTTGCTGCTTTTATACCACTCATGTCAGGGGGAGAGGGAGAGAGAGACAGAGAGAGAGACAGAGAGAGAGACAGACAGACAGAGAGAGAGAGAGAGAGAGAGAGAGAGAGAGAGAGAGAGAGAGAGAGAGAGAGAGAGGGAGATCCTGAGCAGCTTTTTAAAAAATAAACTGGATTTCATGTAGCCCGGATTGGCCTCAAATGTACTGTGAAGCTAATGATGATCTCAATCTCCTATGCTTCCTCCTCTGTCTCCAAGTGCTGGGATTGCAGGTGTGTGCATTATACTGGGATTTATGTGGTTAGGAAATGAACCCACTGCATGGTAGGAAAACACTATCCACTGAGCCATATTCCTAGCCCTAGAATTCTTGGTTTTACTTTTCTCTCCAATAGCATAAAATGACTCATATATTATGATTTCTGTAATTATTACAGTTTGTTTGTTTGTTTGCAAGAAGTCCCATCCAGGGACTGCATGAAGAGATGGTTCCACAGTTAAAGTGGTTGCCAGGCAGGCAGCAAGTGTGAGGAGCAGAGCTGGAATTCCCAGTTCCCATGTAAGTATCAGGTGGGCACGGCATTGATGGTAATGCCAGCACTGAGAAGGCTGAGGCATGGGACGCCCCAAGCAAGCCGGCTAGCTAGACTGACCTTATGGCTGAGCTGTAGGTTCAGTTGAGAAACCTTGGTTTGACAAATAAGACTTCCAAACTCAGTCCTAGGTCTCCACACACACTTGTGCACACATGTGTGAACATACATATAACACACACACACATACACACACACACATAATAGAGAAGATATGGATCATGGCAAATTTAAAAAGATAACATTTTACTTTTTTTTTTTTTAAATAAAGTTGCCTTCTACCAACACAAGCCATCCCATTTGTCCAACTATTACTTGTTATTGTTTAAGGGAAAGTCAGACTTCTTCCCTATTAAGGTCTTCTTTGCATCACACTCAACTATTAGCCTCAAACGCATGATGGGATATTCATCTTCCTTACTAGGTGTCTAGACCTGACAACAATAAGGACAGCATTCACTAAAGAGCTTTGAAGTGTTAAGGTCTGACTTCTAAACAATATGGTATTCTATAACTTTCTCCTTAGATTGCTAATATCTCATAATTTATTTTTCTCACCATTTCTAAGGCTGAGCAGAGGTATTTTAATCTCCTTAATAACTGCAGTTACTGGTACAGACTGGCTCCTTTACTTTATTTTGGTGACATTGGTGTCCTTGTGACAGGCCATCTTGCCTTTTACCAGTGGCCCTCCCCAAGTGTGTTCATGCCGTAGTCTGTCCTGGTGTGCTTTCTGTGATGTACAGGTAATCTCTCTCCCCAGATGTTAAGACATACAAAGCAAAACCACTTTCCCCAGAAAGCAGTGAGCTTAACAAGCCTTGGGCCATTGGCGAGAACACGGTGATATGCCTAAGAGCTATTTCCTCCTATAGGTTGGACAGGTCTAGGCTTCCAGGGTCTCAGTATGCTCTCAGTTCTGGAGACACAGTTGTGTTACTTGCTAGAAGTCATAGACCAGTCCTTCCCAGGTTTGCTTCCAACAGTTCTTCATCATTAAGAATTCTCTCCTCAGCTTCACAAGTCTCCATAATTCTGGGAGCATCCTTAGGGGGTTCTGTGCTCTATGAATGTAAAAAGAAGGCAGGCTTGAATGCAAAAGTCTGGCACCAAAATGGCCAAGAAACACTCTATAGGACTTTCTTTAGTAATCTATTTTGTTCATCAGGGAAATGTAGACTGTGGCAGAATGCTTCTCCCTAGAATTCCATGCTGCCACATATGGGCCTGGGACATGCCTTTGGAATGAGAGGTACCAACTGTTACAGCTATCCCCAGGGTACAAGTGGTGGCTCTGAAGAAAGAAAAACCAAGTATCTTAGACCTGTGCTAACTTTCCATCTTGAACCCCCAGACAAATGTGAACTGGGTATTGAGGGTAGAAACCAGTCTTATTAGCCCTCAGTTGGGAAACCAAGTCTGGTTATTCCTGCAAGTCAACATTCCATACTTGAGACTGTCCCTATTCAACCTTCTTAAATGGGACAATGCAGTCTACCCTTCAGCTCCCACCAGCATCTAAGGTGGATCCCTTGAAAATACCAGACTGTTGATTTAGGATTTTGATCCTTGGAAAAGGACATGCTTCCATTTCCCCAGTGTTGAAATCCTTGTTCAACATCCTGCTCCCCAGATAGTCGCTCCCCAGTGTTCACTGTTACCTTATTAACAATAGACAGGAAATGGAAACAGCCTCTGTGTCCTTCAACAGATGAATGAATAATGAAAGTGTTATACCTATCTATGCACAATGGAATACTATACAGATGTAAAGAAAAACAGAATCATGAAATGTGCAGGTAAATGGATGGATCTAGAAAAGATTATACTGAGCGAGGCAACAAGACCAGAAGCATGTTCTCTCTCATCTTGTATTTGCTAGATCCAAATCTTTAGATATATGGAACCAACATGTAGTATCCAAAGAAACAAGGTAATATAAACAGACTGTGATGGGGGCAGGGGAGAACAAGGGTGTTGAGAGAGGAATAGCAGGATACAGGCAATATGAAGTTGGAAATGGAGGCCAAGAAGAGGGGTTTCACTGGGTAAGGGGAGGTCTATACTGAAGGGGGAGGGACAAATAATACCAGGGTTTGATAAGGTCTCAAGGAATCATATTATTTTATATTTACCTAAAATTACACACAAGTTTGTGTGTGTGTGTGTGTATGTGAGAGAGAGAGGGGGGGGAAGGGGGAGGGAGGGAGGGAGAGAGAGAATAAAGGTAATTATGCTATGGGGGCTGGCAGTGCTCCCCATAAGAACCATAGGCTAACAAAGTCCCTAGTCATGAGGGACCTTTCTAGTGGTTGATGGGGTAGTTAAAGTGACTCTCAGAAGCACCTAGGCTCTTCGTTGCCCTTGATGTTTCTCAGAGGTTAAAGCTAAGTTTCTATTGGTGAAGACCTTACACATTTCAGACACTGGATTCAGATCATTCAAGCTGGATCCAATCTGAAAACCTCCTTTCTATGAGCTAGCTTCTATAGTACCAGAAAGTACTGTGCAAGCGGCTAAGGAAGTGCTATGGAAGGGTAGAATGGCCCCTACTAAAGCCTCTTGGGAACACTTGCTGACATCTCTTTTAAAACCACAAGACACCCCGCATTATCATCCTACTGGTGGTCCCTGTAGGAAAGATTCAGGTTGGTCAGTAGACCTCACTAAAGGCATTGTCTTCAAGGATGTGAGCCGAGGCTGATGTGAGCCATGGCTGAGGGCTGGGGGTGCAGCCTCTGCTAGTAATTCGCAGTGCTGTTTTCATGGGTAAGCCTGAAGGGAAGAGCTGTGTGAAGACCACATGAGAAGTGCACCTTCTTCCCCTAGACTAGCAGGCCAACCTGAAGCAAGCCTGCAGGAGTGAGCCTGGGAGAAAAATTTACTCAGAACTCCTTCCCATGTATTTTTGTTGTTGTTGTTGTTGTTGTTGTTCCTTCCCCACTAGTGGCCAAACCCCCTGGAAGCCAGACAACAAGGGAAGGCCAAGTTTATGAAAAGGAGAAGGGGCGGTGGTGGCGCACGCCTTTAATCCCAGCACTTGGGAGGCAGAGGCAGCTGGATTTCTGAGTCTGAGGCCAGCCTGGTCTATAAGCTGGTACCAAGACAGCCAGGGCTACACAGAGAAACCCTGTCTCAAAAAACCAAAAAAAAAAAGAAAGAAAGAAAAGAAAAAGAAAAAGAAAGAAGAGGAGAAGAGAATAGAGGTGGAGAAGACAGCCAGGGCATTATCACCTTTTACCAAGAGCTGAAGGACTGTCAGTGGCTTCTGTTTTTACTGTTTTGACCACAGAACAAAACATCTGCTCACCCAAGACAAGATAAGCAAACCAAGTACACATTAATGAATGCAGTGTCTGAGCTGTATCTCTCAGGAAGATATAAAGCAGACATATGGTTAGCATCTAACCCAATAAGATTAATTTGGAAAGCTTTTCAACAATTTATAGTTTCAACATCATCTTCAAAGTTTCTTTTGTTCTTATCACAAAGCAAAATTCATATATCTACATCATGAGATATTTAGATGTGCAAATGAACCAAAAGGAGAACCAAAAACTGCCCCATAATCCTAAGATGCAGTGATAACTACTACTACTACTACTATTATAGGATGTATTTTTAAATCTCTTCACTTATATAAACATTTGTATACTTTTCAGCTTTTCATTTTGACAAAAAATTACAGAAACAGTTCACAAAATCCATGTATTCATCTTGTGATGATAACCCAGATGTTATATACCTAACACACTGATTATCCACTGTGCATGTGTACATGTGTGCATATGTGTGTGCACATGCAGATGACATAAATACAACATGCTCCCACACCTATATTTTTCCTGAATCATTTCAGAGTCTTCAACTTCACAATCTGCACAGAGATATGCTGTGCCACAAACCTGGCTTATTAGGTTTTTGTTTTGCTTGGTTTTTTGAGACAGTCTTTCTATTATATAGCTCTGGCTGTCCTGGAACTCGCTGTGTAGACCACGCCGGCCCCAAACTCCCAGGGATCTGCCTGCCTGTGCCTTCTGAATGCTGATTAAAGGCATGAGCTACCATGTCCAGCTAATGTGCCAATACTCTGTAAATAATCACTGTTACACTTATAATGAACAGTCCTCAAAACTATGAATAAAATAATCTTAGTTATAGCCCAGAAGATCAGAACAGAAGCAAACACCCACCAATGTTTGCAGAAATCCAGAGCACTATTGTGATTCAGAAGCAGGCTAGGAAACTTTGGCCAACTCACAACTACACCTTTGTTCATGGGGATGAGATACAGCAAATGGAAAAGCCTGAGAGAGGTTAGGCAGCTAATAAAGCTTCAGAGAGGGACCTCAGAAGGTCACCTGGAAGGAACATCTGGAGATACTGAGCCAAAGTGTGGGCTGCAGAACAGCAGGCAATCATTTCAAAGACACCATTGCTTAGTGTCCCCTCTGGTTTTGAAGGCAGTAGACCATTGAGGAGGAGACAGTCCCACGTGTCGGGTTATAAATGTCTGCTACAGAAGATGGAGGGAACAGGCTCGAAGTTAATCACTGTGACAGGGCATGAACAGTCTCCTGCATTGAGGAACCACCGGGAAAGGGGCAGGAACAGAGACCTTCTGTTAGCTGTCCAGTGCTCATTTAGGAGTAAGCTGCATAATTTCTTAGGGTTGGCACGTCGTCTTAAATCTTGGTCTAAAACAGAGCCAAATGCTGAAGCGCCTTCCTAGAGGGTTAAGCACAGATGGGCCTGCTCCCCAGAGGTGTACTCTGAGATGAGCAGGCTATCATCTATACCTATGACCTTTAATTTTAACAAGTCCATTATTTTCCTTACAGAGTCAGTTAACTTAGGCTATTTCTTGATTCAAAAGAGAAAACCTGTTTTTGAACATAGTTATTCCTGCCAGAGATTTAAAAAAAAAAAAAAAGACAATATCAATGTCCTGTGAGGGAAGCTAGCAGATGACACAGCACAGAGATGATTTCATTGTCAACAAAACGTTAAGGGATCTGCCCTCGGGCTTTGAGATCAGGGAGAAAAATGTGATTTTAATTTTATTTCTATTGCTGATCAACACAAACAAACCTGACCAAAAGCAACTTAGGGGAGACAGGGATTTGTTTCAGCTTACAACACCAGGTTAGAAGCCACCATTGTAGAGAAGTCAGGGCAGGATCTCCAGCTAGCCCCGTCGCACCCACCGTTCAGAGCAGAGAGAAATGAGTGTGTGCGTTGTACAGACTCACTTGGTTGCTCATGCTCAGCTCAGTTTCTCAAGTCCTAGGCAATTCAAGCCCACAGCATCCTCCATCTTCCCACAGGTCAACCCAGTGTGGATACTCCCTCAGTGAGGCTCTCTTCCCAGATGACAATAGGTTGTGTCAAGTCGACAGTTAAAGCCACCCATCACAGACAGCGTAATGGGGCTAACAGAGAGGAAAGGGGTCCAGGATTGCTCCCTCATCTAGCTCCTAGTTTCTGGGATGGAATGGCATCTAGTTCTTCTGAAGACTTTTAGGCTTGAGAATTAGCTGCAAAGAGTGACTGGGAGTTGGGGAAACAGCCTTGCTCAGATTCTCTGTGGGGCCAAGACGTACACAGCATAAGAGATATAGAACATGAAGTCCCTCCCTGGATGGTCGGAAAGGGAGAAAGTGCCCTGAGGGTAGCTTCCCTGTGGAGCTTGTTGGAGCCAGGGAAAGGATCTTACCGTCTCTGTAGACAACCCTGAAGACAGGTGTAGCTTGCTAGCCCCTATCCCCAGTCCTTTATAAAGGGGCGGGGGTGGGGCAAAGAGGGGACAGCCAGACTCTCCTTCTCTGTTCTAAGCCATAAGAGCTAAGGTGAGGCTTGTGGGAGGCCTTAAAATGAAGTTATAAGGCCTTATCCAATAAACTGCTTGCCTTGAAGGCAGGAGGACCTGAGTTTGATCCCCAGAACTCATATAAATGTCAGGCACGGTGGTGTGACAGTACTTTCAATTCCCAGTACTGTGGGATAGAGATGGGCAGATCCCTATGGTCACAGTCCAGCCAGCCTCACCTGCTGGGTAAGTTCTAAGCCAGTAAGACACCATGTCTCAAAAATTAAGGTGGAGAGCTCTGGAGAGACAGCCTCTGAGGTTGTCCTCTGGCTTCCATACACATACCCACATAACCACATGAATAAATACAGACAGTGGTGCACACGCACACACACACACACACACACACACACACACACACACACACACACATATATATATATATATATATATATATACAAAAAGTTGTGGAGCAAACAATGGAGAGTTGTAAGAACTGGGAATGGCTTTTCTAATAGGTGAAAGTTGCTGAAATGGGTTGAATTGAGAGGAAGGGGCATTTTATAAGAAAATGGGTTATAGTAGTCTTTGGGGAAAATGTTTTCATTTTGTAATGATGGTTGAGATTTTTCTCTAAGACAACTACTTTAGATATGTAGATGCTACCACTTCTCTTCCTAAGAGTTCCAGATTGCATGCATATCATGCCCTTCATTCTTGTCTTCTTAGTGTAGGAGCAACAAGGTTCAAATGAATATTAGCCAACTTTCTTAAGCCTGATGTCTCGGGGGTATGTGGAATACTTCTGACTGGCTAGGACACCCTCATCTCTCAGGTGTACATGGAATACAACCTGACCAGCAAGGATATGGCCATCTCTCAGCTGTATGTAGAATATATACTGGGTAGAAAGCAGTCTTAGCTTCCAGTTTAATGGAATCCCTGACTCCATGCCCACCATGAAAGCATTCCTTCTTTTGATATTAATAACAAGCTGGGTGTAAACTAGGTGTGGCTATGTATATTGTAATCCCAGCACTCAGAAGCAGGGTAGGAGAGTGATGAGTTCAAGATTAGTCTGGGCTACACACAAATACTGTCTTAAAAACAAAACAAAAGTAGCATTGGGGCTGTAAAAAGAAATATAAATAAACAAAGTGCATAAGGAAGACCACGGTGACCCTCGACGTTGGCTTTAGGGAAACAGCACCATCTTCCAGTTCATTCCTTCTAACTTGCTCAGCTTCACCCTTGAAGTCTTTTCTGTCAGCTGACCCCTAAACTGAGGCTTTAGAAGGCTGTCCACCTGCTTGTTTCTGGAAGACAAGAGTTCATGGTGACACTAGTCGATCCTCGTGGGCATATCAACCTTATGTCACCTCTTTTAAGGTGATTGAATTTCTTGATTCAGAAAAATAAGGGCCGAGGGTATAGCTCAGTGCTAGAGCACTTGCCCAACATGTACAAGGCCTTGGGTTTGAATCCCAGTTACTGTCGAAGGCAATGGCCAAATGATTACAAAACCTGAAAAGTATGAATAGGCAAAAAATCCAAAGAGGAAGACAGTGGGAGCTGCAAGCAGGCAAGGAAAAACTCAGAGTCGGGACAAGAGCACACACCTATGATCCCGCACTTGGCAAGTAAAGGTAGGAGGGTCAGAGTTCAGATTATCCCTAGCTACTACACATTGAGTTCAAGGCCAACCTGAGACCTTGTCTCGAAACAAAAAGCAATCTATTGATAATTGAAGGAATTCAATATAACTCATCTGCCATCATTTTTTTGTCTGTGAGGGGAGAAATATTAGAGATAATTAGTGTAGCTAAATCTTTTAAGAAATTTTTACATTTCTAAAAATGTAAAAAAAAAAGAGTAGAAAAATGGGTTAATAGCTAGAGATTTTTTAGAGAGAAATGGGTCAATAGCTAAAGTGGGAAAGTAGAATCAGGAGATTTTTAGAGTCAAGAACTCTCCTTTTTAAATCTCATTGCCACCAATCTTCCAATCTTATTCCTTCCAAGTCCCTGTGACAAACTTTTAGTCCCCACCTATAGCCAGTGTGAATCCTCCCTTAAGAATCTGTAAGTAAATGAATTGTATTATGTCATGATTATATTATGTCATCTGTTACAGGATATTTGATCACACTGTGATCTGGAGATTGTGTTACTTACTGAAAAATTTCTAGTTGTGATGTGACTCAGCCACTAGCTCACACCTTTAATCCCTCTGGCTGGAATACAGACACACCCTTAGTACAGATCTTTAATCACAAACAATGAAGGTAAAGCTATTTTGTAAAAGGAAGCACCCACATTTGAAAGTGATGTCTAATTGAGTGGTAGACAAAGTGATGAATCAGATAAAGATTTGACAGAATAGGATATTCCCAACACTCACAAGAAGAGAGATGAAAGAGAAGCTACTTAAGAGAGAACAGTACAGGGAGAAAGGAAGGAAGCCGTTTTCTTGAAAGAGTCATACTGAGCTAGGTTGAAGAGAAAACAAGCTAGACACAAGTGAAGACAGAGTGAGCCAGAGAATGAGACAGAGACAGACTAGAACCGATTGCCAGAGTTAGTCTGAAACCAAGCAGAGTAGTTCAGTCAGGAACTAAGAGAAGCCATATTGAATCAATCAGTTTAGAGAAGAGTTTTGAGCCAGAACAACTGAGTTGAACCAGCCAGCCAGAGTTCAGAAAGAACTAGGAAGTGGGGAGCTTATTCAGCAGTAAGTCTCAGAGGCTGAAAAGATTCTATACCTACATTAGATTGTATGGAGGCTAGAAGCTTCCAAGACTAGTTCTAAGTTAGCAGACAGAGGCAGTAAACCTCAGAGACAACAATTAATAAAAGTTAATAAAATAAATTAATATATTAGGAGTCATCTCATCTTCAACATAGGAGAGCTTGGGTTTTTCTACTTGAGGTCCTACCCAACTGACTATTTTTCTACTCCATTTTTCCTCTTGATTGACCTTGAGAGGAACCACAGACTACTGCATTGTGTTCCCACCTGGGACTGTCTTTTTTTTTCCTTTTCTTTCAACCATTCATGGGGGGAATCTCTCATGAGAAGAAGCAGATATGTGCTCAGGCAGATTTGCCAATATGGATAAATTTATGGAGCACAAGTAAAGGATTTTTTTTATGTAGACATTGGCAATCAGAAATTTATCAATCAGCAACAAGGAAAAGACATTACTACTTAAAAAGGATGTCCAAGTGATCAAGAAAGAAGTTATTTCAACTCTGTCTTTGTGTTTGTTGATAATATCTTAGCCAATTTTCTAAAGAAAGAAAAAGTTATATTAATAGCTGAAGGTAAAAAGATGGAACTGTACATGTGACACATGATCACTGAGCAACAATAACAAAACAGAACTATTGAGAAGTAGTTTAAACTGATAATACATATCTAGAAATGTAATAAAATAAGGCACTATTCCTATAATCAGTAATAAACTATAAACTGGCTAGATGCAAATTTAAACCAAAATACATAAAATTTGTATTAAAATACTACAAAACTCCAAAAAAGAAAAAAATTTACCTAGATAAGATTACCTAAATTACCTGTATTTCATATTCTTTTCAAAAATGGTTTATGTATGCATGTATATGAGTGCTTTGCCTACATGTAAGTCTGAACACCAGAAGAAGGCTTTGGACCCCATTATAGATCAGAGAGTTGTTAGTTGCTATATGGTGCTTAACTGCTGAGCCATCTCTCCACCGCAAGCATTTTATATTTTTAAATGATAAATTTGACAGTGTGATAGTTATAAAGAAAACCTCTAACCAATATGATGAAAATCTGAGTAGAAACAAATTCATGCTTTTAAACAGCACAGCTGGTCATGAGGGGTGGTGCTCACTCTCTTTAGTCCCAGCACTTGGGAGGCAGAGAGAGGAGGATCTCTGTGAGTCCTGGTCTCAAGAGTGAGTTCCAGGACAACCAGAGCTACACGGAAAAGCCCTGTCTCAAAAAACAAAACAACAACAGAGCAGCCAACAACAACAAAAACATTAAACTTAAAGATAAAAATAATAACAAAACAGATTTGTTGTAAGGGACATTGGCAGGTCTGGGCTCATGACCAGTGGAATAGAATTTAGCAAAGAAGTTTCCATCCATTAGACATTTTTCTCAGTAAACATTGAGGAAACTGTTGTATTCTGTACGAAAAAGGAGTGGACTGTTAGCTAATATTGCATTGTTGCTTTGTGGAGAAATGGGAACTGGGGACCGTGGCTGGCATCAAATAAAAAATGATAGTGAAGGGGAGATGGGGTTTGGATGGTTTAGAGATTCAAATGTGGGCAGGAAAACTCATCAGTTGAAGAAAAGAGTATTTTTTGTTGTTGTTCAAGAACAAGATCTCTTTCTTTCTCTTTTAGGTTTATTTCTTTTATATGTATGAATGTTTCACTTACATGCATGTGTGTGTACCATGTATGTGTCTGGTATCCACAGAGTTCAGAAAAGGGCATTGGATCCCTTGGAAGAGGAGTTATAAAGAGCTGTGGCTGGGAATTAAAGTGCAAGAGCATCAAGGGCTCTCTCTAACCAATGAACCATCTAGGTCCCCAGAATAGGCTCTTAAATAAAACTTAGAAAATACAAAGCACAAGACAAAACATTGAGTGCCTGACTGCATCAAAATGGAAACTATCCAACACATAAAGTAGCACCTTAGACTCATGAGAGGGTTTTGTTTGTTTGTTCGGTTGGTTGGTTGGTCTTTTGTTTTTTTTGTGTGTGTGTGTGTTTTAATAGCAGACAGCAAGTGTTTGCAAGGATGTGGACTTTGCATTATAAAGGAATTGGAGCCATTATCCATTGCTGGTGGGAATATACAATGGCTCAAACACAGTGATAAACAATTTACTGGTTCATTAAAAAGTTAAACAGAATTACCAATGGACCAGTAGTGTTATTTATACCAGTCAAAAAGTACAAGCAGCTCAAATGTCTGTTGATGAAGGAATGGGGAAATGAATTATGGTATTTCCACACAGGGAAATTATTTAGCTATTTCAAAAAGGATGAAGTACTGATAAATGTTCTTAGTATCCATGTTCAGAATATGGATGTTTAAAGTGTGTGTCAAGTGAAAGAAGGCAGACACAAAGGACTCATACTGAATGATTTAGTTAATATGAAATAGTGATGGACCACTGTGACCCAAGCACTCAATGGATGCAGGAGGAACAAAAGTTAATCCCCCCTCTCTCTCGTTACAAAGTGAGACACTATTTTTTAAAAAAAATCAAGAAGGAACTGGGCTAGAGATAAAGATGTGGATTCATTTTCAAGCAAATTATTAAGGAAATCATCTCAGATAACTTTCCAGTCATTTGTTGGATCTGTTGATGCAACACACGTACATATGCCATACGTTGCTACTCAAAATCATGTCTCTTTCTTGGTGTGAGGTAAGTCAGTCCACTTAGGAAATACCACGTGACCCCAAATTGCATCTTCTAGATACATGAATATAGAAGACCTCGTATTTCTTATTCTCTGCATGTTTGTATTTTATCAAAGCTATGAGGATATGTCTTGCTTTCTAAACTCTCAATATAGTGGACTAAGGTTGTTTTCTCCTCAATAGTGAATGGAGCAAGGGTCCAGTCAGTATGTTGGAAACAACACTCTATTTTTCAAATGAAGGGCATTTAATCAACAGAGTTAGTTATGCAAGCATTAGAACACCAAGAAAGCAAAAAGAGAAGTTGAAGATTTCAGAGATCAACATCTTTAGAAGCAGCTGTCACACCAGACCTGGAGGAACATGTACTGGATAGTTTTATGTCAACTTGCCACAAGCTAGAGTTATCGGAAAGGAGGGAACTTCAATAGTTTCTCAAAAAGTGAGAAAAAGATCTGGCTGTAAGAGATTTTCTTAATCAGTGATTGACAGGAGAAGGTCCATCCCATTGTGGGTGGGGCCATCCCTGGACTGATGGTCCTGGGTTCTATAAGAAAGTAGGCTAAATAAGCCATGTGGAACAAGCCACTAAGTGGCACTCCACCATGGCCCTTGCATCAGCCCCTGCCTCCCGAATACTGTCCTGTTAGAGATCTTGTCTTGATTTCCTTTGATGATGAACAGTGATATGAAAGCGTAAGCCAAATAAAACCCTGTCCTCCAAAAGTTGCTTTGGTCATGGTGTTTCATCACAGCAATAGAAACCCTAAAAAAGGATCAAAAGTAGGAAAGCATGAGATCAGAATCTAGACAGGATGATACTAGTCTTGCTTAGATTGGTGATGGATAGAAACCAGGCCATCTAAGGGGCCATGGTGAATCAAATGGCATGTCTGGCTACTACTACTGTCTCTGAATGTTTCAAGAAGCCTGGGACTAGAGCCATGGCTGTGTAGTATAGATGGAAGTTATTAGACTCTAGCTAGAACCTTGAAAAGACTCCCTTCTTCCCTTTTCTTCTTTCCTTCCCACCCTCAGTAACCCTGTTTGTGCCTGCTACACTTTCTAAGGGACCCACCACCAGCTGGAAACCAAGCATTGAAAATGTGAGTCTTTGGAAAACATTTCAGATTCAAAGCATAAGTTAATAGAACCAAACCCAAAGCTAATTAGCAAAGGATTCTAGGAAATAAAGTTTGTGGAGTCTAGTTCTATATAGAGCAGTTATGGGAAATTAGTATTTGATACACTTGTAGCAGGTGGTGAACGTGTGCATTGTCCCTGCTAGATGAAAGCAATTAGTATTTTTCCTAGCCAAGTTAATCAAATATTCAGGGAGTTTTATCAGACCTCCACCAAGAGGCTGTCAGTAGCTCCTTGTATTACAGAGGGACACTTGTATCTGTCCATGGCAAATAGATACAATAACACAGGAAGTAAAACAGAGGTAAAGAGGATTTAAGAAGAAGGAAGGGGATGAGAAACACTTTTTCTTTGGAATATATTCTGTTTTCAAGTATTCTGTATACATAGCTTAAGTGTGTCCAGGTAAAAGCTGTGTGGCTGGATTTTTTAAAATTGCATCCATTTATATATGGCCTATGTGAATGGGGGCATGCATTATGCACACATGGAGGCCAGAGGACAACTCTCGAGAGCTGGTTGTCTCCTTCCATCCTTCGGGTCCTGGAGGTTGGACTCAGGTCATCAGACTTGGAAACAAGTCCTCTTGCCTGCTGATCTGTTTTGCTGGTTGGTGCCTGGGTAATTTTAATTGAACCTGAAAATATGTTCCTCATAAGTGAATTTAATCCATTTTCTTATTGATTATTGATTTAAATTATGTTTACTTCTTTTTTTATTCAGTTTACTATATTTCTACCTGCTTTTCTTTTCTTCCCCATTTTCTCCTTCATATTGATTGCATCACACTTTTTTTTGGTCCTTTCTATTTTATTGAAACTTATAAATTTATTCTTAAACATCTCCCACTTAAATCAATGGTCCTCCTTTCCTGAAAAAACAGAGGCTATATATGAAAATGCTAAGCATGATCTTATTTCTTATTATTTTAAACAACTCCCCTCTCCAAACAAATTCCTAAAACAAAACAAAACCATCTCTATATCATTCACAGACTCTAGAATTGGAAAGAAGGCTTTAAAAAAAAGAAGGCATTTTGATTGTAATAATGTAACTGTTAATAAACAGTTGGTCTGTTGCAATAATGTGGCTGGCTTCTTCATATTCCTTTGTCAATACTGTGCTTTATAACTACATGCAATTTGTATGCTCTGCTAGTTATAGGTGGAATTTAGATAAAATTATCACTACTTGCACATCTTTAAAATGCATGTTTTTAAAGTTGTATTGAATTCAAGAGCTATGAATACCGATTTCTCTTAGCTGGGAAACATCGTGTTGAGAGATATATTTCTTTTTTTTTTTTTTTTTTTTTTTTTTTTTTTTTTTTTTTTGTATTTTGTATTTTTTGAGACAGGGTTTCTCTGTGTGGCCTCGGCTGTCCTGGAACTCACTCTGTAGACCAGGCTGGCCTCGAACTCAGAAATCCGCCTGCCTCTGCCTCCCAAGTGCTGGGATTAAAGGCATGCGCCACCACTGCCCGGTGAGAGATATATTTCAATGAAATGAGTATTTTAAAAAATCAAAGGAGTACAGTGGCAAGCATGATAGTCTGAAGGAAATATTTATACATGTATTTAGTAATGATTTAAATTTTTCAACATGTAAATTTTCAAAGCTCATTTCAGGTGGCAGAAGGAGACTGGATCTGTTTGTCCATAATGCCCTCGACCCATTCTATTGTGTGGCTTCTTGCTCCACAGTGGATCTCATTTCGTTAGGGTCCTGTCCTCGAACGTTACCTGGACAGATTCTTTGGGACATGTGTTAACCATGCTTCCCCATCTGCAAAACCCATGCCATTTTGAATCCACAAAAGGATGCCCAAAGTATCTCTTGATCTTTGTGGTAGTCTTCTCGTCTAAATTTTCTGCAACTGTCTTGAGTTCCTCTGATGGAAGGAGAGTCCCCCACTTGTTTTTATTAAGACATTCTACCTGTCACCATCAGAGGGCGACTTTCAATAGGTTCCTGGACCTTGGGGTATAATTCCAAGTTGGTACCTTGTGTCATTTCTTTCCTCTTCTATTAAAATTCCCTGGAATCCGTTCCGACCACAAGCACCCCACAGTCAGAAGGCATAATAGAGTTAGGATATGATTGGAAGGGGTTCAAGGGCTAGCAAGAAGTTGAAGACTGAGCTAGGGAGATGGCTCAGTCAGGAAATGCTTGCAAAGCAGATATAAGAACCTGAGTTCCATTCTTAGTACCCACCTAAACAAAAAGGACTCAAAATTGGGTGGGTAGGGAAGGCAGGGTGGATCTAGGAGTTGGGGGAGGGGCCAGATAAATTCAGTACATTGTACGAATTTTTCTATGAACTAATAAAAATGAGAATTTAATTAATTACTTAAAGTGGGAAAGAAATAAATTAATAAAGTGGGGAACCAGATACAATAACACATGTCCCACATACAACACCTCCCCACACACACCGAATTAAAAATAAAATGGCTAAGTAAAACTTTCTTGAAAGAAATAAGAAGCCCCAATTGGCAAGAGTGGCTGACATGAGAGGGGACTGGCAGGAGATAAAGGTTAGGGAGGAGCAGGGAAAATCAGAGAAGTTTTACAAACAAACAGGCCTAGAGAGTATGCTCAGCTGTTAAGAGCATCTGTAGCTCTTGCAGAGGACCTGGGTTCGAGCTTTAACACCCACATCATTTGTAACTCTAGTTCCAAAGAGTCTAACTAGCTCTTCTAGTCTCCAGAGGCACTGCACACACACACATGGTGCATAGATGTACCTGCAGATAAACCACTGATACACATGAACAAATCATTTTTTTTAAATGACATGCAGTTTGGATTTGTTGCAAATATAATTAGATATTAGGCAGGTTTTGAGCAAGGAAAGCTCATGATTCTTTTACATGAAAAACAATCCATAGGGGCCAGCAAGATGGCTCAACAGGTAAGGTGCTTGTGAGCAAGCTTCACCATCTGACTTCAGTCCTAGGAACCCATGGAAGGTCGAGGATAAGCATTGACTCCGAAGAGTTGTTCTTGGACCTCCACAGGTGTGCCTACTGAGGCATGTGCGATTCCTTTTACACACACACACACACACACACACACACACACACACACACACACAAAGGTGGGGGGAGAAAGGGGGGAGAAAGAGAGACAGAGACAGAGAGACAGAGAGGGAGAGAGAGAGAGAGAGAGGAGGAGGAGGAGAAGGAAGAGAGAGTCATTTTTAAGTGAGCTATAGAAATATATTTGGGTTTTTTTCCTCTGTCCTTCCATGAGGGAGGCAGAGCTGCAAATTCTGGGAAATGATGTTTGAGATTCTAGACCCAGAGAATATCATTCAGAAATCATCTTATAAATGGTCTATGAGTTCTTAAAGGAAACAGAGCCAAGGAGCGCATCTACACACCGCCCAAGTGCATCCAGCATTCTGCACAAGTACTGCCTGCTGTTCATTTCCTACCATCACATCCCCTCCCCCTCTCCCTTCTACTGAAATTCACACCCAGGAAAGCTCTAGTGTGAGAAGGAGCTTTGCTTGGCGCTGAATGGCTGAAAGCATCCTGACTTCAGACTCAATGTGAAGACAGGATCAGCGGAGACTCGACAAAAGACCGTTTGGGTTCATTATGTGAAAGAATGAGGAAATGATGAATAACGTCAGAGCAGTTAAGTGGCAGAATGAGTGGTCCTGCCACCAAGATAAGGAAGAGTATCCAAGGAATTGGGTTTAAAGGGGGGAAGGGAATCAAGGATTATTAAAAACTCTTCAACACTGAGATGCTTATTAGATAGCCAAAAATTCCAGTTGCTTGTAACTCCCACTCAAAATCGAAGCTCAAACAGGAATGGGCTGCTGTCTCTCCTTGTTCCTATGTCCTTTCTGGCACACAGTAGGTGGTGAATAAATATTTCTTGGATGACTGAATGAACATGCCTCTGAAGCTTTTGTAGTTTGAAGTCCTGGACTACAGCCCTTGCTGAGTAGAGAGGCCAACTGGCAATGAAGACTATTTATCAATAACCAGAATGCTAAGAGAAATTGCAGATGATCCAACCACTTTTGCCAGAGGGAGGCTGACAAGAACTGGAAAAACAGGAAGGGTTTCTCTTCTCCTTCAGTCAAGTCCCTCTTTTTGACAGAAACTAATAGGAAGTTCACTGACAAGGGAACCTGGAAAATATAGTACAGGGTAGGATTTAAAAGGGGATAAGGTGGGGACTTGAAGCCAAGAGACAGTCGGTAAATAGCTAGTTCAAAAGAAGCAAAGAGCCCAGGAGGACAAACTAAAGTTAAACTCTGGATGCAGGACAGGAGGACAAAGAGCCAGACATGGGGCTGAGCTATACACTTCTAGATGAACTTTTCAATACCTAGAGGCCTCGGGCAGAAGAAAAGGAAATACAAATAACAATATGAATTATCCTCTTAAGAGAAAACTGAGTGGAAAGAAGAGACTTCCCTGCGAGCCTGCCCCCAGCCCCAGCCCCTAGCCCTCTAACTCTATTAACATGGATTCTCTCAAAGCTTTTGCCAGCAGCAAGATTCAATATGCAGTCAGCTGTGAATATTTAAGGTATGGGCATATGTATGATAATAGTTTGGTACAATTTTGTATTATCCTGGGTTAACCGTTGGAGCTAGAGTCAGTCTGCCATACAGAATCTGGAGTCATTTTGAAATGCAGGAGGAAGAGATAATACTCAGAGAGTAAGAGGATGGGGCTCTAGGTGTGGCTCAGAGAGTCAAGTGATTGCTTTTCATAAGCATAAGGACCCCAGTCCCACCCCTGAAAGCATCTAAAATAGGTTTGACGGTGTGGGTTTGTAATCCCAGCACTGGGGAGGTAGAGGCAAGCAGATCCCTGCTACTCCCTGGAAGGTCAGCCTATCCCATTTGGCTAGTTCCAGGCTGGCCAGAGACCCATCCTCCAAAACACAAGGTCGACAGCAGCTGGGGAGAAACTGAAGTAATTCTTCAGCCAGAGCATCCATCGCACACAAGTGAGAGGATGGAAGAAGCCTTTTTTTCCCCTTGGTTTTAGCATCACTGAGACACTGATAAATCATTTCTAGTTGCCTACAGTCCCCTCCTGTGAGTAGAATCAATTATGCTCAGTTGTGACACAAATGTCTCCCATTATCTGGGTAGAAATCTGTAAGATTAATAATTTTCTTTCTCCGTTAGACAGTGATCTGCACTGATCATGTCTGTTTGCTAAAGCATTCTGTATTACAACCGCTCCTTTGAAGCTCACATTTAAAGGTTAAAGAACTGCTACATTGGTTCCATTAAATTAGCTCAAAAAGACAAGAGCACATTGGAAAATGGAAGAGATGCCTTAGATGGAAAGTATAACCCCCCCCCCATTCCTTTCCTGTCTACCTCCTGTCTTGGAAATTGACAAATAGGTACCTCCAGTCCCAAGGGTTTGTCCATCCACTCCCCTGGACCTCTCCCTATGCATCGTGTATTTTTTAAACCCAATGTTTTCCTTTATGTTTTTTCTTGGTCCTTAGAGCTCTGAGAATCCAACACTAAGCTGAATTTCCATTTAGTATAGTACAGAGGGGAGAGAGCCTCTACTCTCATGGAAGCCGATTTCCCCTCTTTAAAAAGATAGACACGCTGCCTGAACAATCAGACCCCTCCATGTGCAGTCTTTGGTTGGTGGTTGAGACCCTGGGAGCT
>NW_022196903.1:25890331-25918493 GCF_008632895.1 Mastomys coucha | reverse complement strand
AAAAAAAAAAAAAAAAAAAAAGATAGACACGCCAAAGTATTCCCTGGTCCTGGTTCCTAGATTTTAGGTTTGGCACCATCATCCTGCTCAATCTCAATTGTTCTCCATTTCTGTCACTCTGCCTCAGCTTCTTATAGTGCCATGCAGGCTATTGCTGCTGCGGGACTTACTTCCTTGCAGAATGTATTAGCTTAGATAATCTTCCAGTCATTCATCTCTGGGTAATACTAATTCTCTTCAGATGTGGTGTGCTGTGGTAAATGAATTTATAAGCCCAGTTTCACTTTTTGCCCACAGATGGAGGCCAGGTTGCTAAGCAGATCTTGCCCAATCTCCAGTTTCCTGTGAGTTTCCTTCCTTCCTTCTCTTCTTCTTTCCTTCCTTCTTTCCTTCCACTCTTCCTCTCCTAAAATGACAGCTTTCTAGCTGGCTCTACAGTGTCTGAATCAATGTACTACATTAAAAAGTATGCTTTTCCCCCAGCCAGGATATTGCACCGAGCATTTGAGAAGTTTCAGTCATGTGTCTTTTCCATATAGGCTCCAAAGTAATTAATATGCATACATATGACCAGGGAAGTGCAAGCCCTCTCTCGTTTTTTCTTCTCGAAGGTAGCTTTGAGACTGTGGCTGGGGTCTGAACAGGAAGGACGGAGCTCTTTCCAATAAAAGAAAATCTTCCTATGTTGTCCGTAGCCATCTACATCAGGCAGCTCATGAAGGCCTATGAGTCTGGTTTCAGAGGATCTGACACCCTAGGCACTTACACACACACACACACACAGAGAGAGAGAGAGAGAGAGAGAGAGAGAGAGAGAGAGAGAGAGAGAGAGACAGAGAGAGAGAGAGAGACAGAGACAGAGACAGAGACAGAGAGACAGAGACAGAGACAGAGACAGAGACAGAGACAGAGTTGTTTTTGTTTATTAAGATATTGTCTCACTACTTGGTCCTTGAACTCACTATGTAGACCAGGCTGACTTCGAACTCACAGAAATCTGCCTGCCTCTGCCTCCAGAGTGCTGGGATAAAAGGTGTTAGCCACCACACTCAGCCACACAAAAGTTTTTAAAAGAAGTTAAAGTGTATAACATCACTTCCAGGACCCCATCATTCACACCCACATGTTTCTGGGGGGTGGACTACAGCTGAATGTGGAAAGCTTTGAAGATAAAGCTATGAGGAGTTCTGCCTTTAGGTCTTATCAATCATAAACATCCAAAGAGTTGTAGGAAGTGATTCTTACCCTGAGTTATAGTTGATGCAGCCCCCTATGCCTCAAAAAAGACATCAGTGGACATTCACATTATCTTTTACCAGATGATCTCTGAGTCTCTGAGCAAACCCTAGCTCTTCCAGGAGCTCAAGCCTGCTAGATCTTTTTCAGTCTATCAGTTTCTCTCTCTCTCTCTCTCTCTCTCTCTCTCTCTCTCTCTCTCTCTCTCTCTCTCTCTCTCTCTCTCTCTCTCTCTCTCCTGGAGCTTGTCTTGTAGACCAGGCTGGCCTCAAACTCAGAAGTCCACTTGCCTCTGCCTCCTGAGTGCTGTTATCAAAGATATGCACCATTACACCCAGCCCTTGAGTTGTTATTTAAGGCTTTGTTTATCTTTGTGAAGGATCTCCTGTAACCCAAGATCATCTCAGACTTCCTATGTAACTGAAGATGACATTAACCTCCTTGGTCTTGGAATGTTCATCTTCCAAGTTCTGACATTATAGTCATGCCCCCGCCCCAGCTGGCCAATGTTTTTACTCTTCTCTAACATTAGGAGCAGCAGTTGAGACGCTGCCTCCAGCACAGACTATATCTCTTCTGCTGGAGGCCATTATCTGGTGACTATGTAGCTACTTTTTCCTGCTTCTCCTCCAAGCCCCAGCCTTTCTTCTGGGTTCTATAAAGAACCTGTCTGCTTTGGATCCTCAACATGTTTGTGTATTTCGGGGCTCTATTCTAAGCCTTATATCTTTTCAGGACATCATTTCTTTATCTGCATAGTCTTATCTAGTTCATTGTTTCAACTAGCATGTACACATGTGGTTGACTCCGAAATATGGAGTTGTATCCCAAATGTCTTAATCCAGTTGGGTTGCTATAGCAAAGTGCTGGGTGGCTTACAAACCACAGAAATTTATCTCTCATGGTTCTAGGGTCTGAAAGTTCACAATCAAGGTGCTGGTAGATGCTGCATCTGATGAGGACCCACTTCTTAGTTCTCAGATGATATCTAAATTGTGCCTTCATATGGCAGAGGGGACGTCGATATTTCCTGGAGCCTCTCTTACAAGGGTATGACTTAAAGGTGTGACTTTTTTTTGTTTTCTTGTTTTGTTGTGTTTTTTTGAGACAGGGTTTCTCTGTATAGCCCTGGCTGTCCTGGAACTCACTCTGTAGACCAGGCTGGCCTCGAACTCAGAAATCCACCTGCCTCTGCCTCCCAAGTGCTGGGATTAAAGGCGTGCGCCACCACCGCCTGGTAAGGTGTGACTTTTGATACCCTCATATTGGAGTTAGGCATCATCCCATGAACTTGGGAGAATGTGAAAGTCTAATCTGCAGCACCAAACTTGCCTCTTCTAAGCTCTGGATTTGTTTTTTTTTTTTTTTTTAATATTATATTTCATCTTATCTTATTTTGGTGCTAGAGACTAAATCTGTGGTGTCTCATACATGCCAAGCAAGGGCTCTACTACTGGACTATACCACGACCCTTAGACACATCTTTAAAAGCACTTGCTAATGACCCTACTTGTCCCAAATAGTCAACTGACCAAACTCAAACCATTGCTCATTTCTTTGCATTTGCTCATTCTCTGTTTCTCTTTAGTTCGCTGAACTGTATCTTCACTTGCACATTTCAGACAAGAAAACTAAAACATAATGTATTACTATCCCATGGCTGCCCAGGTCTAGTAATCCTGCTGTTATGTTAGAACGCATTCGTGAACCGTACCATCCTGATACCTTTTCTTTCTCTCCACAGCCACTATGTGCTTTAGTAATAGTTATGTATTTAGGTATTTTTGCAGTTGTTGTTAGAAGTCATAGAAATGAGCTCTGATTAATTTAGGCTAAAAATGTTTATTTGAAAGGATATTGGCAAAGCTCAGAGAATTGAAGGGAAAGTTTAATAACCATGCTTCAGGAAATGCCAGGTCTTGGGTCTTCCTCATTGCCCCCTTGGCACCCTGAGCTTGTCTCTAATGTGGGCATCACCTTTTGTTGCACTTTCTTTGTGTTCCTTTCTGGGTTAATCACTCTCATTAAGGTTGAGGAACACATTGAATTTATATTCTGGTGACCTAGAATGGTGTTTGATGCACTATCACATATTTTAAAATAAACTTGGAGTGCCTAACATACAAAGCACCGAGTGGCTGAAAATATATATAAGAATCACATTTCCATTTTTTAAGGAG
Organism: Mastomys coucha; assembly: GCF_008632895.1. Classification (NCBI taxonomy): domain Eukaryota; kingdom Metazoa; phylum Chordata; class Mammalia; order Rodentia; family Muridae; genus Mastomys; species Mastomys coucha. The sequence goes on along the minus strand of NW_022196903.1, from coordinate 25,915,077 downwards.
CTGACGGTCTCGGAGGGAAACTAGATCAGTATGTAAGCAAAATACAAATAAAGCTCTGAGACACTTAATGCACACCAAAAAAAATGCCCAAAGACTTTGTCCAAAGACTCAGAAAGTTGATCTGAGTAGTAACATAAAGAAAGAAGAATCCAATGGTTAGGAGTAGTGTTTTTTAGGATGGGGGTGGGTATGAGAGAGAAGTACTCCCTGTGTGTATAATACACTTATTGTGTTGAGAGTCAGGATGAGGATGTTGCTTAAGGAAGAGATGAAGAGATGGTGGCCAGTCAGTGGGAGGAAGAGGACAGGTTAGACAGATAAGGACTGAGCACACAGAATTTTTTAAAAATATGTGTCCATGGTATGCACTCGATAAGTGGGTATTAGCCCAGAAGATTGGAATACACAAAGTACAACCCACAAACCACAAGAAACTCAAAAAAGATGGAAGACCAAAATGTGGATACTTCATTCCTTCTTAAAAGGGGGAACAAAATACCCATGGAAGGAGTTGCAGAGACTAACTATGGAGCAGAGACTGAAGGAAGGACAATCCAGCCTGATATAGCTGTCTCCTGAGAAGCTCTGACAGTGCCCGACTAATACAGAAGTAGAGAGAGGCTCACAGCCATCCATAGAATTGAGTACAGGGTCCCCAACGAAGGAGCTAGAGAAAGGACCCAAGGAGCTGAAGGGTTTGCAGCCCCTTAGGACAAGCAACAATATGAACAAACTAGTACCCTCAGAGCTCCCAGTGACTAAACCACCAACCAAAGAGTACACATGGTGGGACCAATGGCTCCAGAAGCATATGTATAGTAGAGGATGGCCTAGTTGGCCATCAATGGGAGGAGAGGCCCTTGGCCCTGTGAAGGTTCTATGCCCCAGTGTAGGGGAATGCCAGGGCCAGTAAGCAGGAGAGGGTGGGGTGGCAAGCAGGGGGAGAGGGGAGGAGGAAGAGAACAGGGATTTGTTCTTGTTTTTGTTTTTTTGTTTTGGGGGTTTTGTTTTGTTTTGTTTTTTGGGGGGGGAACTGGGAAAAGAGATATCGTATGACATGTAAATAAAGAAAACATCTAATAAAAAAGATAAAAAAATAAAAATACATTTAAAAATGTATGTCTTTGTCCTTTACATTCTGTCTTTAGAACAGAGTACTTCAGCATTCTAGGTTGCTAATCCTTCAGAATCTAGAAGAGAATCATTGCCTTCAGCATAGAAAGCTTCCCTGTTAAAGACTTGTCTCTTCCTGAGACATCCTAAAGGTACCGCATGCCAGGTCCCTCTCCTTTCTCCCTCTTCCCCTTCTCTCTCTTCCTTCCCTGCATGTTCTTTCCTTCCTTTGTCATGGTCTCTCTATTTTTCCAGGATGGTCTCAAACTTCTGAACTCAAGGTGTCCTTCTCCTTCAGCCATCCGAGTAGCTGGGACAGCAAACACTGCCACCATGCCCAGATATATCTTTCTATTGTGAATGTAGTTTTTATTTTGGTGGGAATTCTTCCCCTCAAGCCTGGGCTGCACACAAACAAGACATACAACTTCTCATAGGTAGCAAGTTTTTAATTTCAATTTTAATACATACTCAAAACTAGAGAGAGTTCTAGGAAAGCTAGGCACATAAAAAGAACAGAGAACTTATTAGCTCACTTCCCAAGAAGGAAACTTTCAGGATTTAATTCACTCTAGTCTGGAGTTGTTTGTTTGTTTGTTTATGTATAGACAAGCAAACTAGAGATAAATCCTAGTGTGGGCAACCTATTGATATGAATTTGGAACATTTTTCCAAATTGTTTTTACCAACATTCTTCATTTTTAAGCCCCCCCCCATATGTTACCTCCCTTTATTTCTTACTACCACTGACCTTCCAGTCTGGGGGTTTCACACACCATCCAACAAGACTCTTCTTAAGTCCCACATCCCTGAGGAAACCTCCTTCCCAAGCCTCACTAACCTCTCCTTTCTCTAAATGACAGGCTCCCTAAGCTTATACTCGCATTTCTGATAGTCCATATTAAGAAGGACAGCAGGAACTGGAGAGGTAGCTCGGCACTTAAGAATGCTTGGTGCTCTTGTGGAGGATCTGAATTTTATTCCCAACACTCATGCCAAGTGGTCACAACTATCTTTAACTTTAGCTTCAGGGAAATCTGAGACCTCTGGCCTCTGCAGGCATCTGCACTCATGGGCACACATCCCTCATACATAATTAAAAGTAAAATAAATCTTTGATAAAAAGTATAGCAGCTCTACCCAACACAGACACATACACACATAGACACACACACTTATGTGCACACACAGGCTCATGTACACACACACACACTCATGTGCACACACAGGCTCATGTACACACACACACACACTCATGTGCACACACAGGCTCATGTACACACACACACACTCATGTGCACACACAGGCTCATGTACACATACACACACACTCATGTGCACACACAGGCTCATGTACACACACACACATACACTCATGTGCACACACAGGCTCATGTACACACACGCACACACACACACTCATGTGCACACATAGGCTCATGTACACACACACACATACACTCATGTACACATACAGGCTCATGTACACACACGCACACACACACTCATGTGCACACACAGGCTCATGTACACACATGCACACACACACTCATGTGCACACACAGGCTCATGTACACACACGCACACACACACACTCATGTGCACACACAGGCTCATGTACACACACACACACACACACACACACACACACACACACACACACGATTTTCCCAGCTTCTTAGGCCCTAGCTGTGGATAAGCATGGTTGTAAGTTGAGAGAAAAGGGAACTTGGAAGTTGGAAGTTCCTTAGACTTTCCCCTTCCATTGTACATATGATTTCATTTCATTTAAAATCCTTCAGTAGGTAAATCTCACCACTGTCACCGGATTAAACCATCATCTTTAAATTCTTCAGTTAATAATTTAACTTTACAGATGAAATTGAAACTTGTAAGAAATGAAGTCACTAATGTATTAGTGCGTATTTTTTCTTCTTATGTTTCAGTTTTCATAATTACTTTCCTTCCTCTCCACTCATGGGTTAAATAAATTTCTCAAGGGCAAGGATCATCATACTTTACTCAACTCCCACATCTATAAAACTATTTATTAATCTTTCCTTGTTTCTCACACAGGATCAAGATTCTTAGCACAGTGTGTGCTAAGAAAAGAATAATTTACTGACTTGAAGCCTCCTAGATCGTGAATCATTTAGAGGCACTGATTTTAGGCCTTGGTGAACACTTGCTGAGAGTTGGTCCAGTTCTCAGTGAACAGTCATGGGCCCAAAGAGATATTTCAAGTATGTAATCTTCTTTGCTAAGCTGTAAACACCAATTTCTACTAACTTTGTCATGCATAGCACCCTCGATGTTGTGAATCACAGAGTAGAGCTTTATTAAATATGTTTTAGTTGACTGCAGAAAAAAAAACAAAACAAAACAGAGTTGGATCCATATTTCATGTGGCAACAAAAGGATTCTTGCCAAAAAGAAAGCACCGAGCTGCTCAAGATGAGCATTGCTGGAATAAGAAAGAGCTTTTCGTAGAGTTCAAGGCCTAAAACTGACCTTGCAGAAGAGTCTGAGATCCTGTGCATCTTTGTAAACACTAAAATAAAAAAAAAATTGTAAAGTTCTACAATAAAAATGATGGGATAGTATTAACTGTTATATATGTATAGTAAGAGAATATTTCAAAAGGGCATAGACTTTAAGATATTTAGACAAAGTGAACTTAATTGACTCTACCCAGTAGACTTGGGAATATTTTTAAACCCTTTAGTCTGAATTTGGAGGCCTAAGGATGTACCTCAGTGGCAGAGCACTTGTTTGGCCAGTGCAAGTCCTTAGACTCAGTCTCCAGTGTGGGAAGAGAAAAATCAAGAACTCCAAAATACTTTATAATTAGGCATGGTCACGTCCTTCCTCCTCTCCCTGAAAGAGAGTGGGGATATGGTAAAAGACAGAAAAGTAAGGTGTTTGCCACTGGTGACTAATTTTACTACCCTAGTTCTAGAGGAAGAAACTTATAGATGTGGTCAGGAAAATGATTTGACTGTTTGTCTAAGCAAAGCCAGTAGGAATCAGAAATTTCGTTGTGAGTTTCCCTAGCTGTCTTTCTTTTCATGACTGACCAATTAGCCATTGCTGTGCCAAAGTCGGGGGCCATTTCAATATGGAAGACAAGCAGGTAGGTATTTAAAATAGTAGTAGGATGGTCTAGCTGTCTGAAAGAATTTTCTTGGGCATTCTACTACAGCAACTTTTTTGAGTGATCTAAAAAAACAAACAAACAAACAAATCAACTTAGCAGGTGTCCACTTATCTCAGAGAAATCCAGTAACCCTTGAATCTTAAATTTTCCTTCCTTCAACACACAAGATGGATATGATTCATCTATTTGATTTATGAATACCTAAGTTACTAATTAAGCTCTCAAACTTAAACTGAGGGAGTCTGTGGACATGCAGAAAGATAGGACTCAGGAGTCTGTAATGCAACTGGATGTCCCATTCCCTTTTCAGGTTTCAAGAGCACAGTGTATTAAAGACCCCAGGAAATACCTCTATTAAATTTGAAAAACAACTAGGTACAGATGATGAAGAGGTAAGAAAAAAAACAGTCATATATGTCCCTATGTCATCTTTCCTTGGTATTGCTTAAACTATCTTAAAAGTAGAGGGTTTATAAACTTTCTATGTAAAAACAAAGGAGAACAAACATTTCTATACAGAGTGAGGCTAATTTATTCCATTTTAAAAAAAGGAACAGAGAAGTTGAGACGGTAACAAGGACATATCATCAACAAATCAAGACACAAAACTGAAAACCAGTAAATTACCTTGGGAAGTATTAAATCCTAACTCACTTAGACATCAAGCTATTTTTTTTAATATAAAATTTTTGTTTGTTTCTCTAGACAGGGTTTCTGTATAGTCTTGGTTGTCCTAGAACTTATTCTGTTGACCAGGTTGGCCTTGAACTCAGAGAGAGACCCACCTGTGTCTGCCTTCTGAGGGCTAGTATCAAAGGTATGCACCACCACTAGCCAGTCATTTTTTAATTGATTTTTAAAAGTTACCATATGAAGTAATGGTTAGTTTTAGCTATTTTGTTTTGTTTTGTTTTGTTTTGTTTTGGTTTGGTTTGGTTTGGTTTGGTTTGGTTTTTCGAGACAGGGTTTCTCTGTATAGCTCTGGCTGTCCTGGAACTCACTCTGTAGACCAGGCTAGCCTCGAACTCAGAAATCTGTCTGCCTCTGCCTCCCAAGTGCTGGTATTAAAGGCATGCATCACCACCGCCCGGCTATTTTGTTTTGTTTTTCAGTACTAGAAACTAAACACAGGTCCTCATGTATGCCAGTCAATTACTCTATCACTGTGCTAGCTCCATACCCCTTGTTTTGGTTGGGTTTTATTGCTGTCACGAAACACCATGACTAAAAATCGAGTTGGGGAGGAAAGGGTTTGTGAGGTTTACATTTCTAGATCATAGTCTATCACTGGAGGAAGTCAGGACAGGAACTCAAGTGGGGCTGGAAATTGGAGGCAGGATCTGATTGCAGAGACCATGGTGGAGGGGTGCTGCTTACTGGTTTGCTTCACGTGGCTTGTTCAGCCTGTTTTCTTATAGAACCCATCACCACCAGCCAGGGATGGCACCACCCACCATAGGCTAGGCCCTTAACCACTGATCACTAATTGAGAAAATGCCTTACAGTTGGATCTCATGGAGGCATTTCTTCAAATGAGGCTCTCTCCTATTTGATGATTCTAGCTTATGTCAAGTAGACACACAAATCCGGCCAGTACAGTCCTCTCTTTACCTTTTAATACAGGGACTCACAAAGATGCTCAGTATAACCTTGAATTCAAGATCTTTTGGCCTCTGCCTCTGCCTCTGCCTCTGCCTCCAGTAGCCAAGACCACAGCCTATGCCACTAAGTCTGGCATAGACTATAAGTTTCAATATGACATTGATTGTGTCATATGTATATGTCAGAATAATTTATTCCTATGTGTCTTGCTCCTGCCACTGTTTCTCCATGTTCTCTACTCTCCTCTTGCTGACCACTTCCTTTTGTCTTAAATATCACCCTTTTCTGTGTTCATTTCACTAATATTCTGTTATCTACTGTCCTAGCTAGCCTTAACTGTCAACCTGATCCAGCCTTGAGTCACCTGAGCAGGTAGTCTCAATTGAAGAATCACCTAGATCAGATTGGCCTATAGGCATATCTGTAGGGGACAAGATAGTTAATTGATGTAGAAAGGCCTAGTCCACTGTGGGCAGCACCATTCCCTAAGTAAGTAGTAGTCTGTGCTAGAAAGCTAGTGAAGCACAAGCCTGAAAGTAAGCCGGCAATTCCTTCATGGTTTTCTGCTACGATTCTTGCCCTGACTTCTCTCAGTGAAGGACTGTGACTTGGAAGTGTAGGCCCAATGAATCCTTTCCTTCCCTAAGTTGCCTTTGACCAGTGTCTTTTATCATGGCAACAGAAAAGATATGGGAACACCCACCACCGGGAGATCTTTCTCTGTTCCTTTCTACTTTCAACCCTACTCTTCAGAGCTGATGATCCAAACACAGAATTGTGTTTGTTTCCTTTTAGTCTGTCCTCCAGGTATGCTAAGAATGTAATTCATGGTCGCTGCCTCCTGTGTTGTCCTTACTTTCATTCATTCTTGGATAACCAGGGCTAAGGGCTTGGAGAGGAGCTCTTCCTTCATCAGTTCAAATTACAGCACTCCCACCGTACAATGATACTAGGTACTAGACAGAAGGGGAATCAAAATCTAACTTCTTCAGCATCTCTAGAAGAATTCTATCTGCAGAGATATTTGGAAATGCAAAATGTTCTCTCTTCCTTGTCCTGTGAGTGTCAGTTCCCAGCTCAGTTGGCAGGGTTGTCCCTGGAAGACACTTCTTAGGTTGTTGTTCTTTTGTAACTGATTTTCTCCTTATTGGTTAGCCCCCATGCTAATGTCACACAATATTACTCCTGTATGGGGAAAAGGAAGGGGATGGGTGTGATTCCACCTGCTACTGCCCTTCAGCTTCAAGTGGTATCGTGTGTGTGTATGTGTGTGTGTGTGTGTGTGTGTGTGTGTCTGTGTATATGTGTGTGTGTGCGTGTGTTTGTATGTCAGGGTCTTATGGAGAGGCATTGGGGTGCTTGTGTCTGTCTGTCTTTGTGTATCAGGGTCTGTGGCTATGTGTGAGGGTCTGTGTGTGTGTCTGTGTGTGAGGGTCTGTGTGTGTGTGTCTGTGTGTGTGTGTCTGTGTGTGAGGGTCTTGTGGGGATGGTATATGTGTATGTTGTCTATGGAGACAGGAAATCATCCTCTGGTTTTGTTCCTTGGAAATCATCCACCTTGTTTTTTGAGACAGTCTCTCACTGGTCACTAGTTAGACTGAGCTGACGAGGCAAGGAGCACCGGGATTCCATCTGTATTTGCCTTCCTGGAGCTGGGGTTACAATTGTGTGCTCTGACACACAGCTTTTTGTGAGGTTGCTGTGGACTTCTTGTTCATGTGGCAAGCACCTTTCTGGTCTGAGTTATCTTCTTAGCCCCCTTACATGAAACTAGGCAGGTCCACCTTACCATCTACATTCTTTCCATTTCAGGGTCTTTCTCTCCTGGCTCTGGACCTTGTTCTAGAAACACCAGAATACAACCCAGGCAGAATAGGTTCTCCTCAGTTAGTGTCCAGGAAAGACCCTTTTAGTGAGAACGGGATGAGGCTGTACTGCTTCGTGGGTGGGACTATGGCATCAGAAAGTTAGCTCAGTGGGTAAAATGCTCGCACAGCAAGCATGAAGTGCCTGAGGTCAGATCCCCAGGTCAAGGTTGGGAATGTGACTCAGTTGGTAGAGTGTTTGTTTAGCATGCATAAAGTCGTAGGTTAAATCCCTAATCCTGGATAAAACAGGCATTGATGGCACCTGCCTGAAACCCTAGCATTCAAGAGGCAGAGGCAAGAAGATCAGAAGTTAACTTGGGCTAATCTTAATTTTGTTTAATGTGGCAGTGTGGGCCCATAACTCTAGTATTTTTTTGGGGGAGGGGGGACTGGACAGAGACAGGAGGATCCCTGGGATTTGCTTTCCAGCCAGTCTAGCTGAATCAGTGAGCTCTGGGGTGAGTGAGAGATACTGATGAAGAGAAAGACACCCAATGTTTGCTTCTGGCCTTCACCATCACCACCACCATCACCACCACCTCTACCACCACTTGAGACCACTAATCCTGTTCCTTGTCTTCAGATATATGATATAACTGCACAACCAAAATTTGTCCTGAAGAACCTCAGACACTACACGGTGCATCCGAATATGGTAGGTGAAGAGCATACCCCCAGAGACCTCTGAGGGTAAATTTCAGCAATGGGTTCACAGCCCTGACTTCAGAGTATCCCCATTTTCCAGGATGGGGAAATAGAACCACTTTGGGGATACAGTGCTGGGACTTGGTTGTGAGGTGGGAGGAAAGACTCGGGGAGAAGAGGGTCCCAGTTCATTTTACTCTTCTGTGGAAAAACATAATCAGGGGAAATGTGTAATCCATGCTCCTTCCTCCCTTCCCCTTCTAGTCTTCCTATTCAGAGAAAAGCAAGCTCTGTGGTGGCTGTCCCTTCCCCACCCACACCTACAATGACTCACTGTGCTTCGTGACTGACTTTCTCTTTTAACACACTCTGGAGCTTATTAGTAATGCCTGTACCTGGAGAGAGATGCTGGTGGAAATAAGAGAAAAGCTGAGCTTGGCTCCCACTCTCAGGGTTTCCCTTCTGCCTCAGAGACAGGCATAGAAAGGCCAATCAGGTTGAGCCACATACAACTCCTGTTGTGCAAGGAGGCTGAATGATAGCTTCTTTCTCTTCTCTTCTCCTTCCCTCCCCTCCCCTCCCCTTCCCTTCCCTTCCCTTCCCTTCCTTTCCCTTCCCTTCCCTCCCCTCCCCTCCCCTCCCCTCCTCTCCTCTTCTCTCCTCCTCCCTTTCCCCTCCTCTTCTTCTCCCCTCTCCCTTCCCCTCCCCTCCTCTCTTCCTTCCCCCTTCCTTTTTCCTTCCTTCATTCCTTTCTTCCCTTTTTTCTTTCTTTTTGTGAATGACTTTAATCATCTTGTTCTGTTACTATGGAAACCCCCTCTGCTGCATTTCCCCCAAGCCCCTAGTTTATTTGCAGCTCCAAGTGAAGGCTGTAACAGAGAGCTCCCAAAAGTTTCAAATCAACAAATTTAAAGGCAGGTTTGGTTAGGTCCTGCTCAGCCTCTCAGCCTACCCTGTAGAGGGAAAAAAAAAAAACTAGCCAACTGATTCCTAGGTCTGTCTGGAAATCTTTCTCTCTCCTCAGGCCAAATACTATGAACCTTTGAAGCCCACTAGACTGCAGAAATTCTTGACTCAAAAGAAGAAAATGAATGGTTTCATGGTAAAGGTGACAGAGTATGATCAGGATATGACGTTACTACTCATGACTAACAATCCACCGCCCTGCTCCATCGGCCATAAGGAAAAGGATGGTGCTCCAATGTACTTTCCTCCAGAGTTTCAGTTAAAGGTAATGGTGTCCAAGAAAGTCTCCTAGCAACCCATGTATGGACCAGAGGGAGGCAAGGGTTGGAGTAAATGCAGAGAGAGACAACTTAATCTAGAGAAGGGTTACCAGGATGCTACTACCTCCTCCTTAGGCCTGGGCCATATACTTCATGAAACCAGAACTGCTGAGTTTGAAGTCAGCAGGAGCTACATAGCAAGACACTGCTGTCTTAAAACGATGCATAAAATAAATAATTGCTGAACATCTTCAGTAAGTGAGATACCAGAACATGACCATGAAGATGACCGTAGAACAAATTCTATCCTGAAGAACCCTGGCATCTAATAATCAATAAACGTTCCACATTAGAACAACTCTACTGTACCAGGACATGTGAAAAATCCAAGAACACTTAAAATATAGAAATTACATACACTAGAGAAGAATCTCCCTGTTGGGGAAAAGGGAATAATCAAGGAGGTGACTCCCTATGGGAGAACGGGAGAACTGCTCCTGAGGGAAGGCTGGGGATGCAAGCAAGCGAGGCAGAAGATCAAAGGGTGAGATCAGATTTGTGTTTTAGAAGGAGCATTTGCAGGTTGAAGGAAGGAAGGAAGGTGCATTAGTTGTAGAAGAGACAAAAGCCAGAGAGATGAGTTGTGATGTTACTTTAATAGTTGAGGTGATCAATGCTGAAAATCTGAACTAACTTCAAAATAGCAGAGGAAGTGAAGAAAGTCCATTTAAGGGATATTTGGGAGTCAGGAGCTGAGGAAAACAGTGACAGCCTAGAGAGCAAACCCAATCTAACAGGAAGAAATTAAATAAGTTAACAGTACAGATGAGAGAGTCTTATGGAGACTTGGAATGATCCAATGATTGATCCTTAGAACAAAGTGTGAGTTTGGAATTGGTGCTTTTTTAATCACTAGGTGGATGGCAGTGAGGGATGCCAAAAAGAAAAAAGAACTGGTGGGTTCATTGTCTCTGGCCTCAGAATTTGTGCCCTTTCTACAGTAGCTTCAAGTGCTTATCTTGACAGTGGGTGTATCATGCTTCTGAGAAAGAAACAAATGTAGCCAGGGCTGCTCTCTTTAACACAAAGAAGGAGAAAAGCAGGCAAGCAACCTAAGTGCACGAAGAGCTTTCTTTCCAAAGCTGTCCCTTGTGAGCCCCTGAGGTCAGGGGCAGGACCTGATTGTCCTCCCTAGGATGTGGTCCTGGTGGCACTTTATTAGTGGGCAGTACTAAGGACCTGATTCTAAAGACTGGAACTGCTCGTTAACATTCCTGATGCACCCCTCCCCTACTCTTTTTGGTCCTGGATTATATATAAGGAAAGTATATGCACCTAGGCACAGTGTAGAGTCCAGTAAGCAAGCTGAGGAATGTGCACATAAACGATTGTTGCTCTCATTCCCTTCCTGATGCCTCTGGCCCTGCCCCTGTCTCCTATGAGAATGCCTAAGGAGCTTTGTTTTGTACACTATAACCACAACTCTACTCCTAGTACGGACCAGATATCAGATCCAGTGAAACAAAATTCCTACCTGGTAGCTGATCTGGGGTACAGACTGGTACCACTCCAAACCCAAACAAGCTAAAACTAAACCAACCATTCTACTAACCACCAAATCCCTGAGTAAATCACAGATTTTTTTCTTTCAAACTTCTAAGCACCTGAATTAAAAAACGTAAAGATTAGGGCAACGGGAATGAAAATTGAAAGGCCACACCGGGGGATGTCCTAGAAGAGTCAAACCATGGGAAAAAGGGTGGTCCAAGGGCCAGGCATATAGCAAGTTGAAGTGATAGGGAAGGGAGGAAACAGGAATATAGGGGGAAGAGATAGATATAGTCCCATAGATTGTATCTCTTATATCTCTCTATGTGCATGTATATATGTTTATTACAATAGGGCAAAAGGGTTGCTGAAGTTTCAGAGTTTGAGAAGGAGGGAGGGAGGGGGGAAAAGGAGAGTGGAGGAGAAAGAGGAGACAGGAAGAACATAGAAGGAACTTGTTAGTGATGTGTTATACTTAAGACAAGATGATGATTCTCCACTCGTGCCACCTTGGCTTCTAAATAACACCCAATTCCTGCTTATTTTATTTGCTTTTAAATGTTAGCAAAAAAGAAAAGGAGAAAAAAAGCTTTATTTTCTGTGAGGAGATGTAAAATAATTTATATTATTTTAGCTAGCCCATATAAAAAACACAAAATCCTGGTATTGTACTTCCCAGCCACATGTCCTTTGTTAGATGTGATGGACCAGGAGCACGTGCCTGAAGTGAAATGGACTCTGAGGACAGACTGATGGAGAGGAAGTAGCCCAGGCGAGACTCAAACAAGTACCAAGGGACACATGGCTGGGAAGTAAGTTAGAATAACTCAAACCCTGCTCAATCTAGGTTTACAGCCTGCAAATAAAATACCAGGATTTTATGGCTTTTTTTTTCAGACTAGGTCAAATAATATAAATCATTTTACAAGGAGAGAGAGTGGCATGTGGAGATGTGGAGGTCGGAGGACAATGTGCCTGGGCCCGCTCTCTCCTTCCATCATGTAGGTCCTGGGGATTGAATTCGGATTGTCAGGCTTGGCAATAAGCCCCCTTTTCTACCTTTACCAAGGAGCCATCTCACCATCCCTTTTGGTTGTTGTTGTTGTTGTTGTTCCCAGACCCAGGTCTACTAAGGTTTCTTCTGTTATAATGGTCGGGTCATGAGCTACATGTTAATTTTTGGTTGTTCTGTTTCATTAAGCCACCTATTAAATAATTTGCAAAAGTTCCTGTATCTTCAGATTAGAACAGCTCAAAGAGAAGAAATTCATAATAAAAATGCAACAGTCCAGTGGTAATACCAAGTTTTTTGTTTTTTTTTTTAAAGATTTTCAAGTTAGGAAAGTAAAAGCTTAATAGGTCAATTGATAGTTCAACAAACACTTCTCTTCTACTATGTGCCAGAGCCTATGAAGGCTAAGAGACTAAGGATGTACCTATGGGTGGCTAATCTAAAGTCTTTGCTTTACTGAAGTGCAAGCCTAATGATTTAAACTATCTATGCAGACCACAGGCAAGGATACACTACTGCAGATCATGTATAGTGTGGCAGGTGCTTTGAAAACAAATCAGGAAAGGGGAATGGGCTGTGAAGGGGAGGTGTACAGAGTTCGATTCAGGGAGGTGCTCGGCAGAGGTTATGACTGTTCAATAGACATTTTAAAGGAGTCACGGTATGTATCCTGTGATTGCTGCTCCCAGCATACCAGTCTCATTTTACAAAGCCTCCTGTTAGGAAAACATTACTTGTAACTCTCTCCAATGAGATAAATGACAAGAATAAGGCAATTCAAGCTGAGTCAGGTGACGAACAGTTCAAAATATTGGCATTGCTTAACTTGGGAGAAACAGAGCCAAGGTGGAACCTGGTGGGTTGTGGGTTTTTTTTTTTTTTTTTTTTTTTTTTTTTTTTTTTTTTTTTTTTTTTTTTTTTTTTTTTTTTTTAATTGGAGCATGCTATGTGAGAGGCACTGGCTCATTCTGCTTGAACTATCTTGGAAAAAAAGCTACAAGGAGACGTGTGCTAGCTGATTAAAGATGAAGCTTGTTATTAGCATCATTGCCATTATGATTAGTGTGTGTGTTACATGGAGAAGGCAGAGCAGGCATGGAGGTATTAGAATGTGTGGAAGTCAGAAGACAATTTTGTGGAATTAGTTCTAGGTTTGGAACTGAAGTTTCCAGCCTTTGGACAGCAAGCACGGTTACCTGCTGAGCCAGCTTACCAGCCCTTTAGGTTGGCTTTGCTTTGTTTTAAGGTATAAGACAATTGGATCGCTTGACAGGAAAATTCTGGATGGGATGTGAGAGCCAGGTGGACAGTCAGACTGGATGATTTTTAAAGAGTCTGAAAGCTTTTGAGCATGTGACCTTTAGGAATGGTAAAATTATGACCTCATAAGACCGTTCATTCTATGGCCTTTCCATAGCAGAGAAAAAAAAAAAAAGAGAGAGAGAGACATAGCAGAGAAGGAATCTGTCTCTAAAGAAGGAAGGTCGAGTTCCACGGGTCTGCTTCCCGATTTATTCCTAAATACTTGGTCTCCCAAGCAATTCACAGATTGATTCTGTTGTAAGTGTGCTGTGTCAGAGACACAGGCACACTGTGTCTTTACCCAATGTCAGAATTTGTTAAGTAACAATAAACTCACAAGACACTTTGCTTGCTTTGGTTGGTTGCAGTTTGCGAAGCAGTCCTGATTTCCCTTGATAGCTGGCTGCTGGCAAACATAGATTGTTTTGTTACAATCTTAACTACTAATAAAAGCTCTCAACTTTGTGCGCATTAACTGTCACATGGTGAATCTATCCATCTATCCATCCATCCATCCATCCATCCATCCATCCATCCATCCATCCACTGAAATGTGAAGATTTCAGAATGGCTAGAAAAGTCTTCAGAGTTTGAGAAATTTAAAGAAACCTTACTGGAGGCAGAGGCAGAGAGCTAGTATGGACTAAAGAAGGAATCACCACAGTTGTTAGATAAGATTAATAATCTATTTGGAGAATAACCCAGTTTGAAAGCTACTGGGAGCACAGAGCTATAAGTGGTGGCGTTGTAGGGTCCAGCTGAGCTGCAGAGGCATAAGACTGTGGAGATGAGGTACAGTGTGGGGTCTGGATGGATGAAGGAATGGATGGATAGGGAGGATATCAAGTAAGCCTCTCCAAGTGGGGGAGACAAAGCTGAACCAAAGCCACAGGGTTAGTCAACAGTTCTTGAGCTGCCAGTCCCTTGGTACACACACTGACCGGGTGACCAGTCGTTGGGGCTGCCACCATCACAGTGTTTGATGTCTTTACAGAGTTCAGGAGAGAGTGCTGTGCCCTTCAGTTTTAGAAGTAAGTTATTTGTCAGTCTGCTTCAGGGTCAGTGCCGAACAGAAGATGGGCCATGTGCTACAAAATACAGAATCCTCCTTCTCCACACTTGCTCTTAAAATGAGGCCAAAAGCTCCTTTGTTAAATGGTGTCACCTGAGGAAAGAACAGCTAAAAAGTCACTGTTTTACACAATGTGGAGTAACTCCAAGCAGGGCACAGCTTTACTGCCATAAGCTCTTCCAAACCCAGGAACTGCCTCTGCCATTAATGTTCAGGAGCCCATGGCTAAGTCAAGCCAGTTACTCAGGAAACTGATCCAGTTTGGGGAAAGTTACCTGAGGATAAAATGGGCCTTTCCCTACTTCCTCTCTTCGTGGTCTTTGTGGTTTCTTTTCCGCTGATAGGTTGGGTCTGCCATTTTAACATTTCACATTCCATTGTGATTTAGTCCAGGAACTCAGTTCCATTTTTCAACTTCTAGAGACTCAGCTTCCTTTCCCCTTCATTCTCTTTCCCTCCTCAGGAAACTCTCTATCGACGCAAACCCAACAAGAATGACTTCCTTCCCACAATGTCTCAGAAGAAGAAGTTAAGACCAGAGCTGAAGCCAATCTTCCCTATAACACGGATAGGCGATCCTACCTTCAAGGAACAACAGTGGTTTAGGTGAAGTTCTAGCTCTTATTGGGCCTGTTGTTTTCTGTTTTCTTTTCCCTTATGCACATTGCTGTATAATTTAGCGAGCACAAGTAGAAACTCAGGGAGATTTAGGAGAAGGTCAACTGGAAGAGAACGCGCTGGAGAAGCTTCCCCACGTAGTTTTAGTTATAAAGATGATGTCAGAACACATAGATGTTCTTTGTGTTCCATGACATAAGTTTTGTCTTCAGCAATAGGCCCTTACCATCAGGTAAGGGAGACACAGGAGGACTGAGGTACAATGTGAACTCATAAACATTGTGGCACCTTAGACAAGATCTTCCCAGGTTCAAGACAGAAGGGTTCCAGCACTGAGAGGGAGATGCAGTCACCAGATTCTGGTCTCATAATCAAGAAACTGTCTGTAATTGATACCTGCTGGCAAAGGGAAAATTGTTTTTTTTTTTCCAATGGAGTCTCATTAGGCATATTAACCACATTTCATGGTAGGCCCCATGCCCAGGAGTTGCTGGCCAACACAACAAAGCAAATTCAATGGCATTTTTGTGGACTTTTAATTTTTCTTTCTTTCTTTCTTTCTTTTTCTTTTCTTTCTCTTTTCTCCTTTCTCTTTTCCTCTCTCTCTCTCTTTCTCTCTCTCTTTCTCTCTCTCTCTCTCTCTCTCTCTCTCTCCTTCTCTCTCTTTCTTTCTCTCTCTCCCCCTCTCTCTCTTTCTCTCTCTCTCTCTCTCTTTCTTTCTTTCTTTTTTTTTGAGATATGTTTTCTCAACATAGCCCTGGCTGCCCTGGAAGTCATTCTGTAGACCAGACCAGACTGGCCTTGAATTCACAGAGATCAGTCTGCCTCAACCTCCTGATTGCTTGGATTAAAAGTATGCACTAGCATGCCCAGCATAATTTTAATTTTTATGAGTTGTTTTTTGTGTTTCTTGTTTCTTGTTTTTGCTTTGCTTTTGTTTTTAATTATTATTATTATTATTATTATTATTATTATTATTATTGGAGAGAGAAAGAGAGAAAACAGGAAGTTGAATGCGTAGGATCAGGGAGGAATTAGGGAAGGGAAATCACTTTCAAATATATTTTTTGTATGAAAATGTTTTATTTTTAATTTGGTTTTTAAAGACAGTTTTTTTTTTTCCTTTGTAGCCTTGTCTGTCCCAGAATGAGCTCAGGCTATAGGCTAGGATAACCACATACTCAGAGATACGCCTGCCTCTGTTTCCCAAGTGCTGGGATTAAAGGTGTACACTATGACTACTTGGCTTGTGTGAAAATGTTTTATTGAAAACATTTTTTCAATAAAAAAATAAGAAAAAAATCCATATAAGACATAGCTTCCCAACATGACCTATATCATCACTTATGTGTTAATAAAAGAAATAGAGCCATGCAAAGCTAAAAGTTTTCCACTGACAATAATTTCAAGAGTGAAGAAAAAAAATGTATTTAAAGGTCTGTGATTTTTGGTTTTTTTGTTGTTGTTGTTGTTGTTTTTTATGTATATGAGTGCTCTGTCTGCATGTACACCTACATTATAACCCCATTATAGATGGTTCTGAGCCACCATGTGGTTGCTGGGAATTGAACTCAGGACCTCTGGAAGAGCACTCTTAACGGCTGAGTCATCTCTCCAGCCCTGTATTTTGAGGATATAGAAAAATAAAAGTGTGAGGTAAGTACCAGATAAAAAGATGCTATGAGGATACAAATCAAAGGAAGGTTTTTGAAAGCCGGGGAGATGACTCATACCATGCTCACTGCACTTGAGAACCTACGTTTAATCTCTAGCACCCATGTTAAAAAACCAGGTCGTGCAGTGCAAACCCATTATACCAGCACCAGGAAACAGGAGGATCCTTGGAGATTCCTGGCCGGACAGTCAAGCAAACCCCAGATTCAGTGAGAAGCCCTATCTCAAAAAATAAGCTGGAGAGTGTATGAGGAAGACACCCAGAGACATGTCCTCTGGCCTTGTGGCATGTGTCCACACTTGCAGACACATATGTGCATGTGCATGAACAGATGCATGCACACATTTGAACAAATTTTTTTTAGCAAATATTAGAAAGGTTTTATTTGAAACTATTCATAGGAGGAGATTTTTATTTAATCCTGAGAAGGTAGAGAATTCTGGAATTGGCTGCAAGGGTTGCAGTATGTTAAGCTCTCAAACCTTCCCTCCCATCTTTTTTTTTTTTTTAACCAACAACCCCAACTTTCCAGTTATTGTCCTTTCTTCTTCCTTGGGATCTCTGAGGATATAGCTGACTTTTCAGTGACTAGTGCCATTAACCTGTAGCCCTAGACCAACCGAGTATACTTTTTTTGGTGAAGGTTTTCTACTGACAGTGATTTCAACATCGAAGGAAAGTATTCTGAAATCTATGCTTTAAGGAAACAGAAAAAAATGTATCCTAACCTCATCTTTGCCCCAGCCTGCCAGAGAAAGACAAAGAAACATGGTAAGGTCTCCTGTTTCTGAACTATGATTTATTGGACCTAGAAGTAGGCTGGAGGGAGAATCTACTTGTCTTAGAGAGTTGTCTGAGCTGGCATCTTTGGTGATGGGTCCAGACGATAATTTTCCTAGAAGAAGGAAGTGAAGATGGTACTAGACTATTTTAATACTCAAATTTCAAGAAGGTCCAAGAAGCTATAGGGTTTCCTGCCCTGTATCATCTAACACTTTGAGAGTTTTTGTCATAATGATGTATTCTAAAGGCTAAAACAAACAAAACCCCCTCGAACTAAATATTGTAATTGCTGACAACATGATTTTGATATTTAGGTACATAGAGGTTGAAATGTTTATTTGTGCATAACCTTCATACTCTCTGGAAAATTGCTTTAAAGGGTCAAAGTTTATGTGTGTACATTGCAAGTCAAATGTATGAGGCCTTTAATCTCAGCACTTGAGATGCAGAGGCAGGCAGATCTCATGAGTTTCAGGCCAGCCTGGTTTACATAGTGAGTTCCAGGACCTGTCTTGAAACATCACCACCAGAAAAAGTATGTGAGTCTCAGAGGTCTACAAGTGTCTTTAGGATAACGGTGAGACTGGGGTAAAGGAGGTTTGGGACCAGGACATGTAGAAAGTATAGTGAGAATCCTCATCTATTGTCTCTCATTTGATAATACCCATGGGGGCCTCTGTGTTAGATTCTTACTAAACACCAAAGGAACCAACAGTCTAGACCAAGAAAGGCCTTGTATGTTATATAAATATGGGCTTAGATTTTCTCCATTATGTGGTTGGCCTCACTGAAGAGTTTCAGGGTGTCAAATACACAACTATACATGCACTGATGGGCCTTTACACTGCACAGCCATAGCTTTAGCATAAGGCAGTCATTTCCTAGCGGTATAGGTTATATTGCACCACCCTTGGCTCCTTTGGTCTTCTCTGTTCCTCCTAGACCAATCTGCTACCCCTTCCATCCTATCCCTACCTACGCTTCTCCTTGATTCCCCACAAACAACTAAGACCAACTATAGAGAGGAAAAATCAACCAACCAACCAACCATCACCACCACCACCATCAACCACCACCACCAACAACAACAACAACAAAAACAACAACAACAAAACCTGGATCAATGTAGAAAAGAGCTGAAGCAGCAGAGCGATCCATCTTGCTTAAAAGAGCTCAGCCTCACCTTGCCTCCAGTTTATTCACTCTTGCACACATTCCTCTCACAGTACCTGTTTTGGGCAATTGCCAGGCTTCCTGTCCCTGTCCTTACCTAATTCCTAATGGCTATGGTCCAAGGGAGAAGAGAGCCTCTCCTCCAAAGCTTGTTTCATTTTCAGTCAAAGATTATAGAAGAGGAAACATCTATTTCTTTCCTGAGAAATTCCACGTGATGACTATGGGTCGGGCTTTATATAAGTCAAACAAGGCACCTATAATCATTAAAATGTAAATACATTTTAAAATTAGGTTTATTCATTTTATTTTATGTATGAGTGGTTTGCTTGTATGTGTGTCTGCTTACCACGTATTTTCTTTGTGCCCACAGAGAACAGAGATCAGAGGAGAGGGCATCAGATCAAAACTGATAGACAGTTATGGTGCACTTTCTCAACAATAACAAAGCTGCCAGGATGTTTCACTAGTGGTGCCATTTCCAAGCTAACATGTTCTCTGTTCCCCAAACGAAGCCCCGTCAGTGTGTGTGTGTGTGTGTGTGTGCGTGTGTGTGCGTGTGTGATATGAGTAGAAGTTGTGAAGTTTGGTTAGTGGGTTGCCCAAGAGGCAAACCACGCCCTCCCCTCAACGGAGGAAGGACTGTAGTTAAGATCTTAAAGTAGACAACGCCCTAAGAACGGGTGAAGCTGGAAAAACCATCTAGAAATGTGATGCCTTTGATGCCCAAGGTATTAAAAGCGTGCTTTTCATACTCTTGAGACAAGGACAAAAACGAGGAAAACATTTGGAAAAGCACTGAGACACGTGAATGAGTGTCCCTTAAATTACTCAAGTGTTATGCAGATTGAATCACTTGAAAACAGTGAAAGCTACGAAAACTACACCGGTTTGGGTGAAGAAGGAATAATAAGAATTTGGCAATGGCAGTCCCCAAAATCTATCCTCTTGATAAGAGTTAAGACCAGCTTTCCGCTCTCTCCAAATGGACCACATCATGCCTCCCTTTTAGTATGCTTCTAGTGCTCTCTGAGTCGCACATTCAATGTGTCCTGTGCTTTGTCTTAGTTTCCATGAAGTCAGAGGATGAAACACCAACTTCTCAAGTGCTTTGGGAACCACTGACATTTTCAAAGCTCCTAGAAGAGAAGCCTACAAGAAGTGTGCCAGGGGAGAGCTGCTTTCGTCACGGAAGGGCCCAGCAGTGGATTGTCAAAAATGCGTCTGTTATTAAGTGAAAACAAATCCTTAAAACCCCACTTCTCACTCTCCAAGAACTGAGGGGGTCTGGAGAAGTCACAAACCAAATAAAGTTCCATATTTGTTGCCTCATACCGGCGTGGCAGAGGTTGTGAAACGGGGCGTGTCGAGCCTCCCGGCAGAACCTGGCCACGCCCCCGTGCGGCGGTGGGCGGAGCAGAGGGCGTGCCTGCGTCCCTAGGGGGCAAGGGCGGCCGCGGAGGGCCGAGGGGGGCGGGCCTTGGCCCCGAGTGACGGCCCGCCGGCCCAACCGGTATGAGAACACAGGGCCTGCCTTCCTGCAGCGTCTTCCGCTCGCCGGCTGCGGCGCCTGGGACGGTTGCGGTGGGTCTGGGCGCTGGGAAGCCGTCCAAGATGATTAAAAAATTCGACAAGAAGGACGAGGAGTCTGGTACGCGCAGCGCTCCGCACGCCCACCCTCAGGCGCCAGGGTTCCCCCTTCCCTCGCCCGCAGGCACCTGCTCCGGGGGCGGCCGCAGTGGCGGGGTCTGCCCGAAGCCCCTCCCCCGGCGCCGGGGCCTCCCCTCGGGCCGCGTGCTCCCGGCCGGGAGTCGCCTCGAGCGTTCGGCGGCTCCGCCCCGGCGCGTCCCCGCCCCCCGCGCCCGCCCCCGACCGAGCCCCTCAGAGCCGGCCCTCCGTGGGGCCCTGTCGGGGGGCGAGGAGGTGCGCGCGCATGTCTCGGTAGCCTGGGGTTGCTGGTGGGGTTAGGCCCCAGGGCGAGCACCCCCTGTTTTGGGGGCTGGGGTCGACCGGGCCAGGGTTGCGTGTTTATGGACTCTGAAGGGCCTTGATTCTCCTGTTCCCAGGGGTTAAGACTGCCCGGTGGGACACAGCCCATTGAATGCTCAGGCATCCAGAAGTGACTTGCGTGTTGATACCTGTCTGTGGTGCAGTGCAAGTGGGGAAGATGCCAAGCCTCTTCAAAAAAAAAAAAAAAAATCTTCAGCTCTTCAGTGGTAGCTGCTCTCACAAGTGTGGTGGAAGGTTGGGTTAGTGGACCTTCATGGCCTCATCCTGCATGGCCTCTTTACATCTGTGATTCTCTGCGAAACTGTTCCTTTCTGCTTCAGTAAATATGTGACACACATAAAATAGGGCTTGCTTTCAGGGAAATCCATAGTGTCCTGTCATCTCATTACTCTTGGTGGTGGTGGAAACGACACATTTGTTAACATCCATGGGATGGGGGAGGGGGAAGCAGGGAATGAAGGCACTCATTTTGGACAGGGTTCCTATATCTGGAGAAGTCCAAGATCTCTCTCAGTATGGCAATGACGAAATTTGTACCAGAATCAAAATTACTTCATCCAACTTATTTGCATATTAGTAGTGGTTGTCCTTGTGACTTCCAAGGGATCATTCTGTTTAGGTGAGATTTCCCAAGCATGCAATATCCTCCTTTAGAAAAGTCTCTGTAGGCCAGCTACTGAAGACCTTCTCTCTTTCTTACACTATAGGTAGTGGTTCCAATCCTTTCCAGCATTTGGAGAAGAGTGCCGTCTTGCAGGAGGTATGGCTTGGATGTGTACAGTGCCTTATCTATTCTGTTTGAGAACTATGGGCAAAGAACCTAGGAGGTACAAAAGTCAGGCCAGGCAAAATAACAGTGAAGGACAGCAGACCCACCTGACATTCTGAAAGTCCGTCTTCCCTCACGTTTGATCAAAACTAGAAATTCATTTTTATTTATATATTAAAAGTAACAAAGAAGTGTAACAGTGCAGAGGATGTGGAGTAGAGGAAAAGGAAGAGGCTGGAACTATAGAAATGTACAGACATACAGACTCTGTCATGTGCTGGGGGATTTTAATGAAATGTCAGGAGTGGTAAGTGCAAGGTTATTGGAAGCACTTAACAGATATTAAGCTAGTGGAATTCATATGTAGATAGAGACTCTGGCAAAGTCCTTAAAGTTGAAGTTGTCAACCAAAAGGAATAAAGTATAGCCAGGAAAGCAGGTCATACCTGGTAATTTATTGTACCCCATACTAACTTGAGAGCATAGACAACTGACATTACTTGGATATTGTACTAACACTGTTAATGTTACTAAAGATGATTTGGTGTCCTCTGTGATAGAAGATGCACCATATCCAGCAACACTGTTTTGCATATTTCTACAGGCACGCATATTCAACGAAACGCCCATCAATCCAAGAAGATGCTTGCATATCTTGACAAAGATCCTTTACTTACTCAACCAGGTAAACTATTCTGATTTCCTTAGGTTTGTGGATTAGGATAGACATATGTACCCTAGTGAAGAGCTTACTGAAAACCAGACTTGTTTAAAAAAGAAAGTTATGTAATTTGAAAATCCACAGGGTTTGGTTAGACCTTTAATGTGTGAAAGTTCTTCAATACAAGGACTGAACCTATATTCCTTTCTAAATTCATGAGGAATTAGACTAGCAAAACATGTACATTTCAATGGATATGTTGATTTGAATTCAACAAATAATGCTTAGAATGTACTTGTTACATGTATTTATATTTAGCTTTTTAAAAAAGATTTATTTATATATTTATTTATTTATGTGTATGCATGTTTTACCTGTATGTGTATCTGTGCACCATGTGTATGCTGTGTTCACAGAGGGCAAAAGAGCACGTCAGGTCCCCGAGAGTAACTAGAGCTACTTGGAGCTACCATGTGGGTTCTGGGAATGAAACCTGGATCCTCTGTAGAGTAACAAGTGTTTGTAACTGCTGTGCCAACAGCTGGTTACACATGCATTTTGAGATCATTTGAAAATACAATGTAAAGTCAGATAGATTTCAAGTATTTTGTTTGCTCATGTATTTGGCATAGTAGTAAAATGTTGAAAATTTCTTTAAATTTTTGTCTTAATGTTCAGGTTTTATATTAGTATCATTCTAATACTGTCAATATGATTCTGGATAAGTAATTTAACCATTATATGCCTCATAATGTAAATGAGGGCTATGATACCATTTTTTTTTTTTTTTTTTTTTTTTTTTTTTTTTTTTTTTTTTTTTTAGTTTTTCCAAGACAGGGTTTCTCTGTGTAGCTCTGGCTGTCTGGAAACTCTCACTATAGACCAGGCTGGCCTCAAACTCAGAAATCCGCCTGCCTCTAATACCAACTTTTTTAAGCTTTATAGTTAAATGAAATAGTAGATATAAACAATTACAATAGTGCTAGGCACATAGTTTGTATTCAGAAATACTTTCCATTTGTAACTCAGCAAGTTTTATTGCATTCCTGCTGTGTCTTATGAACTGTTCTAGGCACTGGAGTTATAGCAGATAAAACCAAAAAAACTTTTTTTAATTTCTGTGTTCTATTATTGCTATTGATTCACCTTTTTGCTTTTGCCTCAAACTGTAAATACAATCTCAAAAACATTTAGAACCTTAGAAAATAGAATTTTATTTTGTAGATGATATATCTATCTCTGTAGGTATTTATATACATACCTGTATATATATTATATAGCTGGATTATTTATATGTAATGCTAAATGTATATTTACCAACTTAAATTCTAAGAAAGCATTTAGTTTTTTTACATTTACTTATTAACTTTGTGTGTTCTTACATCAAGTGCATGTGGCATTCAGTTCTTTCTGTCATGTAGATCCTGGGAATTGAACTCAAGTCTTGAGGCTTGATGGCAAGTGTCTTTATCCCCTGAGCCGTCTCATCAGTACCTCATCAAGAGGTTTTGTTTTTTTTTTTAAGTTTTTTTTTTTTTTTTAATGTGTATGAGTACACTGTAGCTGTACAGATGGCCGTGAGCCATCATGTGACTGCTGGGAATTGAACTTGGGACCTCTGTTCTCTCCAGCCCTGCTCGCTTCGGCGTCATACACTGTAGCTGTCTTTAGACGCACCAGAAGAGGTGTCCGATCTCATCATGGATGGTTATGAGCCTCCATGTGGTTGCTGGGATCCAAACTCAGGACCTTTGGAAGAGCAGTCGGTGCTCTTACCCGCTGAGCCATCTCGCCAGCCGCAGTTGTTTTTTTATCATTTTATTTTATAATTAAAGTTTTGTTTTATAAATAAAGTTTAATTGTATTTTTAAAACCCCTGTTTAGAGTTTTAATAAAATTTTGTTGTTTGCAAATTGACCCTT
This sequence comes from Mastomys coucha, assembly GCF_008632895.1. Classification (NCBI taxonomy): domain Eukaryota; kingdom Metazoa; phylum Chordata; class Mammalia; order Rodentia; family Muridae; genus Mastomys; species Mastomys coucha. The sequence goes on along the minus strand of NW_022196903.1, from coordinate 25,890,921 downwards.
GAAAAACAAAAGACATGCCTGTTCTTGAGCAGCATAACTGTGGTGGCATGTTAAGAACATCTAAGCCGGGATTGGTTTGACTTAACTCTGCAGAGCAGGTTTTGTATTGTGGCAAAGTGGCTAATTCCATTGTGCCCACAGAATTTGCAGTAGTGAAAGTTGATGGAAAGTAGTCAGAGTCCAGGTTGGCCAGTGCCTCTTTCTTGCAGCAGCTGATACTGAGGCAGTTATCTTGAGGAGGAGATTGCCAAGGACGGCACAAACTTGTCAAGCAGGAAGGTTTGGGAGCATTCATTTGTCTCCTTCCCTGGTCCTCGAGAGAACATTATGAGAAGAGAAAACAAACAAACCAAAACTCAAAACACTTCAAAGTTTCTACTGGAATTAGCAGAGTCACAAGTTCTGAATTATACTAAAATTATAACTTAAGATTGTTCTTATTTAAAGAATCCCACAGGCTTCTGGGTATTTGTTAAGTTTCATAGTAAAAAAGGTCTCTCTCTTATTGATAAGCAAGTTGGACATGGATTTAAATAGTTGTAAACTCTTGTTATACTTTGTCCTTCATCCTAACCTTCAGACATTTTTTT
>NW_022196903.1:25844770-25890321 GCF_008632895.1 Mastomys coucha | reverse complement strand
CAGTCCCTCCCTCCCACAATCCTTCCTCCTCCCCTCTCCCTTTCACCTTTTTGGGGGTGGGGTCTTCTGGGTATTCCTACCCCCCCAACCCTGCCACTTCAAGTCTCTGCCAGGCTAGGCACTTCCTTTCCCACTGAGGTCAGACAAGGCAGCCAGCTAGTAGAACATATCCCACAGAGAAGCAACAGATCTTGGGATAACCCCTGTTCCAGTGAGTTGTTCAGGACCCACATGAAGACCAAGCTGCACATCTGCTGCACATGAGCAGTGTGGCCTAGGTCCAGCCTGTGTATGTTCTGTGGTTGGTGGTTCAGACTCTTGAGAACGCAGACAGTTCAGGCTAGTTGACTCTGTTGGGCTCTCTGTGGAGTTCCTATCCTCTTCCAGACCCACAATCCTTCCTCCTATTCTTCTGTTAGAATTTTCAAGCTCCAAAGAGAGGCCCTTGGGCCCGAGGGTGTTCAGTGCCCCAGTATAGGGGAATGCCAGGGCAGGAAGAGGGGATTTGGGGTGGGTGGGTGGGGGAGTACCCTCATAGAGGCAGGTGGAGGGGGGATGGGATAGGTGTCCAAAGGGAGACCTGAAAAGGGGAAAACATTTGAGATGTAAATAAAGAAAATATCCAAGAAAAAAAAAAGAAAAACAACAACAACAACAACAACAACAACAAAAACCAGGTTAAAATACACCTTTACAGGACTTGGAAATAAGTAAAGTTAAAGAAAAAAAAAAGAATTCCCAAGTTCCATCCACTGTTTGGCTTTGGGTGTCTGCACCTGTCTGAGTCAGCTGCTGTGTGGAGCCTCTCAGAGCACTAAATGCTCCTGTCTGTAAGCACATCAGAGTATCATTAATAGTGTTAGGGATTGGTGCCTATCCACGGGATGGGTCTCGTTAGGTCTGTTATTCTTTGGCCATTCCCTCAGTCTCTGCTCCCTCCTCCGTGCCTGCTTTACTTCTAGATAGGATAAATTTGGGGTTGAAGGTTTTGTGGGTGAGTTGGTGTCTCTATTGCTTCACTGGGGTTCCTGTGTGTCTATAGGAGGTGGCCTCTTCAGGTTCCATATCTCCGATGTAGTGAGTCACAGCTAAGATCATCCCTGTTGATTCTTAGGTGTCTCCCTCATCCCGGGCCATGTTAAAACATTTTTTTTTAAAATCAAAATTCTTATACTCATGGCAAATGGATGTAAGACTACCTGTATTTTATCTAAAAGAAAGCCTAATACTTTATATAGGATTACTTTAGTGGAAGAAGTAAGTGTTGAAATGGTAATATTTTAAGTTTATGACTAGAAATGTTTTGAAAATTAGTGAATAAGTTCTCTAGCCATGTACTGCTAGATCAGCAGCATTAGCATGCTTGGGAGCTTTTACTGAGTGAAAAATGTCCTCCTCCCCCAAGAGTTCTCTGAAGGGGACTGTATTTTGAATAATCTGTTATTCCCATTAAATGTTGTAAGATCAAAATCATACTTCTAAGAGTTTTAAAAAGTGTAGGGTCAGTGTTTGGGGATCTATAGCAGCCCTTGAAACAAAATTAAAGGGAATCTAGATCCTTCTTTTTTGTTTTGAATCCTGTTTTGCCATATAATCTTGGATTCCTCATAAGCAGTCCTTTTCAGTTTTCTATCTATGATGCACCTGCCCTATACTGGACATGGGCCAGGCATAAGACTGTGGAAATGCACATAGTGCAAGCCCTGCTTGTAGGTTGTGTGACCTTATCATGCAATGCAGATTGGAAATTCTACTTACTATTTTTGCCTCCTGGTATATCCTTAAAGGAAATGTAAGGAGTTTCTGTTAAAAATGTAGACACTACAATTCCAGAACTTCTAGGAGTGGTGTGCTATTTTGAAGTATTTTAAATAACAAGTCTTTAAATGGCCCTCAGGGTTTTTTCCTCCCCTGCAGGTTTCTAAATTGAAAGCAGAAAAGTTGCCATGAGGCAGAATGTTTATAAAGAGACTTCCTCCTGAATTCAAATGATTTTTGAATCAAATGAGAAATAAAGAGAAAATTCTTAATATCTATATTTTTTAGTTTAAAAAATTCTTTTAAATTTTATTAGGGTGAACACTTCGGAACTATGGAAGCTACAGAAGCCTTCTTTGCAATGACTCGATTGTTTCAATCTAATGACGTAAGTCTTTCTTATTTCTTTATGATGAAACAATTTATTTTCCCTAGGGAACGTAGACTGTTCCAAATTAAAGAGAGTTGCTTAAAATGTTTAAAATTACTTTAAAACCGTTTATCTTTATAAAACGTATCAATACTTTTAAAACTATGTGAACATGGACGAATTAAAGTATATAGTATAAAGCTGTTTCTGAAGTCATTGGGGGAAAGGTCATACCTAGAGGCTCACATCTGTCAGTTCCTAGTGAAGGTTTGAGTGGACCTGGATTGCTGGCCAGTGGGGCTGGCAGTTGAGAAGAGCTGAACTTGGAGTGGGGCTCAGCAAGCCTGTTGGCATCTCTGTAGCTGCCTCTCATTACTCTAGGTCACCCCACTGCTTCAAGTGTAATAGCTGCTGCTTTCCTTTTGTTTTCTCAATGTGACACATTGCTTCTCAGCCCAGGTTTAATACAGAATCGTACAGGGAGTTGGATTCTGTAATACATAGCACAGGCTACATTTTGTGTTCAGTTCCCAGGACTCTCTATGTCTAGATAATGAAGGATTTTAGAAGCAGTTCTTTAGGCCCCAATAAGACAGTTACATTAACGGAGACTTTAATATATGCTCAGGCAAAGGGAGAGCAATCCCCTCAAAGATTACTTTTATTGACAAAAGATTCTTGGCAGAATTTGGGGTTTCAGGGACCGTCATCAGAATCTGCCCATCTGCTCCCGCCTCAGTTTCCAGATTCTTTTCCGTGCTAGTCTAGGTCTTCAGGGGTATGGCTTGAATTTGTTTTTAAATTAAAATTCCTGCAGGATATGCTTTCCCAGTTCTGTGGCCTTATGGCCATGGAAAAAGCTTTCTGCTATACAGCAGTTAGCGAAGATCTCTGGCTCCTTCCTAGACTTTCAGCTGTCCATTTAAACCTGTTAAACTTATCATTTTCTTTTAAGAAAAAAATTGTGTGTGTATGTGTGTGGTGTGCATGTGTATGCGTGCCATGGTGCCTCTGTGGCAGCCAGAGGACAACTTGTAGGACTCAGTTCTCCCTTTCCACCATGAAGGTCCTGATGTTTGAACTCAGGCCTTTAATATTGGTAGCAAGTACCCACCTGCTGAACCATCTTGTTGGCCCCTAAACAAGTTATTTTTAACATCTTGAGTTTTAACAACCAAATTTTTATTAGAATGTGCAACTGCTTATTTGCCCAAAGCTTTGTCCTCTGTAGGTCTTTGCAAATGATAATTTAAATATTTATGCTATTTAATACTATTGACTACTTACTTAGATTCTTCTAGTTCAGAAAGAGAAGCAGTTTCACATTCCTAGCCTTCAGGACGAGCTTCCTTTTAATGACTTCCTATACTAGCAATTTAGGAATCAATTAGAGAAGCAGAGCCACTATGAGTATTATGGGAATAGGTATTTCCTTTAGGAATTAGACTAGAAAAGTAGGCATTTCACGTTGGAGTAGGGCCTACAGACTTGCTATTATAAAAGTCAGGCAAGGTTATATGTGGATCCGATTTTGCAGTCAGGTACCTGGTGTTGAACCATAGATGGGGTTAGCAAATGGTTATAGGATTAATGGGTTATGAGTGCTGACAGGATATGTAGGGATGTCGGAGCCACATGAGGGCTGTCACTGATAAAGGCTGTGACATTACAATGAGTCTCTGTCATCATGAATGATGGTAGGAAGCACACTGAAAGAAGGTGGTATCACTAAAAAGGCAGTGAGGAATAGTTTCCTTGTCTGGGGGCCATGAGAAAGAAAACCACCACCATTTAGAAAGTTGTGGGCAATCCTTAGGGAAAATTTCAATTAGAGAGGGTAGGAACATTTATAGAAGAGTTTGAAGATGCTAAGAGATTTTCCTGATGAAGATCCACAGAACATGGCTCTGTGTGTGTGTGTGTGTATATGTGTGTTTGTGGAAGAATGGAAAATAGAATTATTCATAATCCTTTTTAATAATGTCTGTAGAATCTGTACTGATGTCTATCATTTTGATATGGCTAAATTTTATATTTTTGTATTCCTTAGATTTTTGTCTAGAGGCTTAAACCTTATCAACATCTTCATGGAGCAAGCTTTTTGATTCATGGACTGTTTTTCCCTATTAATTTTTGTCTTCCAAAGTAATTTGGGGAAAATAGAATGAGCTGAGGATAATTGCTTAGTTGGTAGAGTGCTTGACTTGCATGCATAAAGCCCTGGGTTTTAATATCTAGACCTTCCTATACTAGGCAGGATGGTATGCATATGTAATCACTTGGGAGGTAGAGGCATGAAGATCAGAAGTTTAAGGCTATTCTTAGCTACCTCGTGAGTTCAAGTCTACCCTATATCACAAATGTGACCCATTGAAAAAGTGGAGCAAGAGAGTGAGAAAATAAGAACAAGAGAAGAGAAGCTAAGAAAGACAAACGCATAGATTTGTGTAACCACTATATATAAATGAAGAACACAATGTTTACAGAAATTTACTGCAGAACTGGGTAAAACCAGACAAGTCACTGTAAAGAACAAAATCATGCAGACTGTTGTTGAGCTATAGTTTTAGCTCTCCTGCAGCAGTGTTAGGAGTCAGTTGTGACGTCAGTGGGAAAGGAGGTGGGAAAGAAGAGTCCTATTGTATAGATTACTCCTCATTTCTGTTTTGCTTCCAGCTATGTAAAGGGCTGGGTTTGCCCTACTATCATAAATACTAGAGGAGCAGACAAAAGAGCAGCTTTCAGACAGTGTATCCAGCATGCAAGGGGTGTGATCTGAAGAAGGGGAGCAAGCAAGATGAGCCCTGGGATTGTACCGTTAGCTGCCCAGAGGCAGGCTGCAGGCAAGGGAAGGTCAAGTGGAGTGGGAAAGCCTAGAAAGTTTGAATGTTTAGGAAGGGATACCAGAGAGAAAGGAGAAAGGTGAGTGGGAAAATCAGTGTACTTGAAGATAGTGATAGAATCTGCCTGAATTGAACTGAAGAAAAAAGAAAGGCAACAAAATGAAGAACACTAGTGACATATCAAATAATATTTTCAGAGTTTCTGGCAGTTATCCTAAATTGCTTCATGAACTTATCAAAATCTAATATTCATCTTCATTTTTTCCCTGCTTATGGGAAATTTGATACTCTTATATACTCTTACCATATATATGAATATATAAACATAGACATGTCATATATATGTATATTTCTAAGTATATTTTTATATAGAAATATATCTTTTCAGCTTTTTCCTTTCATTCAAACTTGTCTTTACTACTTTTTCTTTCCTACTTTTCGTTCTTTGATATATGTTCCCTCCTCTTTTCTTTTCTCCCTTCCCTCCCTCCTGCATGTAAAATCATACTGAGAACCATTGTTTTCTTTTCTTCTCTTTTGGCTCAGTGGTGTCAAGTAGGTTCTCTCTATAGCTTACACTCTGAAACTGAGTCTGATGTATATGAGTTTCTGTACTTAAAATACACTGAAGATACTTAGAAAGAAAGAGGCCAGGCAGTGGTGGCTCACGTCTTTAATCCCAGCACTTGGGAGGCAGAGGCAGGCAGATTTCCTAGTTCGAGGTCAGCCTGGTCTACAGAGTGAGTTCCAGGACAGCCGGGGCTATACAGAGAAACCCTGTCTCGAAAAAAAAAGAAAAAGAAAGAGGCTGGACAGACTGAAGGAGCTTGGGGTCTGCAAGTAAGGCCGAGATCCCCGCTGAGGAGGCTTGGGCTGGAACCCTTACTGTTGTTACCATCTCACTTTGGATCCTCGTGTTCATCTGGGAATGTTGCTGACATAAATGGAAACTGATTATCCAGGACTGAGTCACTTTAGGAGAAACATTGGTATTCACTAAGTGGAGAGGAGTCTTAGTTAGGGTTTCTATTGCTGTAAAGAGACACCATGACCAAGGCAACTCTTATGAAGGAGAACGTTTAATTGGGGCTGGCTTACAGTTTGCATCAAGTATTTATGTTTAAGAAATAGTATTTTGAATATTTTTACCTATGTAGTTTTAATAGATTTTTTTTAGAGGTAGATATTTTAAAGAATATTTCCCTTACTTGTTTTAATTAACTAATTAATTTATTAATTAATTTTGTTTTTTTCAAGGCAGGGATTCTCTGTATAGCCCTGGCTGTCCTGGAACTCACTCTGTAGACCAGGCTGGCCTCAAACTCAGAAATCTGCCTGCCTCTGCCTCCCAAGTGCTGGGATTAAAGGCGTGCGCCACCACCGCCTGGCTTCCTTATTTGATTTTAATATAGGTGTTAGTGGACAGCTTGTGGGAGTTTGTTCTGTTTTCAGCATTCGGATTCCAGGGTTTAACCTCAGGTTCTCAGACTTGGTGGAAAGCACCTTTACCCATGAGCCACTCTGCTGGCTGAAGGATACCTCTCTTAATATACTTGCTATCTCACCTACAGTAATTTAGAAGGCTTCTTACAACAATCTTTTACCTTTATAAATACACTTTCAGCAAACGTTGAGGAGAATGTGCTACCTTACCATCAAGGAAATGGCCACCATCTCTGAGGATGTGATCATTGTCACAAGCAGGTATGTGAGTAGTCAAGAGTCAAGGACAAAAGACTTACTAATTATGGAATATTTGTTCTCTTTTTGTTGACTGCCAATAAGAATTTATAAGAATATCATATCTTAAATCATTCTTTTCTAAAATGCAGTTGTCATATAAAATATTGGTTACTCTCTTGATTGGATATTCCTTTGTGACTGCTAATAAAAATTTGCAAGAATGTTATATCTTAAACAGTTCTTTTCGAAAACACAGTTGTCATCATATAAAAACTTCCTGAAAAAGGATATAAAGGATAAAGGTTGTGGATTCTTTTTTAAAGTGTATAACAGTAGTGGCTGGAGAGATGCTGCCGTGGTTAAGACTACTTCCTGCTGTTGTGGAGGGCCTGGGTTCAGTTCCCAGCACTCATTATGGTTCCTAGCCATGTGTAACTTTAGTTATCAGGGACCTAACACCCTCTTCTGGCCCCTGTGGACACCAGGCCCACACATATCACACACACACACACACACACACACACACCACACTTGCAAACAAACATTCATATACATAAAGTACAAATTTTTTTCATGTTTTTTTGAGACAGGATTTCTTTGTATAATAGCCCTGGATATCCTGAAACTTGCTTTGTGTATCAGGCTGGCCTTGAACTCACAGAGATCTATGTTCCAAGTGCTGGGATTAAAGGCATGCGGTACCACACTAGGCATAAAAACATTTTTTGAGTTCATAAAAATAAATATAAATATAAGTAAAACTAAAAAGGAACTGTTCTACTGAAGTAAGGTGGCTAGTACAACAAATAAAATCAAATGATTATCATTTTACATATAAAAAATTTTTATCCTTAAAAAGTTACTTAGGGATAGTTCACAAAGTAACCATTCTAAAGATCTAAATATCTTTAGATAGTCACTGTCACTGACAACCAAAATAAATAAATTAAAGATTTCAGATTGAAGTATAGTGTATTTACTCATCAGGTCAGAAAGCAAAGAAGTAGCAGTGCATGCCTACAAGGGGCTGATGCTCTGGTACACAGAGGTTAGAAAATTGACTTTTGTCTGCCTAGAAAGTTCTTAAGCTGCATTTATAACTAATGAATTTCATCCTCAGTAATACATTCTGAATTATTATCTGTTGTATGTCTATCGTTGTTAAAATTACTTAATTAGGAATGTAATAGTCACATAGGAAATGTTTCAAGCTCTTGGGATTATTAATGATATGAAAAATTCCTTAGTAAATATAATGCTAAGTGGAAGATGAATTTAATCTGTATATTCTATATAGTCTGACTTTAAAAACTATTTTATGTATATGTATGCAGGAATATGTTGTAAATACACTAATTATATTAATAGTAGTTTATCTTCAGCTGCTTAAAATTATGGCTAATATTTCATTTAAATGTTTGGTAATTTCTAAATATCTTAGAATGAAATCTGTATAATTTATAGTAAAATGCATCATGTTACACTTTTAATAGTTGCCGTGTAAGAGATTAAGTATAACCCATTTAACTTAATGTAGTTTTCATAAAACAAACTACATTTTGAAGGAAGATGTTTATGTTTAGTTTATGTTTAGTTATGTTTAGTACAGTTTCAATTAAAGCTTTCAGTTGGAAATATCAGAAAAGCAGATGTAAATAGTGACTTAAACAAGATGAAAATTTATTTCCCTCATGTATAAGTCTGGAGGCACAGCCTAGCTGGTTGCTGCAACCATTTTATAATGGCAAGACTAGTATCACTTGGATTCTTTTGGATATACTCCATCACTGCGAAATAGCTGCTTGAATTACTGGCAGTGTCCCATGCACAAGCAGAAGAGCTACTGGGAAGGGGCCAAGGGGTGCCAGCACCATCTGTGTCTTGTATCTGGAATGCAGTAGCATTTCCTCAGGCAATTTTTAGATTTCATTTGGCACATCTATATTATATGACTATCCTTAGGAGGCCAGAAAGTAAGTATTTCGTTTTTATAGTCCAAGTACTAGGGGCAGGCAAGGGAGAAGGGATTGAAAATTAGTGTTGAATTAGCCAACTAGTGGTGTCTGCCACAAACAAGAAATAGTAGGCCTCCAGTTACGTTTATTGATTCCCTAAATTCTTGAGATTTTAAAAGACAAATAATGACATTTGTTTCAGTGGTTAATACTTCCCTCTGAGCCTTATAAGATATAATTAGAGTTTACTTCTAGTGCTCTTAAGTGATTACTAGGCATAGTGGGCTGCATAATTGTCTCCTGATGATGCCCATGTCCAAATTCTCAGGGCCTGTAAATATGATATATTCTATGGCAAAGGGCAGTTAAAGCTGATAGAAGTATTCTGGTTTATTCATGTAGTCCTTTAAAAGGTTAAGTACTCTTAAAAATGAGTAGAGGGCTAGAGAGAGACGGCTCAGCAGTAAAGAGTACTTGTTGCTTTCCCAGATAACCCAGGTTTGGTTTCCAGCATCAACACTGGGTAGCTCACAACATTTGTAACTCTAGCTCTAAGGGATCCAACACCCTCTTCTGGTATCCTCATGCCATTCAAACACACACACACACACACACACACACACACACACACACACACAAAACAAAACATGTTTTTATAAAAATTCAAGTGGGAGACAGAAGAGTGCCAGTCAAGAGATATGATGCAAGCAAAGTCTGAGATGCTGTTAAAGATTTGAAAATAAAGAGGTCTTGATTCACAGAGCACATGTGACCTCTGAAGTTGGAACTAATGAAGAAATGGATTCATCCTGTCTTTATTTTCTGTTGCTAAAACAATGCCTGTGGCCAGGTTCTTTAAAAAGTAGAGAGAATTGTTTAGTTCATTTGTGGCTAAAAGTCCAAGATTGGTATCTCTGTTTGTTCAGTTGCTATGATAAAATACCCTGACAAAAGCCGCTTCAGAGAGAAAGGTTTGTTTTGGCTCACAGTTCCAGATAGTTATAATCTGTCTTGGTGGGGAGATATGGCTGCAGGCAGGGAAGCATGGTGGCAGGAGCTGGGGGCTGGCTGATTACTTTTCATCCACATTCAAGAAGCTGATAGTAAAAAAGAAATGGGCTGGCCTATAAGGCCTCAAGGTCTGCTGCTCCCAGTGACCCACGTCCTTTGGCAAGGCTTCATCTCCTAAAGGTTCCATAACTTTCTTAAATAGTACTACCAGTGAGGGACCAAGTGTTCAAACACATACCTGAACTGATGAAGGACATTTCTTATTCATTTGAGTAGCTTCGTCTCTTTGGCCTTTGCTGAGGGCTTCATGGATTATAATATAATCAGCATCGTATTGGGAGGAATATATATAAGATCAGGTGGTAAGACCAGAAATCAGAGGGATTTATTCAGCCAGTATTTCTGGGTTTTGTTGTTGTTGTTGTTAATTTATAACAACTTGATTTCACAGAAATAGCTATGTCCTCAGAGAACTTTTAATAATCACTTGTGGGGGCGTGTCCCCAGTGTCTTAATTACCTTTTTCTGGGTCCCACCTGTTACAGGCTTCACCACCTCCATACTACCATTCTGGGCACTAAGCTTCCAGCATCTGAACCTTTCCAGGTCATACTCAAACCCAGGAGCCCCTGTAGCTTTAAAAATACAGGCTTCAAACATCTTGATTTTAGCCCAGTAAGACCTGTTTTTGACGTCAACTCATTAACTGTAAACTAACTACAACATAAAATGAATGTTACTCTACCCCTCTAACTTTGTGATATTTTGTTATAGCAATAGTAAAGTAGAAAAAGTAATACGGATTAGGTACGTGGATATAACACATTACTAATATAGCAGTTGAGTTACTGCTATAACAGAAAATCCAAAAGTAGTTTTGGAACTTGGAAGGCAGGTTAGGAAAACTCTAGATCAGTGGTTCTCAAATTGTGGGCCTCTTTGGGGGTCATCTAAGACCATTAGAAAACACAGATAGTTATATTACAATTCATAACAGTAGCAAAATTACAGTTATAAAACAGCAACAACAATAACTTTATGGTTGGGGTCATCACAGCATGAGGAACTGTATAAAAGGGTGGCAGCATTAGGAAGGCTGAGAGCCACTGCCCCAGACTGTTAGTGGAAACATGTATTTCAGTCACTGTGTAAGACTCAGGAGTTAAAGGAGCAGAACAGGAAAATCTCACCTTAAAGAGTATCTAAACTCACCTTGAGTAGATTATCAGTGGGAACATAGGTGTTAAAGATGTTGATAGTCAGGAGTCATTGGAAAATGAAGAAGCTGGAAAATGTAGGAGGGGGAGTGATTTTATTATAGTGGCAGGAAGCTTAGTAAGTTATGTTCTGTAATTATGTGAGAAGTATGGCTTATAATAAATTAACTTAGATTTTAGCTGATGAGATTTCCAAGCGGTGTTGAAGATGAATTCTGACTTCTTTTTATGTGGTTGGTAAAATTTGGAAGAAGGCAAATTGAGAAGAGACCTGTTTAAAAAGATCTGGTTTTCTTTAGGTAGGGTTTGGGAGAATCAGGAGTTCAAGGTGTTTTTGGCAACATAGCAGATTTGAGGCCAGTCTAGGCTACGTGAGATCCTGTCTAAAAAACAACCACTACAAACCTGAAGAAGTAATAACAACAACAAAACACCAAAAAGTTAGGACTTGATAATTCTTTGTCTGTCAAAAGGGCATAGGGTGTTAACACTAAGAGAGTCACTATCATGAAAGTGTGCTACTGAGAAACAGTGAAAGGAGTCAGTGCTGAAAAATTAGATCAAAAGGTCAGAGTCTTCATTTGGAACTAAAGAGGTCACCCATGAGGCTCATGATTCCCTTAGCACTTAAGCAGAAGCTGAAAATAGAGATGAGTTTATCAAGGCCAGATCTGTGGTTGAGCCTCTGTCTAAAGCAGCGAGTCTTTGGATTTATATGGTAGACCCGCAAGATGCTTGAGTATATTGTGCCAGCAGAAACACTATGACTTTGACTTGAAGGTATACAGAGGACAAAGTGAAAGAAGCCTTCAACACTTCTGAACTCAGCATTTGGGAAATAGGCTAATAGGCCTGTTCAGTTTTGAGTACATGTTAACTGTACTTTATGATCAAGTGGAAGTGGATGGCTGCATGGTAGATCTAAAGAGTGACACTGAGAGAACTATTTAGACTTCTGCTTAAGCACTTTTCCTGGCTAGATTTTAAAGTTGTTTAGGGCTATCTTAGTGTCTTTTTCTGCTACTATGATAAAATACCCTGAAAAGACAACTTAAGGGACAAATGGTTTATTTGGCTTACAATAACATTATTGCTAGGATATCAAAGCAACAGGAATTTGAATTAGCTGCCCACTTATTTTTAAAGTTCAAAGTTGCAGGTTACAGTTCAATAGGACAAGAAAGTCACAGCAGAAGGAGCCTGAGGGAACTGGTGACATTACATTCATAGAGTAGAAAACAACAATAAACAAATTCACGCTTAGTATTCAGCCCAGGACTTCCTGCCTAGGGAATGGTGCCACCCACAGTGGGAAGGTCCAAAATAATCCCCCACAGACATACGCACAGGTCCTTCTTCCAGGTAGTTCTAGGATTTGACAAGTTGATAGTTAGCACTAGCCACCACAGAGCCGGTGACTTTTTTCTTTCCATTTTTTCTATTTTTAAATAGACACATCTGTACTTATTATACTGTGGCATTCTTACATTTTGTTTTTGTTACAGATCCAGAGATAGGAAGGAGTACTGCATCAGGGATGACAAGAGTCTCATTCAAATCTAATTTGACGATTTGATAATAAGATTTAGACTTTTGAATTAGTGAGGTTTAGATGAGGTTTTTAGACTGACTTGATACTGTAATATGTTGATACTGCTTACTTGATCCTATAGTCTGGAGATAGCTTGGGATGGGGTGAATGTGTTTTTCAGATGAAATGGATGGAGCTTTCATGGCACAGTGATTTTGTGGCCAGATCACATGATGTAATGAGAACTATGTTGGACTTTAATTCTGCAGAACTGTAAGAAAATAGATATGTGCTGTTACGCCTCTGATTGTGGTAATCTGTTACATTACGACTAGAAAGCAAACAGTGCAGGTAGCCATTCTTTACACATAGACAGTGTGTGAAAGTGCAAGAAAATCTGAAGACAGATACTTCCTAAGTATGAATTAGTAATAAATATATGGAACTGTTATTATCAGGGAAATATAAACTAAAACCTTAATAAGTTATTGTGTCATAGGATAGTTAAAAACATGGCAATACAAAAAAACAAAACAGTAACAAAACTTTTCTCTAGTATAAAATATGTAGGACAATTGAAAATTTCATATACTGTGGTACAGCTGTAACTGCTTTAGAAAACAGTTTCTTGTAAAGTTAAATTTGTAATAACCCTGTGGCCAGTAATATTTCTAGATACTTACCCACAGAAAATGAAAATATATGCCTATGTACAAAACTGTTTAAGAATTTTGTAGCAATTTTATTCGTGATAGGTCTAGACCACAGATAATCCAAGTGCTTGTGTGTAGAAGAATGGGTAAAGCATGTGATTTACTTCTGCAGTGGTGTGCTGCACAGCTATCAAAAGGAACAAACTGGTGATTCAGACAACAGCACACATAAACCTTTACAACTGACGTGTTGGAACAACAACAACAAAACAAAAAACTCCACAAAGAATGGTTTTACTTTTTAAATCGAAAAGACAGTCTAAACTCATTTGTGTTGGTATAAGCTACAAGTGTGGTGGCTTCGATGCAACTGTATAAAAATGAGCATGAGGAGCTTTCTATGAGCATACAAATATTCAGTAGTTTATTTTTGGTGTTTACATGCTTATCACACTTGCCAAAACACTCAGACTGTTTTGGTTTATGTTACAACTCAGTTAAAGAATAACTTAAAGAGATTTTGTTAATGGTTTAAAGTAGGTCACGTAGACCATGTCTGGTGATACTGTTGTATGTGAAGGCCTATGTCTGAAGAGTGTGTTTGATTTGGGAGTTGAGTTCTAAAGAATATCCTTCATTTGAACCTTGGGAGTAGTATATGTTTGGCAGGGGTGATAGTAAATCTCCATTGCTTATCTGAGCAGATTTAGAAACACCTAGAAGACTAGTGACACACAACTTGGATGTGTCTAGTAAGTTGTTTCCTGAGATGCTGCCTCCCAAGTGCTGGGATTAAAGGAAGGAATATCCACCCAGAATGTGGGTGGTATCATCCTGCAGGCTGGAAGCCAGACTGAATGAAAAAGGGAGAGAGTCAGCAGAATGCTGTCCTTTTCCTTCCTTTTGCTTCCTGGCCCATCATGAGTTCAGCTGCTCTGCTATATCCTGTCCATCACTGTGGGCGGAATCCTCTGAAACCATGAACTAAAACAAGTCCTGTTGGTTTCTGTGAAGTATTTAGTTACAGCAATGAGGAAAGAGAAATAAGAAAGGATGGGTATCAGTTTGTGGTAAGTTAACATCGTTAGTCTCCATAAATAAGTAGTTCATAAATTGTGATTTGTTGTAGAGTTTGTAATCATGCCAAAATTTTGAGTTATTAGAGTTAACATGGATTTTGGTTGGGAGATAAAAATAGTTTTAGGAAAGCTAAGTCTTTCCATGTACTTGATGAAGAACATTCAAACATGAGCCAGTTTGTCTGCGTGAATGAATGTCTCAGTTGTCCTTGTGACTAGTTTGAGAAGTGGCTGTCAGGGACATGGTCAGTCTTTTCTGTGGTAAAACATTGTTTTCATAGATCTTCACTAACATTTTCATTTCAAATTCAAAAAATGAATTTCCAGCTAGTATTTGAAGTTCTACCATCTTTGGGTCTGAGAAACTTTATAGTCCTAAATTGCCTCCCGTCTGTTCTCCAGTTTGTACTTAAGAAGTGCTTAGTCATCTCTGCCTGTGGTCAGGGGAACACTTGAATCCTGGGAGTTCAAGTCAGTGCAGTTCTGTTGGTCAGACGCCTAATGCTATTTGATACCATGTATCTTTTTACATGTTTCTTTTCCTGCCTAGAATTGTCTTCTTTCCTTTTCTGCATAGTTCAGACACTTAGTATTTTGTGTATTGATTGTCCTATTCTCCTTGAAAGTTTAGCAATTTTAGTTGTTCTTAAAGAACTGTTTTGTATGTATGTTCTAGTATTTAATGTGTTGTTCAGCACACACGTGTTTAAGTATTTCTCTGACCTTTATACCATTAGAATTTTTTTTTAGACAAGCAGTTATTTTATTTATGACACTGTCAATGTTATAGATGTCTACAATCCTTTGTTCTTAATTCTACAAACTTACACATTCCAAATATTAAAAAAAAAGCCCTTGTAATTCATCAAGCAACATATGTTAATGCTTTTTGTTTAGTGTATGTGGTTATAAGACTATTGTCTAGCAATCTTTTTTTTATTTTATTTTTCATTTATTTTTTTACACTCCATATTCCATTCCCCACCCCCACCCCGCATCCACCCTCTGACTGCTTCACATCCCACACCTCCTTCCCACCCCACCTCATCTCCATGTGGATGCCCCCAACCCTACCCTACCTGACCTCTAAACTCCCTGGGGCCTCCAGTCTCTTGAGGGTTAGTTGTATCATCTCTGAATGAACATAGAACTGGAAGTCCTCTACTGTATATGTGTTTGGGGCCTCATATCAGCTGGTGTATGCTGTCTGTTTGGTGGTCCAGTGTTTGAGAGATCTCGAGGGTCCAGATTAATTGATATTGCTGGTCCTCCTACAAGATTGCTCTCCTCAGCTTCTTACAGCCTTCCCTAATTCAACAACAGGGGTCAGCTGCTTCTCTTCATTGGTTGGGTGCAAATACCTGCATCTGACTCTTTCAGCTACTAGTTGGGTCTTTTGGAGGGCAGTCATGTTAGATCCCTTTTGTTTGTTTGTTTGTTTGTTTTGTTTTTTTGTTTTTTTAAAACATTTATTTTATTTCATTTTTATGTGTATGAGTACACTGTAGCTGTACAGATGACTGTGAGCCATTATGTGTGTGGCTGCTGTTGATCTCAGGACCTCTGCCAGCCCCACTCACTCTGGCGTAATTTTCTGCAGCTGTCTTCAGACGCACCAGAAGAGGGCGTCCGATCTCGTTATGGGTGGTTGTGAGCCACCATGTGGTTGCTGGGATCCGAACTCAGGACCTTGGGAAGAGCAGTCAGTGCTCTTACCGCTGAGCCATCTCGCCAGCCCCTGTTTTTGTTTTTTGAGACAGGGTTTCTCTGTATAGCCCTGGCTGTCCTGGAACTCACTCAGTAGACCAGGCTGACCTCAAACTCAGAAATCCACCTGCCTCTGCCTCCCGAGTGCTGGGATTAAAGGCATGCACCACCACTGCCCATCTGATAAATCCCTTTTAGAGTCATATCTAAAAGTCATAGCTCATACTGTTAAAACTGGAACAGTATCTTCCACTTATATAAATTCAGTATAGGCATGTTGCAGAAGGTAAACAACATAATCTGCTTTTAGTAAGGGCATTGAAATTCTCAGGATATTACCTTCCTCTCTGTTTTGGGGAAGTCATATGGTGGGAAGGGTGAAAGGGGTGCTTTAACGGGTGTTAAGAAGCATTTCTGTGTCTGCTTTCCTTTGTTTTTTCCTGCCTTGTTTGTAAACCTGATTGTTTAAATTAGCATTTATTCCCTTTTCAAATAAAGTTATGGAGGCTCTTGAAGAGAGGTGTTAAAATGATACCATATCATAAACATCCTTTCCAAAGCCTAATGAACAATAGTGAATAGAAATGAAAGCCAGGGACTTTGAATTCTAGCCAAGATAAAGAAAGGGCAGTGTAGTCTATCTTTCATAGTGGCACAACAAGAAACTTCAGTAAAAATACAAAAGAAACTACTGAGGCCTCCAAACAATAGATAATAGCAAGTAAATTGGGGAGAAAAAGCATTAAAGCTGTTGACTAATAAATCAATAGCAAGTTTCATGCATTCTGTTCTTGGACTCTGGGCAGGCTGAATTAGGACTGAATTAGATCTGTGGGCATAGGCCTTGAGGTTTCAGAAGCCCGTTGCCACACCCAGAGTCTTTCTCCCAGCTTATGGATCAAGTTATAGTTCTTGGCAGCTGCTCCAGTGCCTGCCTATGTGCCACCATACCTCCTGCTATAATGATAATGGATTAAACCTCTGAAACTGTAAGTGAGCACTCAGTTAAATGCTTTCATTGATGGTAGTTGTCTTGGTCATAATGTCACAGCAATAGAACATGACTAGTAGCCAAAACATACTGAGCAGAAAGAACAAAGTATCTGCAGTACTTGATTACCAGCACAAATATAGACATACAGAAGCCTCATGAATAAACCCATACATCTGAGCTGGGCGGTGGTGGTGCACACCTTTAGCACTTGGGAGGCAGAGGCAGGTGGATTTCTGAGTTCAAGGCCAGCCTGGTCTACAGAGTGAGTTCCAGGACAGCCAGGGCTACACAGAGAAACCCTGTCTCGAAAAACCAAAATAAACAAATAAACAAACCCATACATTTGTATCTACGTGATTCTTTTTTTTGTTTTGTTTTTTTTTGTTGTTTGTTTTTTTGTTTTTTTGGTTTTTTTTTGAGACAGGGTTTCTCTGTGTATCCTTGGCTGTAGACCAGGCTGGCCTAAGTGATTCTTGAAGAAGACGCTGAAGGCTTGCTTTGGGAAAAAGCCTTTTTGACAACTGGTGCCTTATTTTGTAAAGAAATAAACTAAAAATAGATCAAAGATTTTAGTATGAGATCCTAAACTTTGAAACTATTAGAAGAAAGCATTGGTCTGGGTGATGATTTTCCAAATAGCTCTCTAGTAGCCCAGAAAACAGAAGCAAGAATTGAGAAGCAGGATTATGTCAAATTCAATAAGCTTCACAGCAAGGAAACAACAGAATGAAGAGCCAGTCTACAGAGTGGGAGAAGAAGCTTTGCAGGGAACTGTCAGCAATTAATGTCTAAAATAGATAAAGATCAGAAAACATAACATAAAAAAAAAATCAAATTCAACCAAAGAAGGATAAATGATAAGAAAAGACACTTGTCAAAAGAAGTGCAAATGGCCAATAAATATGTGAAGAACTATTCAGTATCTTCAGGCATCAGGATAGTAAAAGTCAGAAGTGCATCAAGAGCCAGTCAGAATGGCCATTATCAAACAATTAAATCAGAATAAAGGCTGGTAAGAGTGAAGTAGAAGGAACCTTACATAGTACTGATAGAGTGTAGTTCATGCAGCCACCAGGGAAGAAGAGAAGAGGGCTTCCTCAGAAAGCTGAAATGGCTTATGGATGATGACCCTGCTATGTCACAGCTTCTTTATTGTTTCCCACTTAAAACTGCTAATGTCTATCCAATTAAAATGTATAACTCTGGACATTAAAATAGGAGTAATAATAAAAGCTTTACTGGTAATATAAAGAACTATACAGCAACTTTGATATACATATTAGTTTTACCATTTGTTAATAATGAGCAAATTTTTATGCTATTGATATGCTTTTATGTAAAGAATTAAATTTTAGCTGAATATTTGACCATAGGATGTGGAACATCTTCAATGATTTTTTAGAGTTGATTAATACTTTTACTTTATAATTGTCAGCTCTGAGAATGCTGCTTTGCACAGATGTGTAGGACAGATTGTGTGTTTGGAGCCATTTTGGACATTCTAATTTCAATCTGAAATTCAGTTAACAGTGTTTGAAATTCAAATCAATGTCTCAGAGTGGAATCAAACATTCTAATTTAAAACAACTCAAAGATATAATAATTTAATACTAAGATGTTATAGAATTATGATAGGAAAATATCAAAATTTGAAGCTTTTTTTATAAATTCTGTTTTTATAAAGGCAGAAATTTTTATTTCTACAGGAAAAGCACTGCAGTTCATAATCCACAATACTCTCAAATCTGAGCCAGTGTGCTTGAGACAGCTTTGTTGACACCTATGATCTGTGTCGTGCAAGGTCTTGCATTTTATGCTCAGAACCAAAATTTCAGTAAAGTCACATCATGCAACATGGATAAGCACTGCCAAGACACATTAACCTTGTTCTGATCTCCACATATGCACTGTAACATACATGATTCTTCACTTCTGTATATTCCCCAATATCACACACACACACACACACACACACTACACCACTATACACATGCAAATATATGTTTCATTAAAGTGCTATAAAGGCAATTTCAGATACACAGTAGCTGAAGTAGTTTTGCTTCTAGTATATTAACATATAAGTAGAAAAGTTTTTTTCAGTCAGAATAAAGTAATGAAAATGTGGATCTACATAAAGAAGTAGGATATTGGAAATAACTAAAAACACTGTGAAATATAAAACAAGCCAAGGGTTTGACCTTGGTATGTCTGCATTTATGAAACATAATATACTGTATAACATTGCCACCTATTTTATGACAACACAGTATGAATATAGACATGAATATGAGATATAATGGTTGTCATAATTTATTTTGCTGAGGAGCAGGCAGCCCAGTGGAGTGGTGGGATGCCTACTGAGGGGTACTAATTAGAGATGGTTCCCAGTTAGGTTATAGAGTTCCTCTAGGACAGCATTTCTCAATTTATGGATCATAACTCCTTTCTTCAGGGGAGACATATCAGATATTCCACATGTTAGACATTTACATTATGATTCATAACATAATAGCAAAATTACAGCTATGAAGTAGCAGTGAAATAATATTATGGTTGGGGTCATCACAACATGAAGAACTATATTAAAGGGTTGCAGCATTAGAGAGGTTGAGAAGCACTGTTCTAGGAAGCAGTATATGATGGCATGTATATGATGGTGTTTTAGTTCCAGTGCAGTAATATGAAGAAAAGATTTTAGGAGATCTTAAACACCCTACCTAAGAGACCAATGCTGTTTGAAAAGAAGCTTCATAGCACCTCCTCTTTCTTTTCAGGCCTTTTGACCATTGAAACCACCTAGATAGTACCATTTTTAAAGACCAGGTCCCACCACACATTAAATTTATTAGTACCTGATCTTAGACTTCCCATCCTCCAGACTGTAAGCAAATGAGTTTCTGAATTAACTCAATCTAAAGTATTTCTTCATATCACCAGAAATAGACTGAGGCGGCACTCCCTTCCCATTTGTGATGTAGGTGAAAGATCTTCATTAGTTGAGGAATAAAAGGCAGAAACATTTAACTATTGCCTTTTGGTTCCTGTTGACTGTTGACTCTCCTCAGCACAGAACTATCCCTACACTTCTCTTTTATATACCTCTGAATCAGAAGTTGACTACCAGGGGCACCCTATATACCCATATCTATGAAGGCCTGGGACAGGAAGTAAAGTATACAGTGGGTCAGGAGGAATGACGACTGCAGGGCCACTTTGAAGTCAGCATGTTAGTAAAGGTAAAGTAGGCTAGTCCACTTACAGAGGTTAATAAACTGATCTGGATTCTGTGTAGTGGCAGCAAATACCATTGTATTTCAGATTTGTGTTATTCACTTGAGTACATTTTGGTGCTTTTATGCCTATGGCAGTGGTGTTTGGGAATAGTCCAACTAGGGTTATCCGACAAAGAGCTCATATCCTGTGGGATATAGGTTTGAGAGATAACAGGACTAGATGAGATAACAAGACTGGATGATGAATATACTAAAGATCAGAGGAGGAATAGAATAAATAGCATAGGAAAAAATGATGGACATGAGTTACAGCCTTAGAATAAGTTGTAGACACAAAGATTTCATACTGTGTTTTGCTCACTTTTCTGTGTTTGGGCTTTGGTTGAAATAGTAGGTGGTTACCATCCTGAATCTTCAATAGTAGATTAGACTTAATAGAGATATGTAGATCGAAGGATGTACATACATCCTCTATTAGATGCTTCTGAGCCACGTGACATTGTTTCAGGCTTCTTTGATTTTAGCTGTGGTATAGTGAGAAATTGTGTCCTATTTCTGGCTTATGTATTTTGTTTCCTATCTTGTGGGATTACATATAACTCATATCTGTATACCCCAGAAATGTGGGAGAATTGCTTAAGGCTAATGTTTAGCCAGAGGCTCTGGGATGTATTGCAAAAGGCTTCTTAGAAAATTGCTTTGTCAGTCATTTTTTAACATCTGTGTTGCCATTCCTGATTAAAAGAATGGAGGAAAGATGTACCTTGGTTCACTGTTTCAGAGGCTTCAGGCTATGGTCCCTTGGCTCTCCTGCTTTTGGTCTCATACCCAGCAGAGAAAAAAGTCTGGGACAAAATATGCCTTTCAAAGCATACCCCCCAGTGAACTGCCTCTTCCAGACAGGCTTTCCCTGCTAAGGTTTCCAACACCTCTCAATGATGGCATCATACTACTAATCCATCAGGAGAGCACAAAAGCCCATTAGCTGGCCACCAAGTCTTTAACACATGAGCCTTTTGGGATAACACTTCATATCCCAACCATACAATTACTCATTAACTAACTAGCTGCAAACTGGAGAACATCTCTTTATCCTAATTTTACCTACTAACCTGCTATCTATCTTGTGCTTCAGTTCTTTTAGCACATTCCCATATAAGCCTTTTGGAGTGAACCTTTTCTACATACAGGGAAGCTAAGACAGTTATAAAGCATGGCTTAGGAAACTGTGGACTATGGCTAGAACCATTGCTTAATCTTTTTAAAATAAAATTTTAATATAGCTATACCCATTTTTAATGTATTATGTATGACTGCTTTTAGGCTATGAAAGATTTGAGTAGTGTTGAAGAGATGTATAGACTAAAGAATTCTAAAACATTTACTAATTGATCCTTTTTATAACAACAACAAAAAAGCCAAGCCTGTTTTCTAATGATGCTGTAGCAAATTACTACAAACCTGCTAACTTAGAACTGCAAACTTGGTGGCTTAAAAACAGCACAGATTACTCTTTTTACAAATTCTTGGTGGAAGAGTTTCCTATATAAATATGTGGGCCTGAGTTTGAATCCCCAATACCTATGTGGTAGATTAGCATCTGTAACCCCAGTACCTCCCTATATATAGTGAAATGGGAAGCAGAGACAAGAGTTCCTGGAAGCCCCATAGGCTAGCTAGTCTGGCATGTAGAGCAGTAAAACAACAAGGTACTTCAAGATGAAAGGCAAAGACCAATATCTCAGGTTTTCCTCTGACATCCACATGCTTGCTGTAGTATTCATGTGTACTTACCCACATGAATGTATACATGCACACATATCATATACAAATACACATCATATACTAACACATACAAAACATCTCTGAAAAGCAGTTTTACTGGGCTGGAGTCAGGTGTGCCTAGGGCTAGCTCTTTTTGGCCACTTTAGGAGTTTGCTTGCCTTCTCTAGCTTCTGGAGGCTGCCTGCATCTTCTTGCCTCATACTTCATTGTCACATCTACATCCTGCCCAGTCTCCTGTTTCACTCTGTGAATGAAGTAATTATACTTGTGATTGTACTACAGCCCACCCTGCTATTCTGGCAGCAGCCTGTCTTAAACTTTTTTTTTTTTCCAAGACAGGGTTTCTCTGTGTAGCCCTGGCTGTCCTGGAACTCACTCTGTAGACCAGGTTGGCCTCGAACTTAGAAATCCTCCTGTCTCTGCCTCCCAAGTGCTGGGATTAAAGTCATGCGCCATCACCGCCTGGCTTCCGTCTTAAACTCTTCAATAAAATCACACCTACAAAGAGCTTTGCCACATAAAATAAGTTTATAGGTTCAAGAGAATAGCACTTGAATATATTTCAAACCTTGTGTTTAGCTGATCAGTCTTCCCTCTGGTCCTCCCAAGTTCACATCTGCCAGACATGTAAAATACATTCTTCCTCCTACAATATCTCCCAAAGTCTAAAGCCCATGGTGTCAGTTCTAGCTCAGAAATCCTAGATGTCATCATTTAAATTGTCAAAACAGAGGCTGGAGAAATGGCTCAGTGGTTTAGAACCCTGATTACTCTTCCAGAGGTCCTGAGTTCAATTCCCAGCAACCACATGGTAGCTCACAACCATCTGTGATGGGATCTGATGCCTTCTTCTGGTGTGTCTGAAGACAGCTACAGTGTACCTTATATACATTAATATACATAAAATAAATAAATCTTTTTAAAAATAAATAAGTTGTCAAAATATAGTATGGACAAGTTTCTGGGCATACTTTCTCCTGGTGAAGACTAGTATGTTTCCTGCTTTCATAAGTCCACAGAAATGTGCTCCCACATAGAGTGGTGGCGTGGCAGAGAATCAGACAACATTCATTCTCTATCATAAACGGAGAAATGTATTTTTAAAAAAAGGAATTAAACCGGGCAGTGGTGGCACATGCCTTTAATCCCAGCACTTGGGAAGCAGAGGCAGAGGCAGGTGGATTTCTGAGTTCAAGACCAGCCTGGTCTACAGAGTGAGTTCCAGGACAGCCAGGGCTACACAGAGAAACCCCATCTCGAAAAACCAAAAGAAATTAAAAAAATTAAAAAATTTAAAAAATTTAAAAAAATAAAGGAATGAATAGTGCTAAACAACCATATAAACTTTGTTTAAGCTTAAGCCCCCACCACCTGTGTGTGTTCTGCTTTGATGTTTTTCTGTTAGTGTAGTAGCTGTGAGGAGTTCTCAACAGCCTGCAAAGCCGAAAGTATTTCTTGTTAGGATAAAAGCTGGTTGACAGCATGAGTCTTTGTCTTTTGCTCATTAGCATAACCAAGTCTCTAGAATAGTACTTGCTATATAATAAACACTTATTGTAATGTAGAACAAAAAGTAAAAATTAAAGTAATTTAATAGAAATGAAGGGGCAAACCTTTAATATGGTTGAGTTAACCCTATTTTATAGATAAACAAAATATTCAGCAATAAAATATAGGAAAATTTCCTTGGTTTATGAAGAAATAAATTTACAACTTCAAATAGCATAGTTCATTCATACAAAAGTTGTAACAGAATGACCAATGCTAAAAATGCTTCTTGGATAGATTATATTGTTGAGAAAAAAAAAAGAGTGCTAGTCACTTAAGTAGGTGTGGTGGTGTGTGCCTGCAAATGCACCCCTAGCACTTGGTAAACTGAAAGAGGAGGTTTATAAATTCCAAGTCAGCTTGGACAATATAGCAAATTCCAGGACTACACTAGATAGGAAATGTGGGGATCGGGCATGGGGACAGACTCAGGTGACAGAAACAGATACAGACTCCAGAGATTGACTACTTGACCAAGTGTGGTTTTAGCCATTCATGACCATTTGAAGTGTCAGCAAAGAATGGGGGCAGTGTCTGCAAAGCTATAAGAAAGAGAATGAGGAGAGCCAAGAACAGTTCACAAATGGTTAAGTAAGTTGTTTTCAAATGCAGGGACAATACTCAGACTTTAAAACTTGAAAGATCTTAGGGATCTTTTCTTACAATTAAAATTTTAAATTACAGTAATCTTATTAAAGATAAGAGTGAATTCTATAATATGTTGTAGAAAATGAATTAGCAGTGAACATTGAGTTTATAAAAGTAAGTAAAAACCACTCTAGGAATTATTGTTAGAAAGTGAATATAAATATTATATATAGTTACAAATATTTTTCATGATAATGCGAAAATATGATACAAAAATTGAGGAGAGATGGGCAAGCAGACAAAAGAGATATTATATGCACATTAATTTTCTTAAGCTTCATAATTTAACTTTTAAAATTTAAGATAATATGGCATCTACAAAAAAAGCTAAAGTTAAAATAGAACTCTTCCACATATTTTAGAATGCACAGCACTTAGAAGAGCCTGGTGACTGTAGCTCTATTTGGTGAGGTAGAGGGAGCTTATTTAAGCCTACTGAAATTATAGTAACATTAACTGAGGTAAAGTTTAAGACTCAGTTCTTTAGTCCCACCTTTGTGTTGTAAGAGCTCAGTAACCATGCAGAACCCTACAATTGCTATAGTTGATGATATAAAACATCCCCATCACCGCCAAAAAAAAAAAAAAAAAAAAAAAAAATCTTTTGGAGAGCATTGGATTATAAGGAACAATGAAAGTTTTCAAAATAAAGTTGCTACACAAAATGATTGGATACAATTAACTCTAACTGTAGTGTGTTAAAAGAGGTACAGATTAGAGAGCATGCAGTCAGGTGTTGTGCTGCACACTGGTAATCTTAGCACTTAGGAAGTGTAGGCAAGAGCACTGCAGATTCAAGGTCATCCTGGGCTATAAAGAAGAACCTGTCTCAAATCACCCCAACAGCAGAAGTAATGGACAAAAACCAAAACCCCAACAAACTATGCTAGATATTGTGATGTAGGAAAAATACAAAGTATAATCTGAATGTAGAAAAATACACAAAAACACACAAGCCAGCTCTGAAAAAGCTTAGGTCATGCTGTTAATACTAGGAAACTGGTTTCTGTGCAAAAAAAAATTTTTGAATGAGACAAAAGAAGTACTTTTTGATCATGAAAAATTAGGATAGAATGGTCGTGAATTATGTAATCAGTTAATAGGTGATCAAAAGCCTAAAATACAATAAATGCAAATAGAAGCAAATATTATCAGTCTCATTATGCAAAGAAGATTTAAGCACATACAGATTTTGAGTAGTATATTTTATTATGATTAATATTTATAAAAACTACATCTTTATAATAGAAAAGTCACTTTTACATGTTTTTGGGGAATTATTTTAAAATATTCTGCATGTATTTAGGCCCTGAAAACATTTAATTTCAGAAAGTGGAAATTATATTTTCTCATTACTGTGTAATCAGACTGTAAATTTATTTAGAAAACAAAAGTAAATAAAGCTGTGCTCAAAACATTTCATAATCATTAGCGTATGTACTGGCTGGTTTTGTGTGTCAACTTGACACAGGCTGGAGTTATCACAGAGAAGGGAGCTTCAGTTGGGGAAGTGCCTCCATGAGATCCAGCTGTAAGGCATTTTCTCAGTTAGTGATCAAGGGGGTAGGGCCCCTTGTGGGTGTTGCCATCCCTGGACTGGAAGTCTTGAATTCTATAAGAGAGCAGGCTGAGCAAGCCAGGAGAAGCAAGCCAGTAAGAAACATCTCTCCATGGCCTTTGTATCAGCTCCTGCTTCCTGACCTGCTTGAGTTCCAGTCCTGACTTCCTCTGGTGATAAACAGCAATGTGGAAGTAAGCTGAATAAACTCTTTCCTCCCCAACTTGCTTCTTGGTCATGATGTTTGTGCAGGAATAGAAACCCTGACTAAGACAGCGTATAAGTTATATAATAGTTAAAAGTTTTCTATAATTAGCAATAGGATCTAGTTTGTGGACTTTCTTGAAAGTCCAGAGAATCAAGCATACGTCCTACAGTATCAAAAGACATTCAGAAAAATATTCACACCCCAGAACTTCTCTAACAGCTGCCACTCCAGTCGCCTAATGAGTACTGGGGTACACTCAATGAACCATGCGCTGTTCTGTGGCCATAACAGGTACAATGACAGCTTTTGACTCTACACCTTAGGGACCAATGCATTGCCTATTAATAACTTCAAGTCTGCCTGGTTCTGTCTGCGCTCTACATGGAGTTTAGGAACCTTGAGTCAGTTCTCTAGTCAGAAATGGACAGCAGTGATAGGGCTCTGGTTACAATAGTATTCAGTGCTCTACCTGCAGTGTCCACTTCAGTGAGTAAAATAAGGAAGCCCCATGAACCATCCCTAACCCCTCATCAGTTCCTTAACACACAGAATTCCCTTCATGTTGTGCCTTGGGTTAATATTTAAAAGCAAAATCCACATGATTATATGTCCAAAAGATACTTGTCAAAATGCATGCCTGTTTAAAAACAACAACAACACTGAGAAACAGAAAAAGGCAAAGAATGCATTAGCAGTTAAGGAATGTCATAAACTTAAGGTTAGGGATGTAGCTCAGTGATACAGTGTGTTCAGGGTCCTAGCCTGGCCCCATAAATGGCAGCGTTGCAGTTAATCTAATGGAAGCATTAAACAAGGTCAAATGCTTAGTGTTATCATCCTTTTAGAGTCTTAACTAGTACAGTTATTTGGTAAGAAGAGATAGAATATTATTTTGAAAAGAAAGTAACAAGGATCTAAAATGATTCTTGTTTTATTATTAAATAAAACAGGAAAGGTCAGAATCCAGGGGTTAGCATTTTAATAAATCTTGCAAAAAAAAACCCTTCATTATTAGAAAACTATCTCCAGTCAAGGGGTATTGAAAGCTTGATAGGTGAGGAGAGAAAAATATTACATTAATTACCATCTTTCTAATATTTTCAAACTTTTTGTTAAATTAATTACTTTTATCATTTAAAAAGAATAAACAGTAAACTCTCAGTTTTTCATACTTTTTGCTCTAGCTCTCTTAACAGAATGAGCCAGTTGTGGCCATTTTAGATTATATGAGAGGAGCTGAAAAAGGCAGAAGCTGTGGGGAGTGTGAGCACTAGTTTGGGAGTAGTGTAACTCCTAGAGGACATGAGAAGGGAGAATAAAAAAGGCTAATTAACCTTTTAAAAGTATGATGTGGAAGTGTCTAGCTCAGTTCATACGCATCTGCCTATTTCTAAAGCCTGCCAGAAAGAAGTCATTGATGGTTTTCAGTTTTGGAACCTGTGACTGAGAGTGAGGTAAGAGGGAATGAATGAGCTTATTATTTGTTAATTTCATATAAAAAGTTTTTCTAGTCTGATAGCTTTTTAGAGTTTGGGGACATTTCAGCTTAGGGCTTTCTATAATATTGCCATTATCATCATCATCATCATCATCCCTACCACCACCATTATTGTTTATTAAATATATTTAAAATTATATATATTTTCATTTGTTTATGTGGTCTAGTTTTTCTTTTTCACTCTATTGGTATATACCTTCCATGAAGTAAAAAACTTGGTTATGTTCACCATTCTATTTATTTAGGGCTTACACTTCACAGAATTCATCACAAGTAGTTTCTGAACTAGTAGTGGAGGTAAGGTCATTATGAAGATAATTGGGAATTAGTTAGAAGTGGACTCTAGAAAGAGAACATTTTGGCTAAAATCATGCTAATCAATTTGTCTTTCTTAAGTCTGACCAAGGACATGACTGGAAAGGAAGATGTATACCGAGGCCCAGCCATCAGAGCTCTCTGCAGAATCACAGATGTAAGTTCTCTTTGTTCAGTGCATTGCTATAGGAAACACTATGGATTTATGCTTAGGTGCATCTCTGTGGGTCTCAATCTTCTCAAGGTTTATAATTTTTTTAAGACAGGATCTTTAACTGGCTATATAACTCAGACTAGCCTTGAATTCACAATCCTGCTCAGCCTCCTGAGTGCAAGAATTAAAGGCATGTGTCACTATACCTGGCTTATATTTTATAATTTGATCCAGATCAGACTGAAAATTTTATAAATCTAGATCCTAGGAGAAATAATATAAATAGCTTAATTTATTTTTGCTACCTTGTTATTTTGTTGTGGTTTTCTTTTTGGTGTTAAATTTTTAGTTAAGACTTAGCAAATTCTTTTTAATCTGAAAATTGGTGCAAGTATGTTTACACATTTTTATCTGCCACCACCCTTCCGGGACAAAAAGCTTTTCCATGTTAAAGTTTACAAGAACCTTACTTCTAGACAATTCTATGTTAAGGGATTGTTGTAGTAGGATATTCCACATTTAACTTCCTATGTATCTTAAAATAATCAGAAATTTTATTTGATGTGTAAGATTAAGATGTATAACATACGCATTTCATTTAGAACCATTTAAGCATTTTTAAGATTTCAAAATGAGCATCCACTCTCATATAGGAATTTCCTTTTCTTTTCTTTATTTTTGGGGAAAGAAGAGTCTTTATTTGCTCAGGCTAGTCTCTGTTTTCGCGCGCGCGTGTGTGTGTGTGTGTGTGTGTGTGTGTGTGTGTGTGTATGTGTAGCTTGTACTGAATTATTTGAATTATGCTCTCTAGGATATGATTACTACATATAATCTTCATTACAAAATGAATATTTATAAAGAACATATATATGGCAGTTTTTGTATATTATTTTTGGGGCAGTAATTTTGCATGAATGGTTTTTAATAGCCTTTTCTTTTCTGCTATTAGGGAACAATGTTGCAAGCCATTGAAAGATACATGAAGCAAGCCATTGTGGATAAAGTGTCTAGTGTATCAAGTTCAGCACTGGTCTCTTCCTTAGTAAGTGATCAGGCAGCTTTTTGTTTCTTATGTGTGGTCTAGTATCTAATATACAAATAACTTAGTACTGTTGATCTCTTACAAAAGAAACAGTTAAAAATATGTATATATCCTATTACTTTGTCCAACAGTGTTTTATTGGAAAAAAACTTAGCAGTTATAATGGACAGTAAAAACTTGAATGTTCATGTTTAGAAGCTTTGGGGACTGAAGGTGCTAAGTAGGATAGGAGTAATGGACAGTGGAGAAACAGGGCTAGTTTTAAGTTCCTCCTCTGTGCTCATGTGTTTACCTCCAGCCTCATTCTCAGCTTTCCTTGGTTTCTAGCATCTAGCTATGTCCTTTAAAGTCTTCCTTATTATCTCTGAATTTCAAGAAGTGACCTTTTGTTTCAGTAATAGCTTTGCTTTCTCCTTTCATCAAAACAAAAACTTTTCTTTTTTTAAGATTATATATGTGAGTACACTGTCACTGTCCATTAAATATGGTTGTGAGCCACCATGTTGTTGCTAGGAATTGAACTCAGGACATCTGGGAGAGCAGTCAGTGCTCTTAACCTCTGAGCTATCTGTCCAGCCCCAAAAATGTATTCTTTAAAATCTTAACACATTGCATTTGATTAAAATCAGTAAATATGGGACTACAGATTGCTTGGTTAGTGAAAGATTGCTTGCCAGTAAGCATGAGGACAGAGTCTCAGAACCCACATAAAAAGACTTGTATGGTGGCACATGTGATCTCAGCTCTGGGGAGGTGGAGACAGGCAGATTCCTGTAGCTTACCAGCTAGTCAGCCTAGACAATTGGCAGGCCCCAGATCCCAGTAAGAGATAGTGCTTCAAAAACCAAGTTTGACTGCTAGCCTCTACACATACAGCATGCCATGCGTGCATACACACACACACCACACCATCCCCATGAAAAAACATAATAACCCACTCATCCATACAAATCATTAGAGCAGACTGCCTGATTCTAGAATGTCATGGAACAGGTTTTAGATCAAGAATGATGCTGTACTGTTTATTCTTCAGGGGAATTTCCTAGAAGTCAAGCTAATGTTAATATTCCTTAAGAGCCATTCTGTTTGATGCTTCTCTTCTTTCCTTTTTGTGGATTTCTTTTCCTTGTCTCTTCCAACTCACAAATGTGTAGGTGTCTGTTACTTTGCAAAGAGATATTAAAGAAAAAAATTTTAGTTTATAGTTGCCTTAGAATATAGACAATGTAGACTTAAAAAGCAGCAGTATTTTCAGTGTTTGGGAAATATCTTTAGTAATTTTTGCAAGAAACTTAACTTGCATTTCTAATGTCTAGTGATCATGTATTATATATTGTCCCATTTTTCTTAATTTAGCACATGATGAAGATAAGCTATGATGTGGTTAAACGATGGATAAATGAAGCCCAAGAAGCCGCATCAAGTGACAATATCATGGTGCAGGTACTGTCTTTGATATCATCTTATGTGTCAGGACAAAGTATTGATTATCCAGCAGTAAAGCCAAATTTTTGTCATATTAATCCACTTATTAGTACATATTATCAAGTAGGTATCTTACACATTTTTATTATTTCCTATTTGGTAGGAGATAAATGACCTCTAGTAGGAGTGTTCAAGAAAAAAAAAATCCCTTTTCAGTAGTAGATAGAAATGCTTATTCCAAAGGGATTAATAATGCATTTTGAACTTTTATTTGAAAGATAATTTGTGTAAAATCTGTTTCTTAGGCTTGATAATAAATAGTGTTAAAATAATCAGCCAATTTTTCTATATAAAATATTGAAGAAATCTTTCAGAAAGAGCTTATGATATTTATTAAGCTATTATTAAAAGGAATATAATCAAAAGTCTAACTGATAGTTTTATGTGAAATCTCTGTATGTGTTTGAAAAAGTATTAATGTTTATGTCTTCTTACATTAGGGTATTTAATAATGTAAGAAACAGTCATTTCCTCTTGAGACATCTGTTGGTCTAGTTCTGATCAGTACACTTCCATACAAAGTGTCTTGATGATGACACTCTCCTACTTTAGGAGACTTAACCTGTATTAAGGTAGTGACACTTGAAGGCCACTTGAAGGCATGTACTTGTCGTCTCAGCACTCAGGAGCCTGGGGTTTCTATGGAAGTTGGATCTGAGGGTGTAAGCCATTGTTAAGCCCACTAGATCTATCTTTAGGTTGTATACAGCTCCTTTCTTACTGACTACTCGGAATTTACAACTTCTGAAGTAAATTACACACACTCTTTTTTTTTCTTAGTACTCTTAATGTTTAGTTTCATATAAAAAGATTCTGTATTTTGTCTGTTTATATATCTATTTTTGAAAACAATCTTTTGTCTGGTTCCATGCAGTTGTCTTTTCTGTAGGTATCTTGCTGTCTTCCTAAGCTCATATTGCACTCTTTCTTTTTCTTAGTACCATGCATTGGGAGTGCTCTATCACCTTAGGAAGAATGATCGGCTTGCTGTCTCCAAGATGTTAAATAAGTTTACCAAATCTGGTCTCAAATCACAGTTTGCATACTGTATGCTGATTCGAATTGCTAGTCGATTACTGAAAGAAAGTGAGGATGGGTAAGTATCTTAAAATGAGTTGGTTTCAACTTACAAGTTAATATCTCCTTAGAATTTATTTTTGTTTATGAATAGTTTTAGGGTAGCACTGACTTTACAGATAAGTTTAATGTTTTCCGAATTACAAGGAAATTGACAGCCAAGCATGATGGCACACGCCTTTAATCCCGGCACTTGGGAGGCAGAGGCAGGCAGATCTATTGAGTTCGAGGCCAGCCTAGTCTACAGAGTGAGTTCCAGGACAGCCAGGACTATGCAGAAACGCTATCTCAAACAAACAAACAAAAAATAAAAAGAAATTGAGGATTCTAAGTAACACAGTATTTCTTACCTTTTATATACTCACATATGTAATGATTGCTAGTAATATATTTATGAACTGATACCAGAGGTAAAATGCTGTAGGTCCTGAGTTATACAGAAAACAGAATATGATAGTTAGGAGGGACATTAAGAATCATCTTGTATATCTTGTATAAGAGAGGATGTTGAAATACTAAACTGAATAATTTGCACAAGATCACTGTGTAAGTGTGATAGGGATCTTTCAAGGTATATAAACTTGGAACAAAGAAGAAGCATCCTCACCTTACATGGCTTATGGCTTTCCCTTTTCAATTTATAGACAGAATCTCTCCAGGTAGGCCTTTCTTGCCTCAGTGCACTACTACCTGGCTAGTTGTGGTTTAATTTTAAAATAGATTTCTCATTGGACCTGGAAAACTGAAGAATTAACACCAAAATCTCTAGACTAGTTGAGTATCAAAGTACTGCCAAGAAAGGAAGCTTAATCTGTCTTTCAGTTCAGTTATGAATGTCAGAGTGCTGAATTTGATTAAAACCAAAACAGAGCTGAACTCTAAGTTAGCTACTAGCTTCTCATAACAGAAAGAACTTGCTATTTTCTTGTTTTAAGTATCGTTTTTATGTCAGTCTGCACTATATTTTTATAAGCAATGTTTAGCAGAAAATCAAAAAAGGTCAAAGAGGCAAGAAGAATGTGACTTTAATGAAGAAAAAAGCATTAGTAAAAACAGGTTTACTGATGATCTATGTGTTGGAGTCTAATAACAGTTTCACCATTGGGTACCTTTTCTAATTATGGTAGATGTACTTTTTTGGAAGTACTTTTTGGTAGTTGAGAGTGACTTTTGAGCTTTTAAAACTTTTGGAACCAGGTCTAGTAATCTGATGGTTTCTCATTCTTTTAACTAGGATGGTTATGCTTTTAGATTTGATACCAATGGCTAGAATTTTGTCCTGGGGGTAAATAGCTTTTGTTAAACAACAAAACATCTTGACTTTAACAACTTAACATCTCTAGAATTTAGTTTCCTTAACTGTGAAGTAATTTATCTGTCAGAATTATTGTAATGGTTTAAGTCATATGCATCAGTAATAAAGTGGGCATATTACTAAAGAACAAAAGTATTAATTGAAATTTTACATACAAACCTTTTGTAACCACCTAAACACCAAGTTGAGAGTTTTATGTGGCAGTGATTGTTCAAACATCTGGCATTACAAGCATCTGGCTACAGATATTTCAGGATAAACAGGTACTTCCCACTCTTAACCATATTTATTACTCTTCTGTTGTATGATAGACACAGCACACATATATACTCACCCCAAGTACGGAATTTATAGCAACCAAAATACAGATACCACCAAAGTCCCAACTTGGTGAACAAATGAATTTTACAGGTCTGTGGGTGGGAGATTACCTGCAGGAAAAGAAATGACTCAAAGCTGCATTCTTAGGCCCACCTCAGCATGGGTGACAGCTCACAAAAGCTGGAAACTTAGCATATAGCACAGGCTGTAGGCAGCTCAACAGGTTGGAGAGTGTCCTTTTCATGTGACTATCTAAACCTCTTCTAGACAGCTATGCTGGCTTCTGCTGCCTTCAGGCAGCTGGTTGGTCTCAGAATCTTTTTAGTAGCTTTTCCTCTGAGAGTCTTCACTGTAGCTCACATTGTCTAAGTCTTGGCAGCTCTGTTCCTCTTACTTAATTTGGGACAGAGGGGGCCTAGAGAATCTGGTCACTTTTAGGAACTTCTTAAAGCTATTTTGAGTTATTTACCTTTCTTCTTAAGGAACTTCCCTGCAGGATGGATTTACTTCAATATTGGAGGAAATTGTTGCGCAACATTCCATCTCTTACTTTGGCTCTTACATACTTCCCATCCCCTCTTCTACAATGATCTCTGAACCTTGGAGAAGGTGTCTTAGTTAGAGTTTCTCCTGCTGTGAAGAGACAACATGACCATAGCAACTTTTAAAAGGAAAATATTTAATTTAGGGCTGGCTTACAGCTCAGAGGTTTAGTCCAATATTGTCATGGTGAGAAACATAGTGGCATGCACACAGACATGGTGATGGAAAAGTAGCTGAGTTTTACATCTTAATCCACGGGCAGCAGAAGTTAAAGTGACACTAGGCCTGGTTTGAGCAACTGAAACCTCAAAGCCCACATTTCTTCTAACAAGGTCATACTTCCTAATAGTGCCACCCCCTATGGGCCAAGCAATTCAAACACATGAGTGTGTGGGAGCCACTCCTATTCAGACCATCATGGGGTGAATGTATAGTTCTACTATGGCTGAGAAATAGGCCACCATGCCACAGTTACTTGTTCTCAGGAGCTTCAGCAGTGGTTATGAATTAAGGTTGACAACAGCAGTGATCTGTGGGCATAAACACACATTCAGAAGGAAGTCTGACAGGCACATCACATCCATCTAGAAAAACAATAGAACTTGCTTCCTCATTGGAACCTATGACCACCTCAGCCATAGATTTTTGTCCTGGCTTACGTATCAGATGGGAGCTCCCTCTTCTGGAGTGGGCCTTAAATCCAGTTGGAAGGCTGTTGTTCTAACCCACAATAGCCAAGCCACTATTGTACAAGTAGGCACATCCTGCCCAGCATATGGTATTTCAACTCCTAGGGTCTGTAGCTAGGCAGAAATGTTGCTGACAGTTCTCCACTAGCAACCTGTCTAGCCCCTTCTGGCACTGTGAAAGCCAGTCATTAGGGTGGGAGTTTCCAGTTCCGTCTCAGCTTAATACTTCTATTCCTACAGTCAGACATGTATATGGGGTATCTCCATCAATAGGTGAATGTGTTATCTAGTTCTGACATACAGCCAATAGCAGTAGCAATAGCCTTTATGGGTTGTGGGGCCTCCAGGGCTTCCCTGGCCAGCAGCTCACAAGGAGGTAGTTGACCCTTGGCACTGAGGTTTTCATTCAGTAACCTTATAGCTCTGGGAATATCCATTTTTGTTCATGTAAGGTGCCTTTGGCTCTTTTCTCTTTCAATTAACCCAGCCCTGGTTATAGATGTAAGGTAGGTAGGTGGAAGTAGCATTGTATCTTGTCTCTCTAGTGGCTTTCCAAATCCATAAAATACTTAGAGGTTAGCATTATCTTATCTATAAAACAAAACCTTTTCCAGAGGGTGGGCAAGACAAAGCAACATGCTGAACCACCATCTCATAACAAATAGTGGAGTATCAAAGATGGCATTACTAAAGTACCATCAAAGTATTTTGTCAACTGAGCAAGTGTCAGCTAACCCCAGAAGTGTGCAACTAAGAAAATGCTAAAGGAGAACATAAGCAATGTCTAATACATCATGGAAACATTCTATCCATTTGTATCATTTGCTTCCTCTATAGATCAAAGTTGGATACAAAGAATGGATGCTAACTTAAGTGGTTCTCTGTAATCCTCAGACTTTTTTTCTAAGCTGTTACATTTATATTTCCTGGAGTTCTTCTATTGAGCCCCCCTATATTTCTTTATACCTGATAAAATCAGTGGGCCTGACTTAATCTGCTTAGATATATAACCCAAGGCCAAAGGGGAATGAAGTTTTGCTCTCCCCTGCTGCACCTGCTGGCTTCCTGGGTCAGATAGGACCTGGGTTGGCACTGTGGGCATAGATGTAGCTATTGACCTCCTCATTCACAATACCTAGCTATTGAGGGAGTTCCCAAATGGGAAAACCATCTCCATTTGTAGCATAACCTTTTGGCCAATGGGAAAGGTATCCTTCTTAGTTTGCAGTTATGATTATACACCTATAGAACAGGCTTGATCATCTTTACCTGTATTGTTCTGTCTCCTGTGAACAGCTCCTGAAGCTTTAAAATCTTACAGCAACTCCTTAACACAGTTTGGCTTTCTATCAGTTCTTTCTTTAGAAACCCCACCTTGACATAAATCCTGCGACATTTTTCTTTGAGTAACCCAGACAGACTTCTTCCTCTGCTTTACCATTTTCTCATCTCTTCTAGACTGCTGTCTCACTTTATTGATAATCTTTACATACTGGTCTAAATCACTGAGATCTTCAAAAGCCTTTCCTACTTTATAAAGATTTTGCCCCACACCAAAGGGCTCAGGAAAGCCACCAAAGTTCCATACCAGTCTCAAGGATCTTCCCTCATAGTGTACAGGTTATGCAGCCTTAACCTTAAGAGGTATGAGTAGTTATATGACTCAGCTTTTCTACCTCCACAGCAATCAGACTGATCCCATATGTTCCCATGTTACACCGCCTCAGAAGTCATGCTGACACGCTCTTCCATAGCTTGTTTAAAAGTCTTTCCAAGTTCTAGAA
The DNA here is from genome assembly GCF_008632895.1 of Mastomys coucha. Lineage (NCBI taxonomy): Eukaryota > Metazoa > Chordata > Mammalia > Rodentia > Muridae > Mastomys > Mastomys coucha. The sequence goes on along the minus strand of NW_022196903.1, from coordinate 25,854,317 downwards.
GTACACATACTGAGAATTTCCCAAGAATCCTGGTTTCTTGTACAGCACCATTGTACTGTCTCATCTTTATGTTGGGTTATAGGTTTCCCTTCTTTTCCAATTAAAGGTCAGACCCTTGAGGATTCTTCTATGCTTTTACCATGTTCTTGTCTTCCTTGCTTTCTGAATATTCCATTGGTTCCAAGTTCTTAGATTCTACAAAAGGCTTTTGAGCATAGATCTAACTTATATTCTTTCCTTCTTGCCCCCAAACCTTAAGCAGTAAGCTAACATCTTCATCTCATCTTCCAGTTTAATTACTTGTCCAATCAGAGACTAACATGGAAGATGCTAGCTTTATCTCCTTTTTTTGCTGCAGTTGCTCCTTTACACAAACAACTTCCTATTTTGCCTGTCTCAGTCTCAGATGCATTTCTGATTAGACATAGCAGAGGCCAGGCAACTTCAGCTGCTGATTGCTGACAGTCTCAACTCTTGTGTGTTACTCTTCAAGACTATAAAATTCCCTCTAAACCTTAAACTGTTTCCAGGGCAACTTTGTATTTTCATGGAGTACCCTATTCATCAAGGAGACATACCTACCACTCCATACTACACAGACCAAGACTGCCAGCCTAAGATTCCTCCCACAGGCACTCCTAATTCTGATAGCTGAGCCTTAGACATGTCTCACTATCCATAGCGTGAACCATGCAACTACTGCGATAGCACAAAGACATATAAACATACCATGCAGAGTTTCGTTGGGGATGCTCCTCCTCAGGCTTCTCAGCCTCAGTTGCATGCCTCTCTACCCATAACCAGATCCACTTACTCACTTTGCCCCGTCTCATCTCCCATTCCATCATGTCCCTGCTCAGGCCCTAACTACAGTGTGTGACAAAACTTTTCCTGGGGACTCCAGACAGGAACTCATAACAGATCAAAGTAAGGATACCACTGAAGTCCAGCTTGGAGAACCAATGAGCTTTATTGGGTTTATTTTCAGGGATATGATTGGGAGATTGCTTCCAGTAGCAGAAATGAGTCAAAGACAATTGTATCACCAGAGCCTTTCCTAATCCATTTATTCCAGGACAGTGAAGGACACAGTCTCAAAAAAATCGACAAATGGCACTTGGTGAATGATTCCTGATACACATGAACATCCCCCCCTCCCTCAGTAATTTTCTAAATTTTTAAAGATTATTGAACAAAATGTGTAAATGGGTAAGAAATTCCACAAACTAGAAGAGACTTGAAAAAAATTGAATCAAAATGTAGTATCAGAAATAAAAAATTACTTGAAAGGCTCAGTAGTAAGTTGACTACTATTAATTACTAGAAAAATAGATTAGAGAACTTGAAGATAGCTTAGTGGAAATTACCTAAATTGAAATAAAAGGAAAAATGAATAGAAAACTTGAAGCCTAGGGAAACACATCATAGTCTAATATATCTATAATGTGACTCAGAAAGAGAGAAAAGGGAATGGGGCAAAGTATTTGAAGAGATTTTAAAAGGTCAGCTGCTGATACAAGGAGGCTAGTGAGCTCAGGTGAATGAGTAAGTGTGAACCACATCCAGCCATGTATATCATGGAACGAGAAGGCCAGAAAGAAAGGAACCAAAGAAAGCACAGCATATTAGAGTCAAGGAGATGGGAGTAAGAATAATGGTTGCTGTGATGGTTCATTGTCATTGTCCGCTTACCTGGACTTAGAGTCACCTAGGAGACACACCTCTGGATATGTCTATGAGGTTGTTTCTAAAGAAGTTTAATTTTGTGGAGGGAAGATCTACCCTGAATGTGGGCTCAGGTTCCCAGTTGAAAAAAAAGGGAAGAAGGAGAATGTGAGCTGACATCAGCATTGATCTGCCTCTGCTTTCTGACTTGGAGAAAAGGTCATAGCTGTCTGATACTCCTACTGCCACAGCAGGGGCCATTTTCACTCTTGTGCTCAAACTGTGAGCCTGAGTGAAACTGTCTTTGTTTGATTTTGTCTTAAGAAGTAGGCAATAAGAAATACAACTAATATCGAAAACTGATTCCAAAATGTGGGTCTGTTGGTGGGACCATCTGATCATGTATTCCAGGTTCTTTGGAACTGCTGTTTGTTTGAGACAGTCCTGGTTGTCTATGTAGACTGGGCTGGCCTTGAAATCAGAGATCCCCATACTTCTGCTTCCTGAACAGATAGATGTTCAGGTGTGCCCAGCTACGACTACTTGTGGGAGAAATCTGGAAGAATTTGGGATGGAAAAGCCCTGGAATGCTGTAAACAGAGATATGTCGTCAGGTATATAAAAGACCAGGAGCTGATAGAAATGTAAACAGTGAAATACTTGTAAACAAGGTTTCAATGAATAAAGACTATTGGGAATTAGCCCACAGGCCAGTCATATTATACTCTGCCAAAAGAAAAAATGAAAAAAAAAGAAAATCTGACTCCTTTTTATTTGTATCCTGAAAACTTGAGTGAGACTAAATTCAAAAATAAAGTTTTTTGGCAGAGGAAATTTTAAGACAAGTATAAGGTAAGGCTTACTGTTTTTTAGTCAGATCTACATTAAGAGAGGAGAAATTCTTGAAAAATGTACATTAGCCTACCTTTGTTGTTCCGTCATGAATGTGTCTATCTCTGTTGCTATTACTCTTCTCTGTTGACATCACACTTAACCCTCCTTGGCTTTCCAACATGGGCTCAGTAGGTGACTTTCTAGAGAGCTAAGGCCTTCAGGGCTGAACTGAGACATTGAGACATCCAGTTTCATGAACTGAGCAGCTACTAAGTTCTCTGCTTCTGCAGTGCACACATGACCATTGTTGGGCTGTCTGGTTCCTCTCATCCATTTTATGATACATATGTACTCTATAGGTTCTATTCCACCAGAGAACTATGCCTAATATAGGCAGACTGTTTTAAGTGTGTCTCATGTGTTCAAATTAATTCCCATAAGACATACAAAAAGATTGGAATAAGATGTAGTAGCTTATGTGTATAAATCCTAGTACTGGAGAGGCTGAAGCAGGAAGATTGCCACTAGCTTGAGGCTAGTCTGGGCTTCATAATGAGTTTCAGGTTAGTCTGGCTTACAGAGTAAGATACTGTCTCAAAATAATTTATATACATGTGCATACATATATGCATACATAAATAATAGAAATAAAACTTGGGCTGGGCAGTGGTGGTGTATGCCTTTAATCTCAGCACTTGGGAGGCAGAGGCAGAGGCAGATAGATCACTGAGAGTTCCAGGCTAGCCTGGTCTACAGAGTGAGTTTCAGGACAGCCAAGGCTCTACAGAGAAACCCTGTCTCAAAAACCAAAACAGAAAAAGAAAAAGGAGGAGAAAAAATAATAAAAGCTTGGCAGTAGAGATGGGGCCTTTGAGAAGTGATTAGGACTAGATAAAATCATCTAGGAAGAACCCCTGTGGTTCAACAGTGATGCCTTTTCAAGGAGAGAGCACCATCCCTGAGGACACAGATTCCACAAGCACCAACCTGACTCTTGCTGTGCCTTAGGACTCTATATTAGGACCCTGTATTCTGACCAGTATATAGTGAGACCCTCCCTTAAAACAATGTATCTGTATAATCTATTATAATTAAACCAAGAAATTATCAGGGTTTCTAGATAAATGGTTAGTATCCAAAATCTGTTTGCTTTTATTCAGACAACCAATAAATGAGATAGAATTTTGCAAAAGCATAGTAATTTGTCAAAAATTGTATGCATCTCTACCCAGAAAATTACAAAATATTACTTAATGTTACTTAAAAAAATCAGTATATATTGTTTTTATACGGAAATATTCAATATTATAACAATGTCACCTCTTTTTAAATTGACCTCTGTATTCCATGGGTCTGTAGCAAAAAACCTCAACTTATAAATACCAAACAGAAAATAAATAAATAAATAAATACCAATCAGAGATGCATATACAGTGTGAAAAGACATGTACAAGAAGGCTTAATCTTAAGATGAAGCAATCCAAATACCCATCAGTGCTAAGATCTAAAAATAAATTATGGTGTGTTCATATAAATAATGAACAACTACTTTTGGGTGCAGCCACATGGATAATTCTGACTGAGAGGTCATAGATAAAAGAATACATTCTGGGGGCTGGTGAGATGGCTCAGTGGGTAAGAGCACTGACTGCTCTTCCGAAGGTCCTGAGTTCGGATCCCAGCAACCACATGGTGGCTCACAACCACCCTTAATGAGATCTGACGCCCTCTTCTGGTACGTCTGAAGACAGCTACAGTGAATTACGCCGGAACGAGAGGGGCCGGCAGAGGTCCTGAGTTCAATTCCCAGCAGCCACACACATGATAGCTCACTGCCATCTGTACAGTTGCAGTATGCTCATACACATAAAATAAATAAAAATAAATCTTTAAAAAAAAAAAATACATTCTGGACCAGATCATAGGTTCAGTCTGTACCATTACAAAAAAACAACAACCACACACACAGAGGCAGGGGATTAATTTGGGTGGGGAGAAGTTGAGATAGGGTCTCACTATGTATCACAGCCTAACCTGGAACTCACAATGCACCACTCCCTCAGGCTGAATGCTGGGATTATAAGTATATGCCATCATGCTTGGCTCACTCATATTCATTTCAGACCTATATGGATATAGCTGATATTAAAAGTTAATATAGTACTGGAAGTTTGGCTCAGTAACAAAGCACTTGTCTAGCATTCATAAAGCCCTGGGTTTAAGTTTAGTGCCATTAGAAAAAAGAGAATAGTGATTATCTTTGAGGTAGTGTTTATTAGGTAGCCTGAAGGTGCTTATAGAATTTTTGAAATACTTATTTTTCTTATTATTTTAATCTTATAATAATTCCCTTAAGAATTACAAAATATATTATCAATATTTCATAATAAATTATTCTAGAATTTACCAGACTAAGAAAACATTAAACAATAGATGTTTTTCCAAACAATCTCTCTGCCCTTTTTTTTTTCTTATTTTCTTTCTGTGTTTTGAGATAGGGTCTCATGTTGGTCCATATTGTCCTTGAATTCACCATGCAGCCAAAGCTGGCTGTGAACTAGTGATTCACTTTCCTCTTCCTCCCAAAGAATCGTAGTCATGGTCCGTCCTACTCTGCTAGCTACTAGGTGTTTGGGGTCTTTCTTGCAGTTGCAGTCAGAATAATGGTTTGTGCTGCAGTCATCTTGGAAGCTGAAAACTTTGCTTCTACAGTATTTACTGGTATTCTGTTGGCAGAGATATCTCAGTTTCTTGCCATGTGTGCCTGCCTCTCCATAGCCCTGCTTGAATGTCTTGATAGCATTGACTTTCTTCAGAACAAGAGAGAAAAGTGTATAATTTTTTTCTGGCCTAATTTTTTAGAAACACGACAATGTTTCTGTTTGATAGAAAGACCAGCCATATTTAAAGGAGCAGATAGAAGGATGCAAGAATCATTGGGGACTGCTGTCAAATTTGACTACTATGTTAGTTGTGGGCTGCCTTAACAAAATACTTCATTCAAACTAAAGGCGTGTGTAACATGTTCACTGCCATGTAGCCACAGTAGCTAACTCATATGCTTCCTGAGAATCTCCTGTCTCCACTGCCTATCTTGCCTTAGGAACACCAGGATCACTGAGATGTGCTGCTGTGACTGACTTTATATGTGTGCTAGGGATCCATATTCAGGTCCTTGCTCTTACACAGCAAGTGCTTTACCCAACAAGTCATCTTTTATCCCATAAGTTGATATTTCTTAGCCAGAAGTCTTGAGAGTGAGATGTGTGTGTATATGTTTTTCATGTGTGAGTGCATGTGCATTGAAGGTAGAATATGTACATATGGGGGTCAGAAATTTACATCAGGTATCTTCCTTGATGATTTCCACTTATTTACTGAGACAGAATGAATCTCTTGATGAACCCAAAGCTTACTGATTCATCTAGTTAGCCAGCTTCCCTGGGGTATTGGCTGTCTCAGTGTCCTGAGCACCTGGATTATAGGCCACCTGATATTCCCACACAGCTTCTATGTAGGTATTAAGGATCCAAATTTTGGCCTTCATACATGATGACAAGCACTTTATCCACTGAGCCATCCCTTAGCTTCTAAACCATTTTTAAAAACTTTTAAAATACGATAATAAACTCTGTGATTCAAGGGGATTGCAGCATAATAAAATATAGTTAGAATGTGGTATTAGAAATTAAAGTATGCTCTTTTTGTTTAGGGAGAAAATTATAATTAAACTTTGACCAAAAAATGTATTGGTTAGTAATTTTTTTTATCCATTTTCTGCTTTTGCAATAGAGTACTAGGAGCTGAGTAGATTTTAAATGGTAGTTTACTTGGCCCATTGTTTGGAAACTGGCATGTGGAAGAGCATGGCACCAACATCTGGCAAGATTTTTTGTGCTACATTGTAACAAGGCAGAGGTGTTATGTCATGAGCCCCATGTCCATTTGAGAAAGGAGAAGAGGAAAAGGAAACAAAATTCTTCCTTTTGTAAATCTCTTCTTTCTTAACAGCCTTTTAATGTAGGAGGGCAAGGTCTGCACTGACAGGATTAAGACTTTAAAGTTTTAACTCTTAACAGTTTTATAATTGTTCCTAAACTTTTCCCATTCATGAATTTTGGTGAATATGTTCAAACTGTAGCAGTAATTAAGAGTGGAAATTGAATAAAAATTCTTGAACATTTTAAAAGCAAAAAATGGTATAAGGATATGACTGAATGTTGTTAGTAGAAAATATAATTAAAGTGATGAATATAAGCAGGAGACAGAAAATAAATTAGATGGAAGTGTCAGTGTATTAAATAGCTATTGCTGTGCGGAGAATTGACCTCAAACTTACCTGCTTAAAGCAGATATTTATTTCAAAGTTAACATGATCAGTGATCTGGTGGCAGCTTAGCTATGTGGTTCTGATGTGGGTACTTGGCCAGGCCTGCATCCATCTGGCACTGAGAGTCCACTTTTATACTTTACTCACATTTTGTTGGCAAGCCTTACTGTCTTCCTGGCTGTTGGCCAGATGCTCCACTTTCCCATCTTTGAGAGCTGCTTATTGGCTGTCAAATGTCCAGTTAGCATGACATCTACCTTCTCCCAAAGCAAGTGTATAAGGGAAAGAACCAAACTTGGGAACTATAGTGTTGTAACCTGATTTCAGAAGAGTTGTGCTGTCGCTCCTCTTATATCTTCCTGGTTATAGTGAACAATCCTGGCAGTAATGTCTGAGGAAACTACACAGGGTTTGAATATTCAGCAGTATTTGTTAAGCCCATCTTCGTGGGCTGCCTAGTACATAAACTATATAATTTATCATAATAAACCTGTTACCTGTTGAAAGAGGTTCAAATTGAATAAACAATAAAAATATACTTGATCTGTATGTCAATATTTACAAAATTGACCTCATATTTGAAATGTTATATCTAATTCTTTTACTTTTAATTAAGAAAGATAAGGTACATACAGAAAATGAAAAAACTTAGTTTTGTGTATATAGGACTGAGTGATTGCATACATTAAGAAATAGTGTATTATTTCTAGTGTTTCCAACATGCTTTATGCATATCATTTGATTATATCTGTTGATCTCCAGAAGAACAACTAATATATCTAAAGTGCTTGTTTCTTTCTGTTCCTTTTTCTTCTTTACTCTCTCTATACCCTTTTCTAAACACTGAAGTCGTTCTGTCTTGTTCTTAGATTTTGTTGATAAACTTGTGTTGCAGTTTGTGCCTCATTTTTTTCACATAGAATTTTATTGTAAGAATCACACTTGGTTTGGTTTATAGCTATTCATTTAGACATATTTCCTTCATAATTTCCCAGTTTATTCTTCTAAGAGTAAACATCTGGATTGTGTTCTGGTTTTGGCACTGATGAATAAGACTGCTGTGAATAGCGTCCTTGTCTCACACTGCTCTTGTCTTCATCCATTTGTGTTTCTATAAAAATACAGATGGTCCTCAGTTTATGATAGTTTGAGTTGGGATTTCTTTTTAATTTATTGTAATATGATGTCAATATGCATGGGGTAAACCTTTACCCCCTACGTCTTCAATGAGTGTTGATAACAAACAGTAACAGCAGTAGTAAGCCATAGCTCTGAATAGTTTGAGGCTGAAAAACTTCACTGCAGGTGTGATATGCTATAAGCAAGAATGTTTGGTAGATAGGCATAAAAGCATTTTTGAGTTATATTGATTTCATCTATAATGGGTTTATTAGAACATACCACATTATAAGTTAAGTACCATCTTTATCTAAGACCAAGAAATGTTTTATAAGAAATGTTGAGTTTGACTCAATTCTAGCGATTGGGAAGGCAAGAGCATGCCTCTGGCATTTGCTCAGCATCTGGAACGCCCTCTTGCTGTCTCATATGGTGAGACAGAGCAAGGCTGTTACTTGAGGTATCTTCTCTTAGAGCATTCCTCATGCTGTTAAACAGCCCAGCCCATGAGGACATCTAACCCTAATTAGCCCCCAAGGGCTCTGCTATAAATAGCATTAACATATGGATTTGAGGATCAAGTTTTTGATACATGAACTTCTGAGGAACACATTCAAACCACAGCATTCTCCATTCCTATTTTTATGTTTAAGCATACACTTCTTTACAGTATATATAGAAGTATAGGGTTGCCATATATACCTCGCATTTTATAAGTAACACCAGACTTGGTTTTTCCAAAATGGTTGCTTCAGTCACATTCCATGTAAACATGTGTACTACCACTGCCCAGCTATAGGAATTCTTAATATAAAATAATAGTTCTGGATTGATTATAAGTATCACACTTTCCCCCATACTTTATTAGTTCTTCCTTTTCTGATATCTTTGTTGAACAGAAAGAACTACTTAAATGTAAGACAATTAATTTTATCAGTCTTTATCAAAAGAATATTGTTTTTGTTGTCTTGCCTGAACCCCAAGTTCACAAATATATTTTCTGTGACATTTCAAGCATTATAGTTTCAATTTTGATGTTTTGGGTCCATATCCTACCAATGAATTTGTGTTCTAGATATAATATAAAGTCACAGCTTAATTTTTCCCCTCATCTAAAAGCTAGTAGACTCAGTGTCATTTGTTGAAATGAGTCTATATCCACTGCTATATAATATCAGCTTTATTGTAAACTAGATTTCCTTACATGCTTTGGTCTGTTTCTGGGCTCCTGTTTCCCTATTGTATCAATTGCAGTACCTAAGCCACCACCATACTAATTTTCTTTTTTTTTTTTTATTTATACATCTTTTTTTTTTTTTTTTTTTTTTTTTTTTTTTTTTTTTTTTTTTTTTGGTTTTTTCGAGACAGGGTTTCTCTGTGTAGCCTTGGCTGTCCTGGAACTCACTCTTTAAACCAGGCTAGGCTCGAACTCAGAAATCTGCCTGCCTCTGCCTCCCAAGTGCTGGGATTAAAGTCGTGTGCCACCACCGCCCATCTATACATCTTTTTTTATTGGCTATGTGTGGTGGCCCGCATTTCCCCTTTATAAATTTATACAGTTAGGGTGAATATGTGGTGGCCCTGCTGTGTTCATGGAAG
>NW_022196903.1:25842069-25844651 GCF_008632895.1 Mastomys coucha | reverse complement strand
GGACCTCAAGTTCCCGTTCGTGGAGCTCCCACGAGATGAAGTGAAGCTGTGGGCCGGCTTCCTTCAGCTATGTTCTTTATTTATATTTCAAATGTTATCCCCTTTCCTGTCCCCCTCTGAAGCCCCCATTCCCTCCCCCTCCCCCCACCTTCTGTGAGGGTGTTCCCCCACCCATCCACCCACTCCTGCCTCCCTGCCCTCTAATTCCCCTACACTGGGGCATCAAGCCTTCACAGGACCAAGGGTCTCTCCTCCCATTGATGTGGGACAAGGACAGCCTCTGCTACATATGTGACTGGAGTCATGGGTCCCTCCAGTCTTTGGTTGGTGGTTTAGTCCCTGGGAGCTCTGGGGAATCTGATTGGTTGATATTGTTGTTCTTCCTATGGGGCTGCAAACCCCCTCAGCTCCTTCAGTCCTTCGTCTAACTCCTCTATTGGGGACCCTGTGCTCAGTCCAGTGGTTGGCTGAGAGCATCCATCTCTGTATTTGTTAGGCACTGGCAGAGACTCTTAGGAGACAGTTATAGCAGGCTCCCCTCAGCATGCACTTCTTGGCATTCACAATAGTGTCAGCATTTAGTGACTGTATATGGGATGAATCCCCAGATGGGGCAGTCTCTGGATAGCCTTTCCTCCAGTCTCTGCTCCACACTTTGTCTCTGTATTTGCTCCCATGATTATTTTGTTCCCTCTTCTAAGAAGGACTGAAGCATCTACACTTTGGTCTTCTTTCTTCTTGAGCTTCATGTGGTTTGTGGATTGTATCTTGGGTATTCTGAGCTTTTGGGCTAATATCCACTTATTAGTGAGGGCATACCATGTGTGTTCTTTTGCGATTGGGTTATCTCACTCAGGATGATATTTTCTAGTTCCATCCATTTCCCCAAGAATTTCATAAATTCACTGTTTTTAATAGCTGAGTAGTACTCCATTGTGTAGATGTATCACATTTTCTGTATCCATTTCTCTGTTGAGGGACATCTGGGTTCTTTCCAGCTTCTGGCTAGTATACATAAGGCTGCTATGAACATAGTAGAGCATGTGTCCTTGTTATATGTTGGGGCATACCATACTGATTTTTAATAACATTACAATAATGTAGGTATATGCTAGAGGCAGATCTTCTGTTCTTCTGCGTGAGAATTTTTGGGAGTCCTTATTTCTGTCTGTTTCTGTATAATCTAAACAAGGGTTACTTGTCTTTCCTTTCAATAGAGTTTGTTTATTCTTAGGAGACTTACATCAAGGCCATTGTAACAATCAGGAATTCTACCCTGGTCTATTAATCAGATTTTCATCACTGAGACAAATATCTGAAAACAAAAGAAGAAAGATTTATCTTGGCTTGTGGTTTCAAAGGTTGAGTCTGTGGTTCTGTGGCTTCATTGCTTTTGGACCCATGCATGGTAAGACAGAAGATTCTGGTAGGGCACATTTGATGGGAAAAACTGGCTCAGTTCATGGTGATGGGAGCCAAACATACAGGAAGGGGCCAAGACAAGATACACCTTTCAAAGGCATGCTTCTAACTGACTGACTTTCTCCAGCAGTGCACTCCATCTTTTAGTCCATTGACTATGAACTCAAGGGGTGAATCCATTGATGAAAGTACCGTCATGATCCCGTTACCTCTAGGGATAAAGCATGAGCCTTCCCATGATCCTTTTGTGGGAATATTTACTTCCAAATCACAATATCTATACATTCTTATTCCCAAATTTTTTAACCACTGGGATGTTGGGGGCTGTTTCCCCATGACAGTCAGTGATAAATCCTAGTGATTAGTGGTGCTGAATAAAAATTTTCACCTCTGAACCTTTCATTTACTTTCAGAAATCCAACTTGATGCCCAGTTTGTTATGACACTTAAAAATGCAAACCAACCACAAAGAGCCTAGTAGGACTCATAAATCTAATGGGTATAAATAACATGCGTAGAAAGAAACTCCCATAGAACAGACTGAAGTAATATTAGGTGCTCTGTCTGCTCCATTGTCTATTTATTTTGGGTCAGAACAGTACAGAGGAGAGAGTAAGGGAAAAGAGAGAGAAGAAAGGAGGTAGACACAGTGACATTCACTTATAATCCCAACACTTGAAAGGCTGGCCAACTGGCTACCTAGCAAGACCATGTCTCAAAAAATAAAAGCAAATTTTATACAAATGAGTTTACAACTTTTTAGTAAGTAAAGTCAATACATTTTACTATTATAAAGATTTTGCAATAGATATTTTTTAAAAATTTCATCTCACTATTAATTAGAAACATGGACCAAAATAAAATACCATTTTAGCTATTATCAGATTTGCAAAATACTTAATACTTTTCAGTATCAAATCTTGGCTAGAATATGAATATTCTCACACAGCATTGCTGGGAATATAAAACAGAACAGATACTTTGGAGGGTCATTTGCATGCCTATTAAAAAGTAAAAGCACATGCATTTCTTGCCTATAATCTAGAAGTTTCTTTTTAAGAATTCCACAGAGCCAGGCAGTGGTGGTGCATCCCTTTAATCCCAGCACTTGGGAAGCAAAGGCAGGCAGATTTCTGAGTTTGAGGCCAGCCTGGTCTACA
>NW_022196903.1:25814232-25841966 GCF_008632895.1 Mastomys coucha | reverse complement strand
AAAAAAAAAAAAAAAAAAAAGAAGAATTTCACAGAGAAATACTTGCACATATGCACAAGGAAACAAGACATCAGTTCCTTTATTATTTATAATTCCTGTATTTTGAGAAATATTTTAATATGCAGCCAACAAAGGATTGTATAGAAAAATTAGTTATAAGATATCCTAAAACATTTTATCAGGAATAAATTCTATCCATATGTCTTCATTTTTTTTTTCAAGACAGGGTTTCTCTCTGTAGCCCTGGCTGTCCTGGAACTCACTCTGTAGATCAGGCTGGCCTCAAACTCAGAAATCCGCCTGCCTTTGCCTCCCAAGTGCTGCCACCATCGCCCAGCCTGTCTTCATCTTTTAAAATACTGCTTCAAGGAAAAAAAATTGTAAAGTGAATGTGAAGAGTAGCATAATTTCTGTAAAGAAAATAACCCACTGATTATAGTCTCTTGTTGTGCATATGTGTATGTGTGAAGGCAGTGTATATGTGTTCATAGTGCATATGTATGCGTATGTACATGGAAGCAACAAATTGACTTCATAAGGCGTTATTCATTTTAATTTTTTTTTAGATAGGATCTTTCAGTGGCTTGGAGCTTACAAATTAGTCTGGACTGTTGGAAGCGTAAGATGAGATTAATCTTTCCTCCCCACATTGCTTTTGGTCAGTGTTTTATCACAGCAGTAAAAAGCAACCCAGGGCAGTATCCAATAGGATATTAGAAACTGTTTTAGGGCTACTAGGTTTAAGACTTTCTGCTAACTTCTTGAATTATATTTTGAATATAGTAGAATTTATGAAGGATGATGTTAAATGTAGACATTGCATTTAATTTATTCACTATTAAAATACAAGGTAGGTGTTGATGGCTCATTTCTATAATGCCAGAACTCAGGCAGAAGAGGCAAGAGGGAGTGCAGGCTTGAGGCCGGCGTGAGCTATAGAGTGAGACCTTGTCTTAAAAGCTACCTCCCCCAAAAGAATTAAAAGAACTTTGTAGTGTTATATGAGAGCATGTGGTTAAGAACTATTGTAAGTTGTACAGGTCATAGAAATCAGTCTTAGTTGGTTGAAGAGAATTGAAAGCAGTTAATTTGGGTAACATTTAGGAATAAGAAAGAAAGATCCATATAAAAGAATATTATAAATGCTTAAAAGAACACAATCTAGGTTTACCAATTCTATAGAGTATCATGATAGCAGAGCAGTTTGTATGGCTTAGTGAATAAAAGCACTTGCCATGCAAGCCTTTTAGTTCAGTTCCCAGAAACCATAATGGAGAGAGAGGACCAACTCTAGACATTGTTCTCTGACCTCCACACATGCATATACACATTCATTCATTCCCCACACACACACATAATATGTGTGCACACTAATAATAATAATAATAATAATAATAATAATAATAATAATAAATAACTTTTTAAAATATTTATTTATTTATTTTATGCATATGAGTACACCACCATTGCTCTCTTCAGACACACCAGAAGAGGGCACCAGACCCCATTACAGATGGTTGTGAGCCACCATGTGGTTGCTGGGAATTGAACTCAGGACCTCTGGAAGAGCAGTCAGTGCTCTTAACGCCTGAGCCATCTCTCTAGCACAATAAATAACTTTTTTAAAAGTTCATTTCATTAACTCTTGATAACTTTTAGTAAATTAATATTAATATCTTTGTGTAGAACAATTAGGCTTCCTTCTTAGCATTGTTATATGTAAAATGATTTTTAATATTTTAAATTTTGATCAACTAATATAATATGTTTGTTTATTAATTAGGGACTCATAGCCTAGGACTGCCTAGGATTCCTAGCAGCAATTCTTCTGCCTCTGCCTTTCAACTGATGGGATTACAGGTGTGTGCCAGCTGTGCTCAGCTCAATATTAGGTGTTGTTTGGCAGTTTTATTGAGGTTAATTTACAGATTTTAAAATTCACTCACTAAGCATGCCGTTGTATAATTTAATAATAAACAAATGCAGCTCTACAACCCTGAGTACAATCTGTCTTTAGAATGTTTCCATCACCTTCTAAAATTGTTTATACTCCTACCTGACATTAGTCCCTGCTGCCCCTGAGCCCTTGAGCTGCCTTTTGCCTGTGTAGGCATTTCCTACTAATGGCATCATAATCATGCTGTTTTCATTTTGCCTGATATGTACTGGTTTACTTGATTGCAGTAGGATTTATCAATCGATGATCATTTGGGTTGCTTATATTTATTTCTATTATGAATAAATGATACTATTAATAGGCAAGTACAAATCTTCATATGAACAGATATTTTCTATTTTCATGGGAAGATTCTTATAAATGGAATATGTGGACTACTTGCTGTGTCTAATTTTAAAAGAAGCTGAGATGATTTTACAAAGTTCCATACATTTATATGTCCATGAGGACACCAGTGTAATGTATCTTTGTCGATGTGTGATGTTGTCTGCTGACTCCTTCATCTTTCAGGTTGCTCTGACTGTATCCAGTATTCTGTCTCTGCTTTCTGAGTGCTGGGCCTGTGTGCCTGGTGTGTCTGTTGAGTGTTTTTAATAGCCATTCTAGTAGCTATATGGGAGTCTCTCTCCTGCTCACCTGCTCCTAGTTTCCCTTTCCTAGTTACTAGTTTCAGTGGTGTGTTTGCTTTACTGCTTTCTTCCCGCTTTGTTAGTGTTATCAAGCATAAGTCATTCCAATCTCTTGCCCATCGTCTAATAGAGTTGTTGCGTTTCAAAGACTTCTTTATCCATTCTCCATTATTTCTTTCTTCCTTACTTTCTTTTTTTGATAACTCAGATAACGAAGTTTGACAATTTCACAAATCTACAGACAAGTATGTCTCTTCTTGTACCCTCAAAATGTTAACAAATACTTTTATATACAACTTTTACATGTTGCTTGTCTTTTCTTTCTTCAACATATTGATGAAGTTTGTTTTATCTCCTTTCTGAGAGATTGTGCTTTGCGTGCTATGTCCAATAGCTGCCTAGTTCAAGATCACAGTGATTTCCTCAATGTGTTCTTCTAGTAGCATGGTATTAATAGTTTTAGTTTGCAACCTTTGAAACTATCATCCATTCTTAGTTAAGTTCTACATATGCTCATATATTGGTGTACATTCATTTAAAAAGATATAGATACCAATATCCCCAGTGCTAGTTAGTAAAAACCCTTTTCCCCTTTAAACTGCCTCTTCTTTGGAAGCCAACTGACCACATGATGAAACTCCCAGTTTTCTTCATTTGCCATGATTGCTCCAGGTTTATAGGAAGATGTAAATCTGGGAAATGTGTTTTGGAGTTCATTGCTTATCCATATGCATTTTAGAACAAGCTTTGGATTACTTCAGCAAAACCTGCTGACATTTTGGTAGGATTTACACTGTCTGGAATAATATGTATATTTTAAATCAATCCATATGGGAGTATTACCATCTTGGTAATAAGTAGTTTTATAGCATGGACAGGGTCCATTTCTTCATTTAAAGTCCTCAAAAATATTTTGTAGTTTTCAATTTAAAATCGTGATAGTTTTATTAAATTAATTTTTTAAAGTATTTAATTTGTGTGCCTATAGAAGTCAGAGAGGACAACTCACAAGAGTTGGTACTCACATTCTACCATATGGATCCTGGGAAATCAAACTTCGACTTGACAGCAAGTACCTTAACACCTTCGCCGCACCCCCCTCCCCCCACACACACCCAGGTGTCTCACTGGCCCCTTTGCTAAGTCTTAGGCTATTGTAAATGGAATTGTTTCATCACTTTCACTCCTGGACTGAAATATAATTGTTTTTATGTTAATCTTATGGTTTATAAACTTGTTATGCTCCTAGCTAGTGCACACTCAGTCCTTCCTTTCCTCCCTCCAACCCCCTGCCCTGTGCTCTCTTGCTTTCTCTGCCTCTCTCTTGTTTTCTGCATCTGTCTACTACTTTGAGTTTTCTGTGTATAAAATCATATGACTTATGAACAAGTATGGCTTCACTTCTTTGTTTCTAGACTAACCCCTGTGTTTTGTGCTGTGCTTTTTTTCACTCCCTCAAGCTTTTTAGTGCGGTAGTGAGTAGAAATGATGAAGGAAGGCTTCTTTGTCTGACTGCAGTTTTGTAGGAAACCCATGAAGCATGATGTAGATCTTTGAAGATCTACTTTATCCAGTTGAGGCAGTGCCCTCTAGCCCTAGTTTTTTGTTTTAATGTTGTTTTTGTTGTTTATAATGATTAATGTATATTAATATGGTATATCACATTTGACCTATGTATGTTGTTCTGCTTCTGAGAACTATCTGCTCAGTTCATTTACTCCTTTAAATTTTTCAGCTCTTTATTCTAGTTATTCATGCCCTGCCTGGTGACTAGCTAACAAAGCTTGTCTCTCACCCTGCGGATGATCTTTTCAGTTGGTTGTTGCCTTTGTTGTGCAGAAGCTTAATTTGATGTTTGTCAGGCCTAGCTGTTACTTCCTGAGCTGTTGGAGACTTACTCAGAAAGTTTGTGCTTTTCCCAGTATCTTGAAATGTTTATACTTTCCTTTGAGAATTTCAAAGTTTCTGGTCTTATATTAAGGTCTTTAGTCAATTTTAGGTTGACTTTTGTGCAAGGTGAGAGGTAAAGATTGTATTTCAGTCTTTGCCATGTGCATATCCAGCTTCCTAGCAGCCTATGTGGGTGAGGCCATCTTTTCTCCAATAGGTTTTCTAGTTTACTGGAAAATAATTTTTCATAATACTTCCTAGTGAGCCCCTGGATTTCAGTAAATATTTGTTGTAATATTCCTTCACCCCCTTTACCTCTAATGTTACTGAGTCTTTATTTTGGTTAATTTGTCTAAGTATTTGTCAGTTTTGTTTATCTGTTCAAAAAAGCAACAGTTTCACTAATCCTCTTATGGTCTTCATTTCATTAAATTCTACCTTGCTCTATTATTTCTTCTTATTTTATTTTTATCTACTAATTTTGTTTGGCTTGTTCTGTTTTGTTTTGTTTTGTTTTTTCTGAGACTTAGAAGTACATCACTAAGAGATTATCAGAGCATTCTCTTGACTTGTTAATGTGTGCACTAAGCACAATAAGCTTACCTCTTCTTTCTTTGCAGTATACAAAAAACTCTAATGAAGTATGGTTTTATTTTCACTTGTTTCTAGAATTTCTTTGCTTTTTTTAAAACCATACTTTATATATAGCAAACAGTTTGCATATTCAGTCTTCAAGTGTTTATGTGGCATCTGTAGTTTCTTGTGATACTAATTTTATTCCATTATGATCAATATGATATAAGAATTTTTTTATTCACTTTACATCACAATCGCTGCCCCTGCTCCCAGTCACCCCCTCCCACATCCCTCCACCATTCCCTTCTCATCTGAGAGGGTATAGGACCTCCTGAGTATCCCTCTACCCTGGAACATTAAGTCTCTGGTAATCTAGGCACTTCCTCTCCCACTGAGGCCAGACAAGGCAGCCCAGCTAGAAGAACATATCCCACAGACAGGCAACAGCTTTTAGGATAGTCCCCTCCAGTTGGTCAAGACCCACATGAAGACTAAACTGCACATCCGCTACATATAAGCAAGGGTTGCGGGGGGTGGGGGGTGGGGGCTAGGTCCATCCCCTGCATGTTCTTTGGTTGGTGGTTCTGTCTTCCTGTGGAGTTCCTATTCCCTTTGGGACCCTCAATCCTTCTCCCAGCTTTTCCAAAAGAATCCCCAAGCTCCATCCACTGTTTGGCTGTGAGTCTCTGCATCTGTTTCAGTCAGCTGCTTGGGGGGAGCCTCTCAGAGGACAGTTATGCTAGACTCCTATCTGCAAGCATAACAGTATCATTAAGAGTGTCAGGGATTGCTTGCCCATGTGGTGGGTGGGTCTCTAGTTGGGCCGATGCCAAAGACCAGCCTCAACCTGGAGAGGGTTCTGAGAGGAAGGGTTCTGGGAGCTGTGAAAAGAATGACTCAGTCAAATCATGGATCCAAGCTGAGAACCTGTATGCTGCTTGATGCAGCTTTTCCAGCTTTCTTCTCTGTATGTTCTGCTTTCTCTCTGAAGATCTCTCTGTCTATACTCTGCTTGCTTTCTATTCTCAGAGATTTCTCTGTCCATGCCCTGCTTGCTTGTGCCAGTTCTCCAAGCAGTTCTCTCTTTTTATCCTAAAAAAACTCTCTGGATAGCTCATCTTATGCAGAACACAGGTCTAGTCTTTTATTTTACATATCAATCCAGTCATTTACTCCAGGTTTCCTTTTGATTATCTTATGAATCAGCATCTCAGCTCTTTGATTCTTAGGAGACAGCAGGCATACATTTTTTTTCTTAACATTGCAAAAGAATTCAGAAATATGTCTACCTTTGTTAACCACAGACTATAACTAGTTGGATGGGATCCTGCCCTGAAATTACCATTTCTACCACAACTGAGTCTAACTTTGCTCTGTCCTAGACTGCTCCTGAACTCAGGAATCTATCTGCCTTTGTAAGCTTAAACAAAAAAACTTAGCTGTGTGGAATCTCCTGTGATCACTGCTCCCTAAATCTCTTTATCTCCTTCTTTAGTAATTGTCTAACAAGTTGGCTAATGGTGTAGCTGCTTTTGTTCCTTTATATTCATGAAGCTCCTCATACAATTCATATTGCATCCTTAGCTTTTGCATAGGTGAGAAATTATTTATCTTCAAGCTCATGTATATAGATCTCTTTCCTATAGCCTTAAGGGATGTCCTGAAGGTCCTAGAGTCTACCATTTTGTTGAGACATAGCCACACCCTCAACTCCTGGACTCTTGCTGTTTCTAATTATCACGGAGTCATTAACGTTAACAGGGAGGACATTCCTTGGAATGTGAATTATGTACATTATTATACCAACATTCCTTATGCCCACAGCACACACTCTTGGAGTTTCACACCAAGGGCTCTGTCCCAGGGGCAGGAACCTTGGCACTGTGTCTCCACCAAGGCCAGGCAGGGCTCAGTCACTGCTTCATCCTCTGTCCCTGCATTTCCTGTGGACAGGATAAATTTTGGTTAGAAAGTTTTGTCAGTAGGTTGGTGTCCTTATCACTCCACTGGGGTTCCTGCCTGGTTGTAGAAAGTGGCCTCTTGAAGTTCCATATCCCCAATGCTGTGAGTCACAGCTAAGGTCACCCCATTGATTCTTGGGGGCCTCCCCTATCCCAGGTCTCTGGCAGGTCCTCAAGATACCCCACACCACCAACAGTTGCAGATTTCCATTCATTCTTATGGCCACCTGGCCCTCTCTCCTGTTCTTCCCTACACTTGATCCTGAATTCCCCCCCCACCAATTACTCTCTCCATCCCCCCTCTCACCCAGTTCTCTTCCTTTATCTACCTCCTACAACTATTTTGTTCCCCCTTCTAAGTGAGATTCAAGCATCCTTACTTGGGCCTTCCTTCTTGTTTAGCTTCTTTGGGTCTGTGTAGTATAGTAGCATGGTTATCCTGTATTTTATGGCTACTATCCGCTTCTAAGTGAGTACATACCATGCATATCCTTTGAGGCTAGGTTACCTCACTCAGGATGATATTCTCAGATTCCATCCATTTGTCTGCAAAATTTATTATTTTTAATAGCTGAATAGTATTCTATTGTATAGATATACCTCACTTTCTATATCCATTCTTTAGTTGGACATCTAGGTTGTTTCCAGCTTCTGGCTATTACAAATAAAGCTGCTACTTGAGCAGGTGTCCCTGTGGTATAGTGGGGCATCTTTTGGGTATATGCCCAAGAGTGGTATACTTGGGTGTTGTGATAGAATATTCTGTCTTCTGAGAAACTGCCAAATTGATTTCCAATGTTGTTGTAGAAGTTTGCACTCTCACCAGCAGTGGAGGAGTGTTCCCTTGATCCATAGCTTCACTAGTGTGTACTATTGTAAGGGTCCAAAAATTGGTGAAGAAAGATCTCAGACTCAGTATACACAACAAAGAGTGTTTATTCTGCAGAAACAACCAGTATGACCCCAGATAAAGGCTCGCGGGCCTTCTTATAGGGAACCGGGGAAACTCTCTAGAAGGATTAGGTAATCTAAAATTTCATTGGTGGGTGCTGGGAGGGGGATCACAGGTGATCTGTGGTCTACATTCCTATGTCATAAGCATTCGATCATGTGATGAAATAGGGCTGCCCAGCACAGATGGCCCATTCTGAGATAAGATATTTCCCCATTTTTGTGGTTATCCCCAGGCTATTGTTTGGGAGAGGGTTTTATGATCTTGTCCTGGATTTTATGGTCTGTTCCTAGAGATGGTATCTGGGACTTATGGTCTGTTCCTGAAGCTGGTCCCTTACGGCCTTTTTAAAAAATCAGGCCTGGTCCTTAAATGGAGGCAAATGGGATCCTTAAGTGGGGACAAATGGGATTTATATTGTCCTCTCACTATCACTTGAGTTTTTGATCTTAGCCATTCTGCTATTGTGAGATAGAATCTCAGAGTTGTTTTGATTTACATTCCCCTGGTGACTAAGAATTTTGAACATTTCTTTAAGTGCTTCACAGCTATTTGAGAGTCCTCTGTTGTTCATTCTCTGTTCAGCTCTGTATCCCATATTTAAATTGGATTATTTTGGTTTTTGGTATCTAACTTCTTGAGTTTTTAATAAAATAGATGATTTTCTAGAAAACACTTAACAAAGTTAAATCAAGGTTAAAACAAGAAATTATTTTTTAAACATGTATTTTATTTCCTTTATATGTATGTGGGTGTATATGTGTACATGTATGTCCAAGTGCACATTGATTCCAGAAGAAGCTGTTGAATCTCTTGGGACTAGAATTAGAAATGTTTATGAGCTATTTGACATGAACTTGACCACTGAGCCATTTCTCTAGCCCCTAAGAAATATTCATATACTCATTCATATTCTTTCTCTATTTCTATTTGTTAAAACTTGTTTCATTATTTAAAATGTGATCTTCTTTGAAGAAAGTTTCATAGACTGCTGAGAAGAATATGTATTTCATAAATGAAATGTAAGTTAAATCCATTTATTTTACAGTGCATTTGAACCCCAACTTTCTTCTTGGGGGGTGGTGTTGGGGCAGGCTGAATGACATAGCTGTCCGTTAATGAGAATGAGAATTTTTTTTTTCTCTTTGAGGCAGTGTCTCTCTATATAGCCCTGGCTATCCTTGGAAGTTATTATGTAGACCATGCTGGCCTCAACTCAACAGAGATCCACCTGCTTCTGCCTCCCAAGTGCTGAAATTTAAAAGCATGCAACATCACACTCAGCTATAGTGAAAATTTTTTCTCTTTTTATTCGTTTTTCTTTAAAAAAAACAAAAACAAAAACAAAAAAATACCCCTGTTCCCCCAGTGCCCCCACTCACCAACCCACACTCTCCCGCTTCCTGGCCCTGGTATTCCCCCTACACTGGGGCATAGAACCTTCACAGGACCAAGGGCTTCTCCTCCCACTGATGACCGACTAGGCCATCCTCTGCTATATATATGCTGCTGGAGCCACTAGTCCCACCATGTGTACTCTTTGGTTGGTGGTTTAGTCCCTGGGAGCTCTGAGGGTAATAGTTAGTTCATATTGTTGTTCGTCCTAATGGGCTGCAAACCATTCAGCTCAATGGGTTCTTTAGCTCCTTCATTGGGGACCCTGTGCTCAGTCCAATGGATGGCTGTGAGCCTCTACTTCTGTATTAGTCAGGCACTGTCAGTGCCTCTCAGAAGACAGCTATATCAGGCTCCTGTCGGCAAGCACCTGCTGGCATCCACAATAGTGTCTGGGTTTGATGATTGAATATAGGAAGGATTCCTAGGTGGAGCAGTCTCTAGATTGTCCTTCCTTCAGTCTCTGCTCCATAGTTTGTCTCTGCAACTCCTTCCATGAGTATTTTGTTCCCCCTTCTAAGAAAGAACAAAGTATCCACACTTTGGTCTTCCTTCTTCTTGAGTTTCTTGTGGTTTGTGGATTGTATGTTGGGTATTCCGAGCTTCTGGGCTAATATCCACTTATCAGAGAGTCCATACCATGTGTGTTCTTTTGTGATTGGGTTACCTCACTCAGGATGATATTCTCCAGATCCATCCATTTGCCTAAGAATTTCATAAATTCATTGTTTTTGATAGCTGAGTAGTACTCCATTGTGTAAATGTACCACATTTTCTTTATCCATTCCTCTGTTGAAGGACATCTGAGTTGTTTCCAGTTTCTGACTATTATAAATAAAGCTGCTATGAACATAGTGGAGCATGTGTCCTTATTACATGTTAGAGCACCTTCTGGGTATATGCCCAGGAGTGGTATAGCTGGGTCTAGAGTGAAATTTTTAAAGTGTCCATTGTTGTTATATGTGTATTTGTCTTATCTCTTCATGTCTAGTTGTGTTTTATGAAATTGGGTGCATCAGCATTTGATGCCTACATATTTATAATCATGATAGATACTTAATGGTTATTTCTTTATTGATATGACATAACTGTCTTTATTTCTATGGTTAAATTTGGCTTGAAGTCTGCTTTGTCAGGTATGAGTATAGCTATTCTAGCATGTTTTTGAATTCTACTTAATTGGAATATAATTTTCCATTTTTTCTCTTTCAGTTTTTGCCAGTAAGTTTCTTATAGACAGCAAACAATTGGATCTTGCTTTTTAATCAATTCAGCTGACCTGTGTTCCAAGTTAATTCTTTAAATTTAATATTATTGAGAGATATATGCTAACTTTTCTTATCTTTATATGTTTGCTGGTTTGCAGCACTAATTGTGTTTGGTTCCTTCCTATTCTCCACTGTTGATTCTTTTAATGAGACTTGTTCTTTCTCGGGCTTTCATGTTTGTGCATGTGTTTCTTCCTCTGCTGTATGTACTATTTCCTTAAGTATATTCAGCAGTGCTAGTATAGTGGTTATGACTTGTTTTAATTTATACTTCTGAGAAGTCTTTATTTTTGCTTCAATTTTAAAGGATAACTTCACTGGATATTATTGTCTGGGTTAGCACTGGGTTTTATTTCAGAGCTTGAAATGCATCAGTGATTATCTCTCTTGGCCTTCTGGGGTTCTTTGTGAAGTATCCTTTTGTTTCTGATGGGTTTCCCTTTTTAAGTAACACTGCATTTCTTTCTTGAAATTTTCAGTATTATGTTCTATGCTTTGGGAATTTTATGATACATGAAAGTGTTTATTTGGCTCTATTTGGGATTTTCTCTGCCTCATGTGACATGTCCATGACTTTTTCTAGATTTGAGAAGTTTTTTGCTGTAACTTTTCTGAATGAATTTTCAGTCACTTTAGTCTCTTCTTTTTGGGTCCTTCTGCACACTAGATTGGTTGGCTTGGTCTAGGTCTTGAATGTTATTTTCATTATTTCTGGATTTTGTTTTTTGTTATCTGAATATAGATTTCCCCACTTGTTACCAACTTCTAATAGCTTTTCTCATACCTGGTTTAGTCTGTTGCTGATATTTTCTAGTAAGAGTTTCTATTTGACTGAGTTTTTTATTTTTAAGGTTTTTTGACTGAATTTTTTTATTCAAGTTAACGAATTTCTAGTCCAAGTTATTGAATTTTTTGTGCAGGTATCAGATTGACATATTCACTCATCTCTTATTTGAGCCTTCTTATTAATCTCTTTCTCTATGAGTGTGTGTGGGGGGGGGGTCTGCAAGCACATGAAGAAGAGGATGTGAGCTTACAGAAGCTAAGTGCAAGATGTCAAATGTCTTCCTCTATCACTCTTTGCCTTACTTCTTTGAGACAGGATCTTTCACTGAGCCAGAAACTCCCAAGTGTGTCTTTGTTCCCCAATCCTGATATGTGCAGAATGCTTGGCTTTTTATGTGGGTGCTAAGGCTTCCAACTCAGGTCCTTGTGCTTGCAGAACAAGAGCTCCTACTCACAATGCCATTTCAGTAGCCCCTCATTGATCACTTTTTAAATCAGACTTTAAAAATATTTCTTCTGACTTTTTAACCATTTCAGTATCTTTAGGTTCAGTTATTAAAGTGTTCCATACTTTTAGAGACGCTCACTGCTCTGTGTTTTCATGTTTATGATTCAAGTTGCCTATCTGTTGAGATGGCAGTTCCTTTATAGTGAGCTCTTAGTAAGCAGCCTTCTCTTAAGGACTCCACTCATAGAGGATGGAGAACTGTGATAATAGCATTAACATCAAAATAGATGATGTATTAAAATACACTTAAAGGGGCTGGAGAGATGGCCTAGTGGTTCAGAGCATGTATGTTGCTCTTCAAGAAGAGTTTGGTTCCCAGCATCATATCACGTAGCTCAGAGCTGCTGTCTGTGAGCTCACAGCTCACAATCTGCTTCCAGGGGATCCAGTGCCTCTGATCTCTGTATACCTACACTCATGTACACAACCATGCACATATGCATAATTTAAAGTAAATCTATTAAAAAATACAGTTAAAAGAAATTATAGTCTTGCTGCAGCTAGATGTCCAAGGGTGGGGTAGTACCCAAGGGGGGTTTTCCCCTTCTCAGAGGAGAAGGGGAAGGGATAAAAGGGGGAAGTCTTTATAAAGGGAGGGCTAGGAGGAGAAGAGGGAGGGGGTCTGCAATCGGAATGTAAAGTGAAAAAAATAAAATATTAAAAAGAAAGAAAAAATTAAAGTCACTTATTGTTATATCTTAAGTGACAATAGAAGAGAAAGTGGTAAAAATAATGTATAATAGAAGAATAAAATTAAAATTAAGGTAAAATTAATGATGAATGAAGTAAAGGAGGGGGTTTTCTCTTTAAAGAATAAACAAGATTTAATGAAAAGGGGGCAGGATGTGAGATGAACAGATAGCAGCATTAAAAAAATATTTAAGATTATAAAATATAGAAAAAACTATCTAAAGGTAAGAGGAATAGAAACAAAAAGATGGAAATAAGTAAAATACTAAAATCTCAGAACAAGAAAAGTATAAAGACATGAAATATTATAAACAGTAAAATTAAGGAAAGTAACAGAATGAATAAAATAATGAAGAGTTAAACGCTTCTTCCTGTGTCCTCTAATTCTAGGCCTGGGAGGGGAGGTAGCAATGAGGCTGGCTAGGGCTGCCCATAGGGTTAACTCCCTCAAATCAGCTATTCATTGTGTAAGTCTGTTGATTTCTACAAAGTGTGATGTGTTTTGTTTGTTTTTACCCTGTTGCTATCAGAATTCATCTGACCACTTATTTACTTAATATTTCAGCAACATTGTATTTCTGTATGTTTATCCTGCTTGTGTTTTGTTGAGCTTCTCTGGCATGTAGATTTGGTTTTGATTAATCAGTGTAGAGGTTTTCAGTCATTGTTTCCATCTTTTCTGTTTCCTTGTAGGATTCTTACTCTGTGGAATTTACATGCATGTTCATGCTGCACAGGTCTCCAGACCTTGTTCATCTCTTCCTGTTTTTCTTTATTTCCCTCTGCTGGTTATCTCAGTTTGCTGGCAATCGAACCTCCTTGATTAATCTTTCATTCCAATCATTGCTTTTTCCAAATCTCTGGCTTTTATTTACTTTCTTAAAAATCAGTTATAATCCTTTATACTTACAGATCTATCCAACTTTTTAGATGTAGTTTCCTTTAGTTCTTTGAACATATTTGTATTAGTTGACTCAAAGTATTTGTCTAGTAAGTCTAATGTCTATCTAGGCTTCCTCAGGAATAATTGCTGGTGACTACCTTTTTTTTTTGTATTTGGGCAGTATTTTATTTCACTGTTTATTTGCATGACTTGTGATTTTGGGTTAGAAGAATAATTATGCAGTTTTCCATTTTTACATATTTTTCAGACATTACTTCTTTAAATGTGATATATAGCATAACTAACTTGCTGATAGTAAACTGACTCCATAGGCAGTTGCCACTTCCAGAGCTGCAGTGATCTAGGAAGTAGGGATGGAAACTAGGAAGCCAGCAAGTCAAAGCACCTTTCTTAACTGAAATCCGTGGTTTTCTTCAGAAATGCTTACTTACAAAGCCTTGGTTACATTTAAAAGTTCCAAAAAAAATAGCTTTGACAATTTTTTCATTGCTTTTTAAAGAGTGAATTTTCAGTGGCCTTTTCTCCAGTGTGCAAGAAGTATATCTCAGTCTCTTTAACATTTTTACCTCAGTACTTTTAACCATTGTGATTATCCCCCTGCTATTTGATATGTTAACATGGTCTGTGTACATTTATTGGCAGTCATGAAAGTCCACTCTTTGATTTCATTGAGAGCTGCTTGCGAAATAAACACGAAATGGTTATTTACGAAGCTGCTTCTGCCATTATCCATCTTCCTAACTGCACTGCAAGAGAGCTGGCACCTGCTGTCTCAGGTCAGTTGGGTTTGAGGGCTGTCCTTTGTTTATGCTCTTACATTTTTGAAATCAATGGGCTTGCAGAGTGGGTGTTAAGAGTAGCATTTAGGGCTAAGATTGCTCAGTGAGTAAAGATGCTTGCTAACGATTTCAGCTTTCTTTAATGTTTAGAAAACACATTTGCTCTCATAACTAGCACTATTTCTCTTATTTAAATGCAAATATTAATCATGATAATAATTTTTAGAGGGAAAAAGCAAACTTTGTTTTCTATTAAAGTTTTTATAGCTGAACAAAAAGTGCTTTATTTTTTATTTCTGATGATACTGTTGTTTACATGGAGTTTGGATGTAGTGATTAATTTCCTGATACATAGAATGAGCATGATTATTACACACTAAAATTTTCACCTATCTGGTGAACAGTATCCACAGTGATTTTTCTGTTTCTCTTTTTCCAGTTCTTCAACTTTTCTGTAGCTCTCCTAAACCAGCCTTGAGATATGCAGCTGTGAGGACCTTGAACAAGGTAGGTATCCCTTTGATTAACTGTAGACGTGTATGTTTAATTCAGAAACATGAAATACAAAGCATTTGGCTTTCTCTTCAAGTTTAGAATATATGACCTATGGGCCTCACATCTGTAGCACCCTGTTTGTACTTGTGGCCTTAGTTGTAGCTGTTTATACTGTTAGTCCATGGAAGATAATTTATTTCTAATGTCTGAGTGCTTTATGTTCAGATGTTAGACTGTTCAATATGGAGGCCATTCACAAGTGTCCACTTAAGTAATTAAGATTAAATAAGGGATTCAGTTTCTTAGTCACTCCAGTCATCCTATCTATGCTTATATCCACTTGTGGTAAACAAAAATCATACAAATCAGGGCAAAAATTGAGCAGCTTTACCAATTCCTTGTCTCTAATCTTGAAACCAGTTGTGTCTTAGAATTTATGTGTTCGTGATGCTATATCTTATATATTAACTCCAGTGGGCCTGAAGTAGCACCCAACCATTAAAATATACAAAGATTTCTGCACAAAACATAAAACTCTTTGCTGCATGGATAAAGACTGTTTCATTAGTCTGGGTCACCTTTTCCTGGTGAATGAGTTTTACTGACAGTGATTTGTAGAGTATTTTTGCATTTTCAGAATTTTGGGTCAGCCTAGTGTGGGATAGACAGAGACAGAACAACATAGATGTAGTATAACAGGCATATTATAGCAACCGTGGGTAAAATCCAGTTTGGCAGCAGTTTGTTTAATTGCAGAATTGATTTCAAAATGACAGAAAGTTTTGTTGATCAACATTTGCCATAATCTTTTTCTTAAAGTTTCTAATGTGAAATAGAACAGATACTTGTGAACATATAAGCTATAAGGAGATGCCACCTATAATAAAAGAGACTGATACTGTTATAAAGGTTATATGGATATAGGCATCCACCACACCTGACCTAAAATGACTACTTTTGACCTCTACTGTTCCCTTCCAATTGTTACTTACCTTAATTAAACTTAGGTTCTGGCCTTTATTAACAACAACATGTTCTTGGTTTTTTTTTGTTTTGCTTTTTATTTTTTCTTGCTACTTTCTACAAGGTGGCAATGAAGCACCCCTCTGCTGTTACTGCCTGCAATCTGGACTTAGAAAACTTAATCACAGACTCAAACAGAAGCATTGCTACCCTGGCCATTACAACACTTCTCAAAACAGGAAGTGAGAGCAGTGTGGACAGGCTTATGAAGCAGATAGCTTCTTTTGTGTCTGAAATCTCAGATGAGTTCAAGGTAAGGATTTAAACAAGCTTTTGCTTGGTCTGTAGCTTGCCTCAGCAGTGTCTTTTGAAAAGGTCTTAAGTTTTAATGAAGTCTATGCTCCCATTCTTTTCCTTCCTTGGCCTTGCTGTATCCTACATAAATAACTTTCATCTCTCTCTAAGTCGTAAAGGTTGTGTTTTACTTCAAATGTTGTATGACGTTAGCTTTTACATTTTGGTTTGTAACCATTTGGTTAGTGTTTGTGTGATAAGGTCAGTGTCTTCCTGTACTACTGATTTCTTCCAGCAGAATTAGTTGAAAAGACCTCCTCTCCTTGTTGGAAGTGAAGAGGCTTCCTTATTTTGAATCCAAAGACCTTTCCATTCTTTTTTCTTGCCTTATTAAAACAGCTAGCACTTGTAACAAAGTGCTGAGTAGAGCCAGTGTGCTGGAAATGACCAAAGGGCAGTGGTAAGTCTTCATGGAAGAGTGAGGACGACTGCTGTCATTCTCTCTAACACTCAGCCAGGTAGCACATGGGACCACTGCTCTCTACTCAACAGGCTCTAGACTGAAAAAGTAAACAAAAGTAGACATTTTAAAACTTTGGGGTATTATAAAAATTGTTTTGCAGCTGTTTGTAAAAATAAACTGGAATGGTAGGGAAAATATATTGGTAAGAATAATGTTTTACAACAGAAGTTGGCAAACTTCTCTAAAGGGCCATAAAATAAATAGTTTAAATGATCTGGGCTCCTGAAGTGATCTGTTTACATACTCTTTGTTTTTATTCTTTACAGTTCTTTAAAACTTTAAAACCATCATAGCTTTCAACTCCTGTAAAAAATAGGATGTAAGTGTGGAATGGTGCTGTGTGCCTATAAACCTAGTATGTGGAAGACTGGGGCAGAAACATCATGAGTTATGGTCAGCTGAGGTACATACAAGTTCCAAGACATCCTGAATAAATAGCAACACTCTTACCTCAAAAAACAATCTCATTCCTTAGTGCCTTCTAGAGGAAACTTCTGTATATGTGCATGGTTTGGGGAAGGAAATAAAGACATGAAATAAATATTGTTGAATAGCTTGATGAATCAAGGATGCATTCTAAAATAAACACTTAGCAATGTAAATTTGCTATTGGTATTTCAGTGCAACTGGGAGTCCCCGCAAAGGAGACTTGGCCACCTGTCCTAATATGTCAAAGAGAGGATTAATCATAAAAAGCAGAAAAGGAGGTTGAGTCAATGTGACTCCTTGGGGCTGTCTCTTGTCTCAGTCTGGGTCAATGAAATGGTTCAGAGAGGCTGTTAATGCTTGAGGAGATGAGCCAGCTCTCATAACATGATTGTTCTGCCTGAGAATCATTTCATAATGTAGTGACCTGTCTTTGAGGTTCTTCTGTTTCTTCAGTCTAAGATGACTACAGATTTAGGACATGACTAGAAACCTTTAAGACCCTTTTTGGAGGTGTGGAATGGGGACTTACGAAGTTGGTAATGAGATGCCTCAATTACTGTTATGTTTGTATCTTTAGCCTTGAAGGAGATGAGAATAGTTAGCTATCAAAAGCTTTAAACTTTTTGAGCTGATTAACATGCCAATGTGCAAATTAAGCAGGTGGCTGACCCAAAGTTTAAAGGAGACAGACACGAAATAAGGCAGATTCCAGGCTTTTACCTTGCTTTTAGTAACCTTGTAGGCCCAAGTCAGTGATTTTGAGCAAAAGCAGCTTCTCACTTCTTAAGTGCCTGTTACAAATCTGTATAACTATAATTGTACTTGAGATTTGTTGTTCTCTTAGATAAACTAATAAAAATTACTGCTATTCATGCTGCTCTTTGTGTTTTTTACGGGAGTGCAGAGTCAATAAAGGTTGAAAGATGACCAACATAGATCACACTGCATTAGCAGTACAACTGAGACCCAAACCTATATTTTTTAATTTAATTTTGTATTTATCAATTTTTTGGTTTTTTGAATTGAGCTTTTTCTGTGAAGCCCTGGCTGTCCTGGAGCTCCCTTTATAGATTAGAAAGGCCTCAAATTTAGAGATCCTCCTGCCTGTGGAGGAGCATAGTGCTAGGACTAAAGGCATGTGCCAAGACACTGGGCTTGCACTTCCCCAGTTTACTGTTCTGTGTCTTCATCTGCCATCAGACATTTAATGTTTATATCATTTTTAATAGATCTGTTTAAAATCTTAATTTTTTTCCATGTCTTGTTGACTTTTTCTGACATCTGTGATATTGTGTTGAATATGATAAAATATTATTAAAATCTCAGAGTTCATCAACTAGATAATCACAGAGGGAAAAAGTAAATCTTAACCACCTCACTCATTCCATAGACAGAAATAAGTTGTGTCTGCATTGAAGATTTGATTGTACAAAGCAAAAGGATAAATAGTTTCACAAAACCATAAAGTCATCTTTATGACCCAGTCTAAAACAGACATACATAGATGTACGTACACATGCATACTTTATCATTCTTGTGCATGTTGAGGCATGTTGGTCATAGCCTCAGTTCTGCTTCTACAAAGGGATTCAGAGAAGGCTTGTTTTACTTAAAGGAGCAAGCCAGTTCCCTTTGTCCTGCCTGAGAGTGATTTCTTGATGGAGTGATTAGGAATATCTGTGTGTGCCTGTGTATGTGTGTGCGCACACACACATATATACACACACACACACAATTTTAAAAGTAAGACATAAAATAAATTTGACAAACTAGAATTAGCAAAAAATTTACTTATTTTCCATTCCCTGAGTCCTCAGCTTTATCTCTACTCAGCACAAAGCAGCCATTACAGATAGATACCATCCTATATCCCATGCAAATAGAATAAAATGTTGATGCTGAAGAATATAACAATACAGACAAAAATCATATTTACACTGTAAATGTCAAAATATAGGAAAATCCTCAGAACAGCAGATACATTAAGTTCTCAGGGGTTGGACATGAGATAATTGGGGGTGTTAGCCCCCCCCTCGTCTTGGCACTAGCCTTTTGTTAACTTTCATCTCCCCTTCCTTCATCTGTTTGTCATTGCATTTTATTGGTTTATATTAGCAAATACATAACTACACATTTCATACATTAAGTACAGAATCGTTTTCACACCAGTACTCTCATTGCCTTCCTCCACTTCCTGCTAACCTCCTTCCTTTCCCCACTGTCCTCCCTTCTCCTGTCATGTTGGACATGTGTATGGATGGAGGGGTGCTTCCCAGTGAGTTCTTTAAGGTTACTTACAGGAACATGAACATCTTACCAGTGGCTACACCACTAAAGAAAATTTCTCACCCTTCCCTATCAACCATTAATTGTGAAGAAATCTTCAGAGATGGGTAGAACCCCATGAGCCTCTCTGCTTTTCATGACAAGGTAGTGATGGGCCCAATCTTGTGCAGATAACAGCTGCTATGAGTTCAGCAGTGTACCAGTCCTGTCAAGTCTGGAAGTCAGACTCCACACCACTCCCTCCTGTCCTGACATTCTTTGTTCCCCTTCTTCCACAGTGTCCCTCGTAGTAAAAGGTGTGTCTCTGTGTGTGTATGTGTGTGTTGTGTCTGTGCATGTGCACACACCTTTAAGGGGGCTGCATATTCAACAGCCATTTATTCCCAGTACCTTCAGCAGTTATGAATTGTCTGTAGCCACTGCCAATTACTACATTAAGAAGGTTCTCTGAGCACAGCTGACAGCAGCATATGTGAACATTAACACAAATTCTAGGATGCAAATCCAATCAGAAAATGGTTGGTTATCCCCATGACGACACCAGTGGGCTCATCTTGACTGCCACTTAATATTGCCTTTCTAAAAAGAACATCCCTACTCAACCCATGAACTTCCTGCACCTCGTCTTACTGAATCCTGTGGCTAATAAAAGCTCTTCATATTCCCTGTGCCCCAGAAGATAGAAACTTGAGATAAAGGGTCAACTTTGTTGTCTTTAGGGTCAGTCTTAAATAAACCTGCTTTCCTTCACCAAAACAAATATTTAATCTGACAAAACTACCATAAATAAAACATATACCTAAAAATTGCTTTTGTTAAAAAGCATTGATCCCTCTCTTGAACCCACAAATTAACTAAAAGAAGGATGAAAGCCTGGCATCCAGAGTGTGTGGTATCTTCAGTAATAGAATCTTACCTTTTCAGGTTTCAGGAAGTTTCAGGAAGCAGTCTAGGGCAATAGCAGTGACCTATATTGTGTTGAAAGTCTCTTGGACATTCCTTACCTTGATGAAGATGAAGCAGACAAAAAACTAGCATACATTAAGTGGAAATCAAAGTACAGTCATTTTGAAAAGGAGACAGTGTTTACTAAAGCTGAATGAATACATGCCCAGTTTTACTCTTAAGTGTATTCCCAACAGAAATGCATGTACAGGCTTCACTTTAGATGTCAGATCAGGCAGTTAATTTTGGAGGAATCTCTATGGTTAAAAAATACGCCTCTAAATGCCTGAGTTTGACTCTAGGACTTCTTAGATGTGTGAGTGGCTGCCTCAGTTTCCTTGACCACACCAAGGAGATGATAAGAATTCCAATCCCATAGAGTTGTTGTGAGGTATAAATAAAATGATAGAAAGCTGTGAGTGCTCTAGTGTTAACTGTTGCTGGCTTCTAGGTGAATCAGATGAGAACTATAATGGTTCCTATTACATGGTTGAATAGCATCTGTATTATTTGAATTAATTTTTATTTTAGTACAATTGCCATAAATCTTTTATAGTACAAATAGATTAGTTTGTTTCAATTTGCTTTAAGTTTTAATATTGCCCCTCTCATTTTAATTATTTTGTTATTTTTGCTACATAGAACACTATACTATTCAAAGAAGTAGTAATACATTTATAAGTGTATGACTTACTCTCATTTGTCCCATACCTCCTTATAAAACTTTATTTGCTTGCACATTTGTCTCCTTTAATATACCTTTTATAAATATAAGATATATATGTTTCTTATTTTATTGTACATCAAAGGTAGCATACTGCTGTGCTCTTTTTGTACAGTACTTCCCCCCCCCTTTTTTTAACCTAAAGATAAATTGAAGCCATGCTAAGTTTTTTGAAGGAGATATGCCTCATTTTCTTTACAGCTCCATCGTACCCCAGCAGTTATATATGTAGCTCGTTGAACAAGGCTTCTGTGTGTGTAACGCGCAGCTGTTTTGTACCTAGCAACAGTACTGCAAGGGATGCCCTAGGCATGTGCTGTTCAAACACTAGATCTGTGTTTCAAAGCATATTTGTTATGAAAGCTGAATATAATGAGTATATCACTCATAAAGTATGCTAAATGCTGCCAGGAGTGTATACAAGTATGGCTTCCAATAATCTTACCAGTAGTGTGTGTGTTGAGCTATTCTAGTTTGCCAACCTTTTGGATAAGAAAGGATGTTTATTTGTGTAGTTTTAATTTCTGTTATTATGAGGAAAATTAAATATCTTTCCTTTTTAAATCCCTGTGTGTGTGCTCGTCTAATGTTTGTGTGCAAGTATATGTGTAGGGATGGGTCCATATGCACTAGAGTACATGTGTGAAGGCCAGAGGACAAGCTTAGGTGTCTTTCCTTCTACCTTCTACCTTGTTTGAGACAGGTTCTGCTTGCTACTGCATTCACCAGCTAGCTTGTCCACTAGCTTTCCACAGCTCTCCTCCTTCTTCCTCCCATCAAGATCAGTGGAGGAGCATTGGGGTTATTGAAACTTGGGTCTTCACCCTTGCTTGGCAAGCACATCACCCACTGATCCATCCATCTCCCAGCCTTACCATCTTCTGTATTGCTAATGGTCATTTAATACCTCTCTGTGAAGTGCCTGTTCAGTTTTTCTACCACATTTTTAACAGGATTTTGTCTTTTATTTCTTCAGTTATTTAAACACTTATCATATGTTAAAGATACAACATATGAAACATGTTGCTACTTTTTTTCCCAGTTTTCCATTTGTCTCCTCTGTTAGAATGGGTTCTGTAATGCTCACATTTTTGGGGTGGTTATTGTATAGTTATCAGCCTTTTTGTCTATTCCATCTGATTTTTAGTCATTGTTAAAATCCTTATACTTCTCAGTGTGGAGGAATTCACTCATGTTCACTTAAGATACACTTATATGTTTGTGTTTTATTTAAGTTCCATATGTCCTTGCTCTCTGCATTTCTCTACCTACTTGTTTATCTATTTGTACACACCATTGCCACACAGTTTTTAATAAGCTTTGTTGGCCCCGTTAGCAGCTGCTAACTCCCCATTGAGGATGTTCTCAGTTTTCCAAGCTTTATGTTTGTTTTCCTTATCAAAATAAAGCTTCCTTGTTTCATGAAATTTTTATTGGTATTTTTATTGGAATCATATTAAATGTATAAATTACTGTAGAGGTGAACAAGCTATCTTATTGATGTTGAATAGTCCTAACCAAGTCTGAGGACTGTGCTTAGCTCCTTTGACTGCTGTCTGCTTCTCTACAGGTGGTTGTTGTACAAGCAATTAGTGCTCTGTGTCAGAAGTACCCTCGGAAGCACAGCGTTATGATGACTTTTCTTTCCAACATGCTTCGAGATGATGTAGGTAGTAGTCTACTTTTTAACATAGGAAGTTGTTCTCTTAAAATTCCCTTAATTGCTGTTAAATACCACAGTGTTTTGTTGTTATTGTTTTTAACTCACTTCTTCATGGTTTGTATTTTTTTTTTTTTTTTTTTTTTTTTTTTTTTTTTTTTTGGTTTTTTGAGACAGGGTTTCTCTCTGTAGCCCCGGCTGTCCCGGTACTCACTCTGTAGACCAGGCTGGCCTCGAACTATTTTTATTTTTTTATTCTTTGAAATTTTAATACATATACTCAATGTTTCTTAAAAATGTCCACCCCTCACCTGCCCCTGCAGGCACTCCAACTCAACCCAGGACCTCCCATTAGTATTTTAAGCATATTTCTTTTCTATGCGTTAAATATATTTCTTTCTCATTCCTATATACCACTCAAACATATACATAATTCCAACTGCTGTATTTATCACAGCTAATTCTTTTCACACTTGAAGGGGGAAAACTTTGTTTTTATTGCTATATTAAATGAAGAAAGTTAGTTGAAATTTTATTATTATAAGCATGAATCTTGAAATACAAGCATTTCTTTAAAATAAAATTCTAAAAAGGTCCTTAAAATGGGAACTCCATTGGTGGTGGGTGGTGGTTAAATAAAAAAAAAAAAAAAAAGTCTTTAGAACAAACATCAGTTTTTTCTTCTCTTTTGTCAGGGAGGTTTTGAATACAAAAAGGCCATTGTGGACTGCATCATCAGCATTGTGGAAGAGAACCCTGAGAGTAAAGAAGCTGGCCTAGCCCACCTCTGTGAATTCATTGAGGACTGTGAACACACCGTTCTGGCTACTAAAATTCTCCACTTACTGGGCAAAGAGGGCCCTAGAACTCCTGTTCCCTCCAAATATATCAGATTCATTTTTAATAGGGTAGTCCTGGAGAATGAGGCTGTCAGAGCTGGTGAGTCATTAGAACAGAACTAAAGATGTAATTGCTGGTCTTTGAAAATAGGTGATTTGAGAGAGGTGATTACTATGAAATTGCAGGGTCCCTGACACTGTGATAGGATCTTGGAGGACACCCTGGTTCCAGATACACAGCTCTTCTTTTGTGTTTCAACTTCCACACAGATTTTTGCCTTTAATTAGATACATGCAGCCCTTGCCTTTTAGCATGACAGGAATACTATAGAGGGGCCTCTATGTTTTTATTAAACCAGTAAGTAAGAATGTATATAGGATTTATGTATAGATGTGTCTGTATATACATCTTAAGTGATTCTTTCTAGTCTATTATACTAGAATCAAAAATCTCCTGTGATCCTTTCTCTTATTAACTCCTGACCTTATCTATCCTTATACTTTGTTTCCAGATAAACTCAAAAACATCATCACTAGTTGCCTTCATATGCTCTTTGCCCATTTCTTTTCAGCTCAATACAATTTAGCCCTCTTTAAATTCTTTCTTGTTTCATTTTTAAATTACATATAAGTTAGCTGGTCAATCAGACTACTTAATATTTTTATCTTAGCTCACATTCTTCTAGATTGTTTTTTTGGAGCTTTGTTGACTCCTGAATATGAATGTTCACACCACCCCTCAAAAGCAGTGTGAAATTCAAACTAATTCAGACTGAAATCTTCACTTGATCCTACTCTCACGAGACAGACTAAGGTCACAGCATTGAACCTTCCCCTGTTTCCTCCTTCCTGATTCTTCTTCCTCTTGTCTTTATGTCATTGGTACAGGGTTAGGCTTTCATTCATTTCTGATCCCTAGCTCATCTGTTTCTAGTTTCACAGATACTATTTATTTATTAGCTGAATGTGAAGAGTGATCATTAAAATAACAAACTTAGGCTGGAGAGCTGACTTAGCATTAGGAGTACTTACTATTCTTGCCAAGGACCTGAATTTAGCTTCCAGCATCCGTCCACATTACATAGCTCACAACAACCTGTAGCTCCAGTTCCCAGAGGATCTGATATTTCTGGCCTCCCCTAGCACCTGTATTCATGTATACATACCTGCACACAGGTGGATACACTTATACATAATTAAAAATCATTAGTACAAAATCTTAAAAAAACAAACTACACATATATCTTGTACCTATGTGGGATAATGTAACTTTTTTTGTTTTTTTGGTTTTTCGAGCCAGGTTTTCTCTGTATACCCCTGGCTGTCCTGGTACTCACTCTGTAGACCAGGCTGGCCTCAAACTCAGAAATCCACCTGCCTCTGCCTCTCAAGTGCTGGGATTAAAGGTGTGTGCCACCACTGCCCAGCTTGGTAATGTAACCTTTAAAACCTTGAGGTCTGAGGTTTTTAGTTTATCTCTAGTCTTTTACTTTTACTCTCTAACATGGGTCCAACACTTAACCTTTCTCATTCAAATCTAAAAGTGACACTTTCTGCTCAGGACACAGGATGTTTTTGTTTTCCTTTCTAATACTCTTGTCCTGCCTTTTCCCTCTGACTAAACTAACTATTCTAAAGAAATTAGGTGCAATAGTGTCTCCAGTCCTTGCCTTTCCTAACCCTATCACTGTACTTACCTAGCATCTTGGATACAGCTCACCAGAGGTTTAGTAGGCCACATAGTCTACTGTCTTTCTTACTGCACTCTCACTCCTTAGGTCAGAGACCATGTCTTTTTTTATCTTTCTACCCTCAGCTCTTGGTACACTTCCAGGTAAGATTTGGGTGAGCGTTGAATCTTTGCTGAGTGAAAAAAATTTTTTAATAATAGTTTTTTGGTGATAGTTGTTTAAAATTTGATCTGAATCATGTCAGAGGATATATAAGAGGTTGTCATGGGGTAGAGACAGCTCACACCCAGGAGAGGGAGAGACAGGGAGGGAGAGAGAGAGCAAGAGAGAGTGAGGGAGAGAAGGAGGGAGAAAGAGAGGGAGGGAGAAAGGAAAGGAGGGAGGAAGAAAGAGGGAGGGAAGGAGAGAGGGGGAGGGAGAGGGAGGGAGGGAGAGAGACAGGGAGGGAGAGAGAGGGAGGAGGGAAAGAGGGAAGGAGAGAGAAAGGGAGGGAGAGAGAGGGAGCAGGAGAGGGAAGGAGAGAGAGAGGGAGGGAGGGAGAAAAAGGGAGGGAGAGAGAAGGAGCAAGAGAGGGAAGGAGGGAGGGGAGAGAGAGAGAGAGAGAGAGAGAGATTCTTTTTCCTCTCTGAATGGGAAATCTTCCTGTATAGAGCTTGCTAGATTCTTCACTATTCCATTTATACTTAGGTAAGATCAAGAAACTGTCAACACGAGAGACCTTGTTTCTATAGAATACCAACTGCTTCTCTAATTTGCTTTTAGTTTCAGTACTTTTATTTTGTCTTGTTTTATTTTTTTGGTTTTTTTTTGTGGAATTTTTCTAAAACATCAGTTGTTTAAACATTACCAAAACACATAAGTTTTTAAGCATTTGTTTCTTTTTTATACATATGTGGTCTTAATGTACCTAAAGTGAGATTCTTCAAAGTGCTATTTAAATATACTTTTTAGACCTCTAAGTAAACAATTCCTTAAATAAATTATTTGTGCACAACCATATGCACTTATATGGCCTCTACCGGCATTAGCGATGGATTGCTTTGTTCCTAATACAAGGTCTTACTTTGTAGCTTCGACTGGTCTCAAACTTTGAGTAACCTTCCTGCCTTGACCTCACAAGTGTCTGATTAGTTTTTGAATGTTTATTGCTTAGCTCTGAGAAGCCAGTATTTACATTACTTCATCTTGTGTTTCACAATA
This sequence comes from Mastomys coucha, assembly GCF_008632895.1. NCBI lineage: Eukaryota > Metazoa > Chordata > Mammalia > Rodentia > Muridae > Mastomys > Mastomys coucha. The sequence goes on along the minus strand of NW_022196903.1, from coordinate 25,815,622 downwards.
GCTGCTGTGAGTGCTCTGGCTAAATTTGGGGCTCAGAATGAGAGCCTTCTCCCCAGCATCCTTGTACTCTTACAAAGGTATGTAAAAGAATGAATGCTGACTGTTGGAAAATAAAAATTCCATGTAGCTAAGCAGTAAAAAAAATCTCTGTACTATGTCAGATAAACTGAGGAGCTAAAAGCAGAAATGATAGAGTTAGTTGAGGGCAAATGGAGGGGTTTTCTTGGGGGGGTGCATTTCAGGGTTTTTTTCCCTAGTAATTATGTGCAAAATTTGAGTTTTAGATTTCTTTTAAATGATACTGAGAGAGTAAGGTAAACCTGTGTACCTCAATCCGTACAGTAGGCACTAACTTAAAAGAGATGTGAAATGACTTGTGTGAAGAAGTAGCCTTTTATGATCTCCATAACTCCTTAGTTGGTGAGGAAAGGAAAAAAGTTGGTGGTCTTTTTAACAAGCATTTTGTGATTGCATTTTATAACTAAAGCAATAAACTCATTAGCCAAAGACTGAGACTGACTAGTTTAAGTAAAACAGATTGCCATTTGAACAATGCCTGTCTGGATTTTGAGTGCTAGTTTTCCTTTTGTATCCTTAGAAAGTATAACATTTCCATTTCTTAGTTGTAGAAAAGCTAAGTCTTTGTTGGGCTCATGTAGTTATAGGTTCAGGATTAGATTGTAAATTATTATATCATGGTATTTTGTTCTTCCTAGTGATCTCAGTGCCTTTTCAAATAGCAACATTTCTTTAGTAATTCATACCAGTTTGAGAATTTTTAGAGTCCATGTTAGCTACTATTGAACTCTTATCATAAAAGTTATATCAGATGACCTCAGCTGCACTCTTCAGATAGGTGATGAAACTGTTGGACATCTCTGAATACAAAGACATAGACAGAAGCGTGCCTATACTGTTTTCTTCTGATCAGGTGTATGATGGATACTGATGACGAGGTACGAGACCGAGCTACCTTCTACCTGAATGTGCTACAGCAGAGACAGATGGCCCTGAATGCTACATATATCTTCAATGGTCAGTTAAGAGTCAGGATTATGGACACATAACACATTTGTTTGTCAAATGATCAATGATTTTTATGGTGATTGACATATTAACTGACTCCTTTAGGCAGTTGAATGATTTTAATCTTTGTATGCAAATCTTTGAATTCAATTCTGTTTCTAGAGAAACCCATATTCATAAAGGTATTTTCTAACTTGTTAATAGCAGTTCCTATGAAATAATATAGAAGAAGATATTTTTTAAAATATGAAAGGGTCCAAAGAATATTGTTTATGCCTAGTTCTTCTTAAGCTCCCTTTTATTTATTTTTTATTAGATATTTTCTTTATTTACATGTAAATTTCTCCATTCCCAGTTTCCCCTC
>NW_022196903.1:25806716-25813518 GCF_008632895.1 Mastomys coucha | reverse complement strand
TATCAGAGAGTGCATACCGTGTTTGTTCTTTTGTGATTGGGTTACCTCATTCAGGATGATATTCTCCATATCCATCCATTTTCCTAAGAATTTCATAAATTTATTGTTTTTAATAGCTGAGTAATACTCCATTGTGTAGATGTACCACAATTTCTGTATCCACTCCTCTGTTGAGGGACATCTGGGTTGTTTCCAGGTTCTGGCTACTATAAATAAGGTTAAGCTCCCTTTTAAATGGCTGTCCCCATCTACATTTTCTTCTGCTTTTCTTGTTCCCATATAACTAAAATATTTTATTTTCTGAGAATTGATTATATTCTGATGCTATTTTTTATACTGTGTTCCCATATTCCCTTGAAAGAAATAAGATAAACTTATTATGAGGCAGATGTCTATAATAATCTTTAGTTTGATTAAGTAGGCTATAGCTTCCTAATATTGCAACCCTTCAATATAGTTCCTCACATTATAGTGACCCCAACCATAACATTATTTTTGTTGCTACTTCATAACTGTAATTTTGCTACTGTCAATGAATTGGAATACAAATATGTGTGTTTTCTGATTGTCTTAGACAACATCGGTGAAAAGAGTACTTCGATCCCCACAGGTTGAGAACCACTAGGCTATAGTTTTTTGTTATGTGTTTCTCTTTCTTTAGAAAGCTTAACCATTACAGATTGTTGAGAATAGATTATAATGCTGAGATTTTCATGTCTCTAGGTCTGACAGTATCTATACCAGGAATGGAAAAGGCCTTACACCAGTATACATTGGAGCCTTCCGAAAAACCCTTTGATATGAAGACAATTCCTCTTGCTATGGCTCCTGTCTTTGAGCAGAAGTCAGGTATCAGAACTGCTTAACTCTGTTAGTTTTTCTGTGTGTAAGTAATTTCATAAAAACTTGTAAATATTAGCATGTTATCTAACCTGGAAAATAAAACTAGAAAAAGATTTTTTAAAATAGCATAGTTTCTCTCTCTCTTTCATTTTTCTAAATTCTTGGGTTTTTTTGAGACAGGGTCTCTCTATATAGCCCTGTCCTAGAACTCACTATATAGACAAAGCTAAGCTGAAACTCACTGAGCTCTACCTGCCTTATCTTCCAAGTACCAGAATTAAAGGCATAATGTGTCACCACACCGGGCATATTTTTCTCTTAATACCTATATTTTTTTTATACCTTGAGATCTTTTAGTACTAAGACAGATGACATTTTCTAAATTTAAGATATTCATTTTAAGCCTCTTCAGTTTTACCCAAAAGCTAGAATAAGAAATACGTCCTAAGTTGAAAAGTTTTCTTTAATTATTTAATACAAAACATCACAATACTTGAACTGTTTGCCACTGTGTATGTGCTAAAAGTTATTGCCTTCATTTCTTTCTGTATGCAAGGTCAATTAGAAGTAGAAAGAAATTCACTTGATTGCTTATATCTGTCTTTCTAGAAATCACACTTGTGACTCCTAAGCCAGAGAAGTTGGCTCCTTCAAGGCAAGACATTTTCCAAGGTATATTTTTATGAATACAGTAATCTTTAATCCCTAGGCATTATATGTTAATAACATCCACTGCTTTTATTCAATTTGATTAATTCTCAATTCATTGCATTTTCCTGTGTCATAGGCATTAGTGGCTGGAACTACGTGCTGTCTGTGGACTTTCCAGTTATTAATTTACTACCTGGGACTGTTATTCTTGTGCATATTTTGTTGGTTCAGAGGGAAAGAGTTAGCAATTTATTTCTTCTTCCCACCTACATACAGGAATCTAGTATTGTAAACTTGGTAACTTTAAAGATTATTTCACAGAAGCTTGGAGATCCCTAAATTGACTTTTCAGTTGTTAGTAAAACCATAGAAATGAAAGTGTTTCTACTCTGTGCTAACTAAAGCATCTTAATAAAGAATCTTCCTGTCTTCTTCATACTGCACTGTCCTTTCTTTCTCTGTACTTAACAGAGCAGTTGGCTGCCATTCCTGAGTTTGTGAGCCTGGGGCCCTTGTTTAAGTCTTCTGAGCCTGTGCAACTTACAGAAGCAGAGACAGAGTATTTCGTTCGCTGTGTGAAGCACATGTTTACTGACCATATTGTATTCCAGGTGAGATAACGAAATAACTCTGGGTCTTTTTATAGCCTTTAAATACAAGCAGCTGTACTTGGAGCCAAATAGTACTTCCCTTTAGTTTATGGCTCTAGTTCCTTTCATAAAGGATTGACTTAGTGACACTTTGAGTTTTCTTTTCAGATGTATAAAAGTTTCTTTCTCTGATAGGCTATTTTTGATAACTAAAATCTAAAAGATATAAAATTAAAATGTTCCAAAAATAGACATATGGCATAATTATTTTAAAAGTCAGCATTTAAACAACAAGGTAAACTAAGTATGTTGTTCACAGAACTTAGATTTGTAACACCTTGAAGTAGAGACAGACTCAGAGAGACACACATTGACGACTCAGCTCAAAGCACTCATAGTAAGCCTGTCTGTGTTTCTCAGAGAAGTTGGAAGCACACTCTTGGCAGGTGTAAGGCCTTGCTTCAATCTCTAATACAAAAAGAAGAAGAATCTTAGGAGAACTATCGTGCTACTTAGTGTTGAGTATAGTAGATTCCAGAGCTGAACTGTGGGCTATGACTGAGTAGAAACAACTTACTGGAAACATTTCTTATCCTTTACAAGTTTTCTATTGCTGACTTTTCAGTTTGACTGTACCAACACTCTGAATGACCAGCTGCTGGAGAAAGTAACAGTGCAGATGGAACCATCCGATTCCCATGAAGTGCTGTGCTGCATCCCAGCTCCCAGCCTCGCTTACAATCAGCCAGGAATATGCTACACGCTTGTCCGCTTGCCAGATGAGGATCCTACAGCAGGTACTGACTGCTTAGAAGGGGGAAGATACTCAGTCTAAAATGCATCACCTCTTGAGCTCTTAGAATGTCTTGACAAGTTTTTAATTTTCAAGAATGTAGTTCTTTCCAGAATTTAATGTTGGGGGTGGGTATGTTTATAAATTGATTACTATTATATAGGTATTACTTTCAAAACTAAATCTGTTAGGAAAAAAATGCTGATGATAATGTTAGAAGCAGAACTGAATGTACACAGTAATAGCCCAAAAAAGCATTCAGGTTTTCTATTGAAACAAGGCACGCATGAGTCTTATAAGAATCAGGATGTTTGATTCCTGGTGGAAGATGGTTATTTAGCAGATGGTTGGCATTTTAATACATCACTTTTAAGCATCTTGTAGCATAAGACTACAGTCTGCAGTGTTTCAGCCTCATTAGCTTAGTCAACCATTTTGTGTTCCAAATTTGAGAAAGGCTTTATCATTTACTTGACCTATGGTCAGTCTTGGGGTGGACATGGCATAAGGGTCTGAATGAGGAACAATTGCTAGTGCCAGTGATAGTATTTATACTTTGAGGATTTTGGATGGTCTCCATGGTGTATCCTTTATAAATGTTGAAATATATCCCACTTGAACCTCCACCCCACTCAGTTTTCCTGTGCTCAATGCAGAACTAATGCAACTTTCACAGAAATAAGCACACATACCACATTAATATTTAAAGTTTTTACTACTTGTAAGTACAGGAAATACAGAAATTAACAATATTAACAAACATCAGAGAAGTTACAGAGTTACAAGAAATCATAAAAGTACTAGTAAATAGTTCCCTGGTCATCATTCAGTTACATTTAGGGCTTATTCTGCTTTATTTTATAGCCTCTTCTCCTAACTCCCTTCTTCAGTGTTCATTCATGGGAACCACTGACCAATCTTAGCTGGGTTGGGTGCTAGACCAGGCTACTCAGACTCTGGCACGAGGTAGATTCATGTTGGCACCATTGCTGAGTCTGAATCCCAGGATGTTCCCTCTGATCCTGAGTGGAACTGTGTTTGTTTTGTAAAGCCACATGGATCTGTAACCCTAACCCTGGGTGGGAAGGCACTTTCCTATCTAGACTCTGATATTTCTCCTTTGAGCTTTTGGTCATCTGTCTTTAAATTTAGTAACTTTGTTTATTCCTTTGTGAAATCTCTCACCTTCCATTTCCTTATTGTTTCACTTTATAATCTTGGTCTGATTTTTCTCTCCATATATATGTATATACATACATATGTGTGTGTGTGTGTGTGATATATATGTGTGTGTGACTATATATATATATACATATATATATATATATGTATATATATATATGAATTAGGTCCACTAGACAGTAATTAAACTTTCTGTTCTCTCAAGTAAAGCTAGTTTTGTTTGCTATTGTTCCAAATTTATATCTGGGTCCAGCCTTAATACAGCTGTCTTTGCTGTCATCCTGGGAGACTCGGTTTTTTCCAATAGCCATCTTTCTTTGCTTCAGAATTCCGCCACAATCACTGTACTTCTCCCTAAACTTGTAGGTAATTAATTTTTAAGGGATGCCATTACTTTACACTTAATTACAACAGGAAGCAAATCTGAACCCATTGAAAACTTCAGCCCTTCCCAGCTGAGATTACTGGCTCCTCAGGTAGACTCTGATGTTGGATAATTCAGGGGACCCACACACCAGGGAATGGGATTAAAAGAATAAGTACAGTTTTACAATACCAAAATACACAAAACAACAATATTGAAACGACAGTAGTTACATATATTATAGGAAAGCAATAGTAACATTGAACACTTCCACCAAGAGAGGAAGAGGAATCCCCTCAGCTCTCCACTGAGGAGGTGACTTCTTCTTAAAACAGATCTTACATGTTATTAGCCCAGAGGTTGAATGTTTGCTCTGCTGGCTATGGACTATTCAGCTTTTGTTTGAAAAAAATTTGGCAATTAGAGACATTTCTTTATGTTAGATTTAGAAGGTTTTCTGATCAGTGGCAGAATGTGGTTATAAAACTCTAATCTTGTTTCATCACTTTTGTGTTTGACCTACCATGTGCTTTATTACTTCTTCCTATTCTTTATTTTTCTTAGAATTCATCAATGTTAGCCCGTAGCCAATCTCAACTCTACTTTGCAATAAGCGATGCGAAATACCAGGATATAGGTAGTAATGGAGTCTATACCTATCCTCCCGTCTTCCTTTTTTTTAACATTAAACTTTTTCCCATTGAAGATATTATAAAAATTACCAGTCACTTCAAAATCTTATCACTTCTAAAATGTATCTTATCTCAGAAAACTATTTTTCCTTACAGTCACAGGGAAAATATAGAAATTTTTGTTTATGATTTCCTTCAACTTGAAAATAAAGAAGCATATTAGAAAGGTATATGGGTTTAATAGAGAAAGGTAATAATTTTAATTCTGGCCCTACTACATACTGAATCTGTGAATTGGACACATTATTTTATTTGTGTAAGTATCTTCTGGCACCAAACATAATAACACACAATATTTTGCTTAATTCTGGGCTTCCTTAATTTTTTTCTATTAGCATCTTTAAAAATCAGTTCTTCTACACTTTAAAAGATATATGCCCTCCAGTATTCTTCAGAATATTATTCATTGATTATAACTTTCTTTGCTCAATCTATAAACATCCTTGGCTATCAGATACTGGTTTCCTAAGGTTGTTGATCAAGCATTTACAAACTCATCTCTATCTATTCATTTATTCCCCTGATCCAACCCATTCATTGATACCTGACAAAGCTTGTAGGGAGCCAAATAGCCTCCTTTCCATTTGGGTGATGTGGATTGTGTTGCAGGCCATGTTAATTATAATTCAACCTGTAGCCAACTTTTCTTTCAATTCTCATAGTTCCTTTTTTTTGTCTTTTTCATTTTTCTTTTTTTTTTTTCTTTTTCTTTTGCTTTTTTTTTCCTTTTTCTTTTCTTTCATTCTTTTTTTTTTTATTATTATTATTTTCTGAGACAGGGTCTCCCTCTGTATCCCAAGCTGGCCGTGAACTTGTGATCTTTTTGCCACTAAACCCAACTCACATATTCTCATTTTATACTTAACTATGTGATGGCCCTACCACTTTCCTTTGTTTGTCGTTAATATTCTTCTGTTTTCTAAATTAGTGAAGTTGTGTCTGCACTAAATAAAGGCTGGGTTACTTACTGACTTGGTTCTCTTATAAAGAGAACTCTGCTTAGTCTTTGAAAATCGGCCTAACATTCCTTTCTTAACCTGGAGATATGTTAACACCTCCCACTTTGGAAACCCTGAATTCTGCCTTTTGCTTTCCTGCCCTGGCTCCATTATCAAGGGTGAGCCACAAGTTCAGTTGGTTTTATCCTCTCCTGGCCCTTTCATTTTTCATCAGTGGTGTGAGCAATTTGATTCAAAATGTTTGTTACCATCCTATGGCTATCTTCTTCCTCCTCAACAACACTGCTTGCAACCTGCAATCAACATGAGGACTCAGGAGTCTTTCTAGCCCTGTCCCATCACTTCCTGCTTTGCACTCACTGCTCCCATCATTGTCGGCCTCTGCATTTAGGACAAGTTCCAGTGAGTCTAGGTGCTATCTAACTTCACCTGGCTATAACCACCCTAGGTGATTAGGTCTACCATTCTGGGAAAAATCATGCTTTGTTTGTTTGTTTGTTTGTTTTGAAGCACTATCTGAGCCATTTGTCCATGCTTTTCAATGACATATTATTCCCAATTATTTTATAGGTACTGTTTTTCTTTCACTCCACCTCCATAGTTGGTACAGCTGAAGTGAATGCCTCATTTTCTCTTTTCTAACTCCTGTGGCTGCCTTCTTGGTGCCTTCCTCTGAGCCTCTCTGCACCCTCTGCTCTCCGAGCTCCTCTCATGCTCTCTCACCTATT
>NW_022196903.1:25804359-25805335 GCF_008632895.1 Mastomys coucha | reverse complement strand
TGACTAGAACATTCTTAAGGGCCTCTTCCTCCTGCCTCTGACACCTCTTTGTCCAGCTTGTGTCCCTGGTCCCCGTTCCCTGCTCCCCACTCTATTCTCCTTAGTGTCTCCTCTGACCCATCTTTCTATAGTTGACTCTACCATGGGCTACATCATTTTTATGTACCTACTTCCCTGCAGCTTTTCTGCTTGAAACCTGTTTCTTCTTTTGCCCTCTGATTAGTGGATGGAAGACTTTCTGCTTTCTTCAGATTTTTCCATTACCATCTTGCTACCACTGCTGCAGCTGTTCAGATCACTAGTCTGGGTCTTTCATTGATTCTACCTGCCATTGATTCTTCTTCTTTCCTTTCTTTCAAGTCAGAAGAGTAAAGCCAGGCCTGCCCTTGCTGCTTCTCAGCTTCTCACCTCCATTGCAAACCTCATGAAGAGAACATAGCCCTGTTCATTTCAGGTACAGCCCTTGAATCCCATTGGATGTCCCTTCTTTCCTCACTACCACTAGGAAATACAATATTCATTATACTGGTATTTATATTTGAAGCCATTCTCTTTAAGTACCACACTATGCCCTCTTCTTTATTGCCTTACTTTTATCCTCTCAATCAAACACTCAAAGCCTAAGCCCATCCTGTCACCAGACCCTAGCCTTCTAGGCCAGGCTCATTCCACTGCCCATGGACTAGTGACCTAACTTCACTCTAAACCTATGAGATTCCCATGGTGTTGGAAGGTTCTTCCTACCGTGGGCAGTTAGAAGGTCCTTCCTACCCTGGGCAGTTAGAAGGTCCTTCCTGCCTGAGCAGTTAGAAGGTTCTTCCTGCCTAAGCAGTTAGAAGGTCCTTCCTGCCTGAGCAGTTAGAAGGTCCTTCCTGCCTAAGCAGTTAGAAGGTCCTTCCTGCCCTGGACAGTTAGAAGGTCCTTCCTACCCTGGGCAGTTAGAAGGTCCTTCCTGCCTGAGCAGTTAGAAGGTCCT
>NW_022196903.1:25802603-25803908 GCF_008632895.1 Mastomys coucha | reverse complement strand
CTTCCTACCCTAAGCGGTTAGAAGGTCCTTCCTGCCCTGGACAGTTAGAAGGTCCTTCCTACCCTAAGTGGTTAGAAGGTCCTTCCTGCCCTGGACAGTTAGAAGGTCCTTCCTGCCTGGGTGGTTAGAAGGTCCTTCCTGCCTGGTAGTTGGAACGTCCTTCCTACTACCATGGGCTTCACCAAGAGCCCTGCACAGTCTCTCTGTTGTACAGCACACCTCTCTCTTTTCAGCCAGTCTTGAACAGTGGAAACACAGGTTCAGAGGTCAACTACGAAGTGGCTGCTTCGCATTGGTACCCAGCTGTGCCTCCACCATTTGCACACATCTTATATCTACACTCTTACTGGACACTCTCCAGGAGTCCAGTCCCACATTTCTGAGGTGGCCTAACAGTTGTCTATGCAGGAGTCTCTAAGGTGCACCTCACCTGGTTTCCTCTAATTAATTCAAGCCACTTTTGTCCCTTTGCTAAAAACCACACAGTTCCATTCTACAAACTCCCCGGGCTTTTGCTCATCTTTTCCGTCCTGTTAAAATCTGACATTAATACCATCTATCCAACAAACTTATCCCCTGAGATCTGACAAGGATCTCAGTTAGGGAACTCTACTGTCTGCTTTACTGTTTTCCATAGTGGCCCCTCAACCTTGACTGAATTCACCACAAACTTGTGAAATTTGCCAGCTGCCCTAAGCCACCTTCAATAGGAAGCCAGAGGGCTCTTTCCTCCTGCAGGTGTTAAACTTTGTACCCTCCCTGAAGAGTCTTCCTTTCTCCTTTGCAAACACTGTGCTTAAACTACAGCATCTAACTATCCCTGCTACCTTCTAAGTAATGCATAAACTCATCACTCCTCACCTTCTCTGCTCCTTCCCAACTTTACCCATTCCTAACATTATAGTCAGCCTCTGTGTCCAAAACAACTTTCCTGAGTCCATGCTATTTGAGCTCAGTCCTGCCAGCCAGCTTCCTAGTTCTGTCACACTAGAGCAAGTTAGTTACTCTATTGAGACCTTCACATCCAACTGATCAGCTCAATATGTCCTCCTCTAACATCCTGTCCCAACATTTCACATGTATCGTGATCACAACAGCCTACTACAGAAGTTTTCTTCCTCTCTTGTCATCCTACTCTACTTACTCAGACTACGCTTTTCTCCTTCCTGGGCTGACTGACCTACATTCCATATTCCATCTTTTTCCTTTTTTCTTCACTCCTGCATCACCCCTGATGTGGTGCCTTCCTCTGAGCCTCTCTGCACCCTCTGCTCTCCGAGCTCCTCTCATGCTCTCTCACCTATT
>NW_022196903.1:25799813-25801566 GCF_008632895.1 Mastomys coucha | reverse complement strand
ATAAGAATCACTGCTGTGGATGGCCCCCTGTCCTCCCTGGCCGTTGTTCCCCCATTCCATGTCCCCAGCTCTCTAGTGATAACCATTAGATCTCCTCACTCAAGCATTTCAATGTTTCCTAGTCTTGACCCTTTTTTTGAGACAACTCCTTCATTTCCCTGTTTAATCTTTTACACAGAACATGCCCTGACCCAGTCTGCATGTGAAAGGTATTCTTTTTAACCCTCTGTCCCTAGCTATGATATCCTGATACCCAGCATCACTCAGGTCTTTTTTTTGGGGGAATGGAGGGTTCGAGACAGGGTTTCTCTGTATAGCCCTGGCTGTCCTGGAACTCACTCTGTAGACCAGGCTGGCCTTGAACTCAGAAATCCGCCTGCCTCTGCCTCCCAAGTGCTGGGATTAAAGGCGTGCACTACCACCGCCTGGCCACTCAGGTCTTCTTAGTCTGAATCTTTGAGCTGACTGCTGTTACTCCTCTCACTGTCCTCCTCTGCAGTTAAGAAATTGTGGTACCCCCTGCAGAGACTATACCTTTGGTTCTCAAGATCGTTAATTTTGTGGGGCAACTGGTGTTTTTTAGAGCAGCTACTGCCTTATTTCACCCCTAAGCATCCTAAAGTCCTAGTTCTACCAAAGTAGATGTAATCCTTCCTTGTCAGGGCTATCGCACTGACCTTTCATCCTCTTGCCTTGCCCTTTGACACACTGTCACAACTCTGTTTCCTCCATGCTCACAATCTCTACAACCTTGCTCTTCTGTAGACTCTTGCCATCTTTCATTTGCCCACTAACTGCTCTTTCTCTACAGAGTATTTTAGGAACAGAGTTCCAAGTTTTCTTGTTCTCAGTTGACTCCTTCTCTTTTTGTTTGTTTGTTTGGTTTCGTTTGGTTTGGTTTGGGTTTTTTGTTTGTTTGGTTGGTTGATTGGTTGGTTGGTTGGTTTGTTGGTTGGTTGGTTGTTTTGTTTTGTTTTTGTTTTTTTGAGACATGGTTTGTCTGACTAGCCCTGGCTGTCCTGGAACTCTATAAACTAGGCTGGCCTCAAACTCAGAGATTCATCTGCTTCTGCCTCATGAGTGCTGGGATTAAAGGCATTCACCTCCATCGACAACCAAATTGGCATCATTCTTGATCCTCAGTGTACTTTTCTTGGTTCTGTGCCTTCCCTGCATACTCGCTTCTACTTCCACATGCAAACTCCTAACCTCCTCTCCTATCTCTTGGGTCCAACTAATACCTTCTCCAGCTGTACTCTTTACTCCAGGAAAGCATAGGCATGCCCACCACACTGAAAGCCCTTTCATCTGTTCCCTGCAATGTTCTGGTTCAGTCTGTAGACCTGGGTACACATTCTCTGCTTCACTCATCCTTCAGACCCATTGTCCAACCATGCTCCTATCTTTGCAACCAACTGCTTTTATAGTATACCCAGCAGTCCATGTAAGTTCTTTCAAGAATTCCATACTCATGGCTCCTGTAAGTGTTTTTCTTCTTTTCATGCTATTTGACACTATTCCTGAAAAACTCACAGAGAGGGTCAACTGCCACTTAATGCCCCTACATGTTTTTTATCTTCTGCCCTCACCTTCTGCCTACCCGCCTTCAAAAAAGGTTACTCATTCACTCTGAATTGCTGCTGAGCTGACAGCTCTGTTCCAGGACACTGCATCTTCCTTTTCTTCCTTCTCCATCCCCCCTTCCACCAGTGATTCTCACCCGGGGGTGCATGGCCCCCCAGTAGCCTATCAG
>NW_022196903.1:25796126-25799069 GCF_008632895.1 Mastomys coucha | reverse complement strand
TGACTAGAACATTCTTAAGGGCCTCTTCCTCCTGCCTCTGACACCTCTTTGTCCAGCTTGTGTCCCTGCTCCCTGTTCCCTGCTCCCCACTCCCTGCTCCCTGCTTCCTGCTCAGTGTTCTCTGCTCTGTTCTCTCTGGGGTTTCCTCTGCCCTATCTCCTATAGTTGACTCTTTCTTACAGCTTTCTCGTAGCTATGCACTGTCTGTTTCTCACCTATTTTTTCTTGTCCTCATCAAGAGAAAAAGAACTTTTTATCTCTTCTGTACTCTGATCTGTGTATTTCCTGCCACCTTGTCAGCTATACATGCCCCAATGGGTTCTTGAACCTGACATCATTACTCAAACTCTTGCCTGTTTCTCTTTCCTACATTCTACCTGCTTTTCCCAAACCATCCAGTTTTACTTTTCTTGCCTTCCACTCATTCTCCCCTCTACATTTCTGCCTATCATGTTCAGTGTCATCCTAATTTCTTCTTTTTCCTCTTTCTGTTCTACCAAAATAGCTCCCCCAAAACCCCATAGTCTAACCAGTACTTTTCATACTTTCTCCTCTTTATCACTTCTATGTCCCCTACCTATTACCATAGACTCCATCTACTCATAGCATGCATAGCTCCCAGTTCTTTATTCCTTATTTGCCCTGCCTGTGTCACAACATTTGTATTCAGTATTTAAGGTCCCTTCTTACACATGGCCCACTCTCCAGCCTCCTCTTCCTGTTTTCCTTTAGATCAAACCTCTCCATAAAGAAGCTGAGCCTAGACACACTAACCTTCCACCAAGGTGTTGCTCTCTCTGGCAGCATAAGTTTATTTTTTCAACCACCTTCTGGTAATGTACTTATAAGGCTTTACTGGGTTTCCTGACCTCTCCACATCCTTTGGCCATTTCCACTGGCCATATATCTACCAGGCACTGTAGCTTCCTCCTTACAGATACTTTTAAATAGCTGAAGTGCAGGTTCCGTGGTCACTGCGAAATGGCTGTTCCGCATTGGTTCCCAGCTGTACCTCTGCCATTTGTAAGTATTTGCTGCTGACTTAATGATCTCAGTCTGTAGTAGTCCTTTCCCAAGTCCCTGAAGTTACCATCCATGTTGTCTATGGAGGTCCCATTTTTAAAATGTAAAGCTGTCTGATGTAGACCACTTTGGACATTGGCCTCTGCTCTGCTCTGCTCTGCCTCTCATGTCTGGCCTTGATACACCAACCATCCTATCTATTTGACTTGTCTACTAAAATCTGAATGCCCTCCATTTGGAAACTGCATTTTCTTCGCCCTTTACAAGATGGCATCACTCTGACCTCTCATTTTCAAGAGTTCTCTCACAGTTTCAGTGTCCCTCATGTCTCTGTCTTCCTATCTGGTGGAGTAGTCTCACATACCACTTATACCGCTATGCCATAACAGCCAACTATAGTGACTGGGTTTCTGTTTAATCCTTCCATGTTCCTCATCTTCTAGTCTTCTTTTTTCTTTTTTTTTCATAGAGATTTGTGAGGACATTCCCTCTGCTATCTGCCATCACGTTATTAACTGAGAAGCTATTATCTGCCCTAGTGTCTACTCCTTTCCTCATCTCCTCTACTGACCTTACCTCACTGCTCTCTCTCATCAGTGCCAGGCTGGGTTTCCCAGCATATGGTACCAAAGTCATCAGCTGTCCTAACTCACCTCTAGAAAACTCTTAGCTTCCTGATCTCACCATTTTAGACAGCTGTCAACTCTCTTAGAGCTCCCTTCATCTTTCCCAGTGTTGCCCTTCATTGAACACCACTAACCTACAATATTTCTGAGGTACCACTCTCTATAGCGTCACTGCCCTTGGCCTCTGATCTTTGCATACTGATGCCGTGTTCTCTCTTACACACCTTCTTACTTGGAAAGCAGTGTTTCTAATTGTTCGCGTCCACTCCCTCTCTGCAGTCTGTCTGCCTTCCGTGGTGCATTTTGTTCAATGTGCTCACAACAGCCCTCCCTTTCCACATGCTAGCGCTTTACTGTGTGTTCTTTCTTGGACCTTTGTGTCTGTCTGTCTCCCTCTGTTTTCTCCTGAGGCATGGTCTCATACAGTCTTGGCCTTGAACTCATTGTATACCCAAGAAAAACCTTGAGCTCCTGATTTTCCTGCCTTTCCCCTCCATGGTGTCCTGCCAAGCTCGGTTTTATCTGGTGTTAGACAATACTCTTAAGCCAAGTTCCATTGCCAGGCTCCCCTCTTTATTCTTCTTGTGCAGTACATCACTTCTCGACTCTTCCTTCATGTTCTCATGTGATTTGTAAACTCATCCAAGACCCTGATAATCATGTCACCTATAGTGCCTATGTGTTGTGCACTGAAGTAGTAACATCCCTTCACTACTTCTGAATTGTCCAGCTAACTCTGTAGGGATCCCAAGAGTGGACTTTCTTCCATACCTTTAGCCCATGCAACTGTTCACCCACAATTTGATATCTTTGCTTCAGACTGTCCCAGGTATACATTCCTTACCCCATGTGCTCAGCCTTAACATCCCTGTGGCCCAAGATTGGGTTCTGACTTCATGGAAACCTTTTAACAATACTTTTGCGAACTTCCTAACATCCTTCTAAAACTATACTTCAGAAGATGTCTTCACTTTCCAATTGTGTTCCCATCCTCATAGACTTGTCTCCTACCCTATTCCTACCCCCTCTTCACTCCTGCCCTACACAGCCCACCCCATCGTAACACAGAAGTGTCCATCCTTTCCCTGATTGATACCTCTCTTCCCAGGCAACTCTGGTCCTGATGACAGTGACCACTATTCTCCCTTTTCTCTCCTCAGAACTCATCTCCTTCCTTGAGCAATAGTGAACTACTGATTCTATTCTCCTCTGTCTCTGCCTCCCAAGGACAACCAGTCACACACCCCCATCACCTCTATACATCATCCATCTCTATCAGCCTCACTGCCCCACC
>NW_022196903.1:25789156-25795656 GCF_008632895.1 Mastomys coucha | reverse complement strand
CCCCCCCCCCAGATAAGAATCACTGCTGTGGATGGCCCCCTGTCCTCTCTGGCCGTTGTTTCCCCATTCCATGTCCCCAAGCTCTCCAGTGGTGACCATTAGATCTCCTCACTCAAGCATCTTAATGTTTCCCCATCTCATATGGACAAAATACTCCACACTTAATTCCTCTGCTTCTATTAATTTCTTCGACACTGATATAAGTGCCCAACCCCAGTCTATATGAGTGAGCTGTTTTCTTTTTCAAACATTTCTCCTCATGCTAATCACTCTCCCAAAAATGACTGTAACATTATGATGTTATTTTACCTCAATCATACTATTCTCTTTGCTTATATTTATTACCTATTTTAATTTCCCCTATTCTTTCCCAGAAACCTATAGTGAGCCCTAAAGAACTACCTCATATTTTTATCTGCCCTTCCTTTCTACAAAGCACTCTTTGACCTCATATGTCCTTTTCTCCCCACTTGAAGACACTCCTTCTCCTTTGGGTAGATCCTTTCTTTCCCAGCAGGTGTCCATCTATTCATTTGAACAGTAGACATGCAATTGTTTTCTAGCTCAAAACAGTAGAATTATTTTCTCAATACCTGGCACTTGGCTCGTGTCCCCTACCCAAATCCCATCCCAGTCCTCCCACTCCCAATCCCTACCCCACCCACCCACCCTACCCCACTACTCCCAACCCTCCCCTCCCCACCAACCCAAGTAACCCCCCATCCCTTATCCCTCCCCACCCACCCACCCTACCCCGCCGGATCC
Organism: Mastomys coucha; assembly: GCF_008632895.1. Taxonomy (NCBI): domain Eukaryota; kingdom Metazoa; phylum Chordata; class Mammalia; order Rodentia; family Muridae; genus Mastomys; species Mastomys coucha. The sequence goes on along the minus strand of NW_022196903.1, from coordinate 25,794,891 downwards.
GTAGTAAAGAGCCTGGCCTAAATGTTACTCCTGCAAGAATACTTTATTCAAGAGAATAATTCAGCCATTTCACCTTCCCTATTGCTGACTACCCTTTTCTGCTTTTCCTTCCCCATTCTGAGGCTTGCAAGCAGTCCTGGGGCTCTAGATTGACATCATACTGACCCTGGGACCTCCCATGTGTCTTTATTCCCTGATGGTACCCAGTGTGTCTCCTTCTACCTTGTTCTCTGGTGTCCATCCTCCCTGGGTATGTCTCGTGCCCTGTCTGTCTTCTATGTACTGCATCAACCTACTGTAATAATATTTTTTCTTGAAGCATTTCTTGTCTTTCCTTCCTGGCTGAGGTAAACGTTCTTGCTTCATTGCTGTGACTCTTACATTGTTGTTCAGCTACCGAGTACTGGACACTCTATCACCTCTCTGCCTGTAGTATGTGGTCTTGTCTTTGATCTGCAACCAGTCAGTGTCACTGTCTGGATATTCAATCGATCCTACTTTACACCTAACTCAAGGCTGTCTTTTTTTTCACCCTCTCACACCAGCTTATTCCTCTTCTTTCTTTTCCTTCCATCAAAAAGAAGCAGACCACTCATTACAGCCAACTTCCTGTTCTTTTCCTGTCTAATTTGCATTTCTCCACAAAAGGATTCCCTAAGCTAAATGCAGCCTTTGTTAGTTGTACTTGCCTTTGTACTTGCCTAGATCACCCATCTCCTTCCATATCCAGCATGTACCTACCTCAACAATAGGGATGCTATTTTAAAGCCCTCTTCCACGAGCACCAGTTTCCATGCTGATCTGCTCTCCATTCAAACAAGAAAACCTTCCAATTGAACCCCTACTTTGCACTACTAACTAGCTTCCCTATTTGCCTTCTGCATTAAATCTATAACCCTACAGAGTTTAGAAACCCTCCGCCCAACTTCACTACATCTCCTGTTCTCTGCACAGTATCTCTGTTGTACAGCACACCTCTCTCTTTTCAGCCAGTCTTGAACAGTGGAAACACAGGTTCAGAGGTCAACTACGAAGTGGCTGTTTCGCATTGGTACCCAGCTGTGCCTCCACCATTTGCACACATCTTATATCTACACTCTTACTGGACACTCTCCAGGAGTCCAGTCCCACATTTCTGAGGTGGCCTAACAGCTGTCTATGCAGGAGTCTCTAAGGTGCACCTCACCTGGTTTCCTCTAATTAATTCAAGCCACTTTTGTCCCTTTGCTAAAATACCATACAGTTCCATTCTACAAATACCCAAGCCATTACTTCTGTTTTTCTCTTCTGAAATCTGACATTGATACCATCAGTCCTATAAATCTGTCCCCTGAGATCTGCCAGTGTTCCCATTAGGAAACTCTGCAGTCTACTTTTCTGTTTTTCATTATTGCCCCTGAACTGTTGCTGAAACTATCCCAAACTCAGAAAGTTCTCTTCTGAAATCCACCCTCTTCTGTTTTCCCATCAACTCCTCTGATGCAGCTTGACTCTCACTTGACACTTTGCCATGCCATCCACCTCCAGCTTGCCTCCTACCCTGAATGTGAATGTACTGCTGACTCCATTCTCCTCTGTTCCTTCCTCCCCATGGACAACCAGTCAAACATTTGGAGCCCACCTTTCTCAATACAGGAAGCACAGTTGGCAGTGCTCTCCCTGCCCCTGACAGGAAACCTTCTCACAGCTCTCACCCTTCCTCACACCTTCCTTCTTTCTACACTGCATCCAGTTGCTCACTGTCATCCTCCTGCACTGACAGGACCTTTCCTCCCAAGTCTGACAATCATGACTCTCTGATGCCTCCTCCATCTGCTCACCCTTCCTTCTCTGTAGCCTTCTCCATCCCCCCTTCCACCAGTGATTCTCACCCGGGGGTGCATGGCCCCCCAGTAGCCTATCAGAACCATCTTCTGAGCTAGGGTTGTTGTTAATGTTTGTGAGCAGGTCACTGCTGCTCCCCTCTGAGGTTCTGATAGGCTACCCGGGGGCCGTGCCCACCCCCCCTCAGGTGGAACCCCCCACCCCCCACCCCCCAGATAAGAATCACTGCTGTGGATGGCCCCCTGTCCTCCCTGGCCGTTGTTTCCCCAGCTCTCTGGTGGTGACCATTAGATCTCCTCACTCAAGTATCTCGGTGCTTCCTCTCTGTCATACAGACCCAACACTCAGTAGTTGGAAACACCTCCTTTCCCTCTCTGTTAACTCTTTCACACACAATGTGCACTGAGCCTGGTTTATATGAGAGAACTTTTTAAACAAACTTATTCCTCCCCATTCCTCATAACTCCCACCAAATATGAATTTCAGGCATTCTGGCAATAGTTTTGACTTTAACCTTCTTCTTAAGTTTCTGTATTATCCCCTCCCCACTTCTGATTCTTCCCTCCTCTTTGCAACATTACAGAAGTCTGGTTAGAACATCACTATTGTCATGTCTGTCTTATTGCTACAGGTCAGTGGGCTATCATTTCTCTCCTTCCTACCCCTCCCCCTACTGCAGTTACTCTCTGTCTTTTCACATCTGTACTCAGAGTGGAATCTTCTATGGGCTAAGCTCAGTACTTGAATCCTGAGTTGTATCTCTTCCACCTACCCCTTTCATTTCCCCATGTTCAGTCCTACTATTCTCAATCCCCCACTTCCTATCCAATCTGGCAAGTCTGAAAACAAACCTAACCCTATCCACACACCTTTACCTACCAGCCTCCCTTCCCTAACCAGTCTGTAACAGAGAGCCTGGCCAAAAATTGCAGTATCCAAGCATATCCAATACTTTAAAAACACATTTTCTTCTTCCCTTTTCCATGCCCAGCCTTGAAGGCTGGTTGAGTCCTCCAAGTGCCTTCTTTCCCACTCTGGCACCTTTCTCTTCTTTCATCCCAGCCTATTGTCGCTTACCCCATCTCCCTTCCACCCTACCCTTGTTGTCTATGTTCCCTGCATGCCTTTTTGTCATTTGTGGTCCATTGTGAGTGCCATGCTGAAACTGCATTATTGTCCTGTAGTCACATTTTATTTGCAGTCTTTCTCTGTCTTATCTGTTCCTCCATTGCCACCTGGCATCAGAGTTCACTCTCCCATTGTGCTGAGCCTTGTACTTCTCTTAGCTTCCTAGTGCCTGCCACTTGATCCCCTCCCCTCTCCTCCCCTCCCCTCCCCTGATCTCCATAACAGTCTAATCTGGACCCACTCTCAGCCTCTTTCCATTCTCTCCCTTCTCTTCTCAACCAGTGGCTGTCAGTTGTCTGGATATCCAAGTGGTTCTGACTTCAAATGACACTTAGGCTGCCTTTGCTTCCTTATTGCAGTGACTTAGTTGGCAGGAGAGGGTGTTTCTCTTTCCATTTTAGTCACCAAGTTCCTCAGTCTCCAGCAGTCTGCTCACTGCTTCCTTTGAAGCGTCCCTTCCTCTGTTGTTTCTAATGTACCAGGATCTTTTTCCAAAGAGTGGGAATGCACCACTCTTAGTGGAAGACACCTTCCCACTATCAGTCTTGTAGTCCAGGTCACTCTTGCTTCCTTTTTTTTCTCCTTTGGGCCCACCACATTATAAAATTGAAGTCCTTTTATTCATACATATACCAATTTTTATCCTTTCTTTCTTCATCTTTTATCCTTTAACAAGAAAATAAAACAACAGAAACCCAGTCCCTGAACTCCTAAGCCTTAAACCCCTAGAGCCTTGCTGTATCCTTCAAAAAGATTACCTACTTTCTTTACCTTCTCAAACTAAACCTACAAATCCAATGAGTTTACAAGATTCCTCTGCATCTAGGCTCCACTAACCACCTCTTCCCTGCAGTCTCTCTGTTCCACAGCATACCCTTCAGCCAATCTTGAACAGCAGAAGCACAGATTTAGTGGTCACTGCGAAATGGCTGTCTCGCATTGGTGCCCAGCTGTGCCTCCATCATTCACATGCATCCTGTACCTACCCACTTGCTCCATTCTTTCTACTTGAGTCCATTCCCATGTCCCTGAGGTTGCCTTCCAGAGCCATCTGTTCAAGAACTGTCATAAAGTACATGTCACTTGGTTTCTATTAATTAACCCAAGTCACATTGACTCCTTTGCTTTACTTTTTTCTAAGGGGCACATTCTAGAAACACTTGGAGCTTATCTCTCTTCTTTTCTCCTAAGGCTTGACACTGATATTCCCATCCTACCAGTTTGTCCCCTGAGAGCTTCCAGTGTCCCCTTTGGTATAGTAGCCCATTTTCCTTTGCCTAAACCACCACACAAGATCATTACATTTTCTCCTGAACTGACCCCTCTTTTCCTATCAACTCCTCTGATTCAAGTTGACTCCTCCTTGACAAGTTCCCATAGCAGCCCAACCTCAGCCTATTTACATGAATTTAAATTTTGCATGGTATTCCCCTATGCTTCTGCCTATTGTTGTTTTCCAGAGACCCTCTACTTCCCAATCACCATCCAGCCTTATTTCTGCCACCTCCCAGTCAGTCCATGGACTCAGAAGTTGTTATCTCACTATCTGCTCAGTTGTTGACCTATGCTCACTCCTGCCACTGTTATCCCTAATGAGCAGTGCTGAGTCCATCTGCGGTCCAAATTCATACCTAATCTGTGTTTATACTAAAGTCAATAAAGTTTGTATTACATACCTGGGACCTTCCCTCAGCCTCTCCTCACTTATGCACATGAGTGCAGATAAATTCTACAACCACTCTGACTCCATTCTGGTTTGGGCTCATCTGCTTCTTTGCTGCCCATTTACTTCTGCCCATGTTGTTTGTCTTCCCTGTCAGCTTCCTTTGTACTTTGCCTGCATTGAGTCCAAGTGTCTGTATGTTCCCTCGTCATCCTCCACCCCCACCCCAGTGTTCTTTGCCATGTCTCCCTAGATGCCATGATCTCCTCATTCCTCTCACTGTGCCATTTCTTTCCTTCCTTCTATTTTATTCTTTCATTTTAGTCTTCATTTATTCTTTCTCATTCTTGCAAATGGAGTATCTTATCTATCACAATCTCCCTTGCATTGAAAACCTCTAACCTCTTCTGGGCCCTGAGTAACCATTTCTTCTGCTTTTCTCTCTAGTGTGTAATAAAGAACAATCTTACCACTATGCTTTTGAGCTACTGTCTATGAATCCTCTAGCAGATCTTATCCTGAGTCTGTCCCTCTTGAGATACCCTTGATGCCCAGTGTCTCATTGGATTCACTAAGCTGGAGTCATATTGTACCACTGTACTCCCATGCCTAGGCACTCAGAGATTGCCTCCTCATGGCCTAAACTATGGGATCTTCCCAGCATCCCTCCTCAATAGCGTATGCTCCCATGCCTAGGCACTCAGAGTTTGCCTCTTCATGGCCTAAACTATGGGATCCTCCCAGCATCTTACTTTGATAGCACGAGGTGACATAACACATTGCCTTTCACATTCTTCTTTTTATTCTTCTAAAAACATGCATAGGAGAAATGAGTCTTTCATTCTTTACTGTATTCCTGTCCATGCATGTTTTTGTCCTCTGCCCTGATTGCTGTTCCCACACAGAAAACCCATTCCTACACAAAGGTACCCACTTCACTCTGATCTGCTGATGGGGTAACAGTTCTCTTCCTGGGCACTCCAATTCCTCATTCCTTTTCCTCCTCTTTTAGTACTTATCTCCTTCCCTGAGTTCTCCTACCTGCCTCCCATGGACAACCAGTCACACACCCCCATCACCTCTATACATCATCCATCTCTATCAGCCTCACTGCCCCACC
>NW_022196903.1:25780208-25788773 GCF_008632895.1 Mastomys coucha | reverse complement strand
CCCCCCCCCCAGATAAGAATCACTGCTGTGGATGGCCCCCTGTCCTCCCTGGCTGTTGTTTCCCCATTCCATGCCCCAGCTCTCTGGTGGTGACCATTAGATCTCCTCACTCAAGCATCTCAATGCTTCCCCTTTTCATTTAGACCTACATTCTCTTCTTCCAACTACCTCCTTCCTGTATACCCCTTCACACACATATGACATACTGCAACCCCAGTCTTCATGAGGATTGTTCTCTTGCTACCCATTTTACCTTCCCATCTTTATGTCAGTATCTTTGATTCCATTCTGGTCCTCTCCGGACCTTTCTCTTCTCCTTAAACCTCCCTTCCTCTTCGTATGCAGTGCCCTTCCAGAGCCTACTGGGGCTTTTATGTAAATCTCTTATTTCCTGTAAAAATAGTTCCTCGCTTTTGCCCTCCTTCCTAGTGTACTTCAGACTTCTCTAGTTCATTCTCTTCATAGGATCATTAAACTTCAACTTGTATTTATCATCCTTACCACTCAAAGTAGAATCTCCTACAAGTTCAGTTCTAGAAAATTATTATCTCTTGACCTATGTCCTCCACCCTGTCCCCATCTCCAACAATTACTATTCCAAACCCTGCCTTCCAGGCCAGCCCAGGCTCCTTCACTGAGTGCCTATCCCAAACCCACCTTAAATCCAGGAACCCTCTCCTACTAGATCCCAAGCACCTGGCCCTGAATCTGTACCCTTGGCAATGGTGTCCACATTTCTAACATCTGCTCTCTCTTTTCTGTTTTCTCTCTCTCTCTTTCTCTTTTCTCCCTCCCTCCCCCCTCCTTCTCCCTTCCTCTCTGTCTCTCTCCTTCTCCCTCCCTCTATGTCCCTCTGTGTGTCTGCCTCCCTCCTCTCTGTCTCTTTATCTCTGTCTCCCTCTTTGTCTCTGTCTCTCTGCCTTTGTCTCCCTCCCTGTCTCTCTTTGTCTCTCTCTGTCTCTGTGTATGTGTCTCTCTCTCTCCATCTAGCCTCCCTTCCCTTCCCTGTCCCATTCTAGTGCCTCATCACCATCTGTCTTCCATAGCTGACCTCTTTCTTTTCCTTTTCAAAAATCTTCCCACACATGTCCTTGCTGGCCCTCTTGTCTTTGCAAGCCCAGCATAGGCTCCCCACCTCATATCTAGAGCACAGTCTTCCAACCTGCTTCTTTGTATTCACTCCTTGTTTCTTCATGGGATCAGTTCACTGTTCCAACTTCCCTCACTTCTCAGCCAGTTTTCCTCCTCTCCTTACCCCCCTTTCTTTTCAGGAACTTTCACTCCCAGTTTTTCCATTAATTCCCTCCTCTTCTTTTTCTTAGCTGCCTTTGCCTATTTCTCCCTGGCTAATGGTTCAGCCTCTTTCCATCTCATGAGTATTTCTCCCTGGCTAATGGTTCAGCCTCTTTCCATCTCATGAGACAAGTTCCTGCAAAACATTTTCTCCTTTCTACCCTTCCTTTCAATTTCCTCCTAAAAGAACCCAATTGATTTTAGGATGTCCAGTCTGGCTGTTTCTCCTTTCAGTTTTGGCATACAACCTTCACACTCATTTTCAAATTATAGAACCCTCTTCCTGTTGAAGTGCTGCTTCCTATCCTATTGATCTCCGAATTCTCTTCACCTTTGGCTCAGCTAACCCAGAAGAGAAGCTCACACACAGCCCAAACTCCTAGAGTCTGTTTTTTCCCTGCTCTGACATTTGTCTAGCCTTCTTTACCCCAATACTAAACCCATAATGCCTAATGGGTTCCAGTGTCAACTTCCAACCCAACTTGCCTTCTTCTGTGTCAACCAGTACAGACTTCTAGCCACCCTAGAAAGGGGAAGAAAGGATCTAGTTAGCCCTGCAAAATGTCTTCTCAGCTCTGATCAGTAGATGCTTCTCCACCATTTACAAGCCCTTTACCCACATTCTGGACTTGGTGTGCATAGGTCCATCTCTACCTGCCAATCCTATCCTTGCAACTTACTGTTTGTGCAAACATTGTTCCATTTTCTGGATCTAACAGAAATCACTGTGCCCCTTTGTGCCATATTCCCTTAAGTATGCTATTTTGCAAATGTGTGGGCATTGGGTTTTCTTCTCTGCTATGTTCTTGTGGTTTGATACTAATACTGGCTTGTCTCCTGATACTTGCAAATACATACATATGGAAACTTGGGGTTCCATCTACCTTCTCCTAACCAGCTTATAGCCCTCTACAAATTTTTAACTTACTGCCCCTTATGTGTCTTCCAAGTGTCTTTCCTATCAAATCCTCTACCTAACAAATACTCCACCTGCTGCCTTTTGATGGCAGCCAATAATAGCTTTCTTCCTAGTTGGATATAAACAACTCTTGCCTCAACATCCTCTGCATTTTCTCCTTTGCATTTTGCCTGAAAGATTATACTTATACTTTAGCATTTATACCTTCTCTGCCACTTTCCAGCATCTCCAGCCTAGCATCTTTCCCTTCTTGTCTGCTCCAGTCCTAAAATCTCACTGCTGCCATGTCACCAGCTCTTCGTCTCTAGTATACTATCTTGAGTTCACTTCCTCTCTGATCTCACCCTTGTCATCCTAGCTTCTTAGTTTTATTACTGCATTAGACACAGTTTTTCCTCCCTTTGGGGCTTCCCCTCAAAGCAGTTACCATCTCAGCATGCCTCTCATTAATGTGGTAGTCCTGGAGTTTTCTAGGTGCCTCCCCCTATCTCTGCTCACTGCTCTGATGGGCCTACCCATACTCTTTTTCCTCCCAGTCTTGGCTCATCTGTCTCCCTCTTGTCTCCTCCTCCTCTTTGGTGTAGTGTGTTACCTTTCCCTGAGCTCTCTGGATTGCTGCTTTCTTCACTGTTAGTCCCTTCCATTACTTTTTCTCATTTTGACACAGTGGCCTGGCTCTTCTCCCAAGCTCTCATGTTTTTCCAAACGTTCCTCTCCCCTTCTCCTGGGCCCAAATGATCCTTACTCTTGCTGTACTTTCTTCTACCTTAAGTCACACCTTCAGTGACTGAAACTCTTTCAGATACCTTCTGTGATGCTCTGGTGTATTCTGCACACCCCTAAACCTGCACCTCCCAGCTTGACCTGTCCTCCACACCCACTGCTTCACTACCTTTTCTAAGCAAAGGTCCTCTGCGTCTAACTGGTTGTACTAAGTCAACACCCTCTACCCAGGGGTCCCTGTAGCCCAGGCTTATGATTTCTTTCTATAACTCTATATCCATGGCTCCCTGAAACCTGTTTGTTTCATTTAACACCCTTTGATTCTCACCCTGATAAAGGTCTCAGGGAACATCTGCTTTCTGTTCCTGTCACTGTGTCATTTTCTATTCTGTTCCATATAATCCACCCCACCCTGATATAGCAATGCCTACCCTAACCGTAATCTAATGATAATACTGACAGCTTTCTTTCTGGGTACTTCAGGACCTAACAGCTACTCTTCCTGCTCCTGAATCTCTTCCTCCTCATCAACATTCTCCTCTTTTCCTGCTTCCCATGGACAACCAGTCACACACACACCCATCACCTCTATGCATCATCTTTCTCTATCAGCCTCACTGCCCCACCTCAGTCCTCAGCAGGAAGCACGGTTGGCAGTGCTCTCCCTGCCCCTGACAGGAAACCCTCTCACAGCTCTCACCCTTCCTCACACCTTCCTTCTTTCTATACTGCATCCAGTTGCTCACTGTCATCCTCCTGCACTGACAGGACCTTTCCTCCCAAGTCTGACAATCATGACTCTCTGATGGATGCCTCCTCCATCTGCTCACCCTTCCTTCTCTGTAGCCTTCTCCATCCCCCCTTCCACCAGTGATTCTCACCCGGGGGGTGCATGGCCCCCCAGTAGCCTATCAGAACCATCTTCTGAGCTAGGGTTGTTGTTAATGTTTGTGAGCAGGTCACTGCTGCTCCCCTCTGAGGTTCTGATAGGCTACCCGGGGGCCGTGCCCACCCCCCCTCGGGTGGAACCCCTCCACCCCCCACCCCCCAGATAAGAATCACTGCTGTGGATAGCCCCCTGTCCTCCTTGGCCTTTGTTCCCCAATTCCATGTCCCCAGCTCTCTGGCAATGACCTCCTCACTCAAGTATCTCAGTGCTTCCCCTTCTTGTGTAGACCTTGAACCCTCCCAAACCCTTCCTTTACCTGGTCACTCTTTCACATACAACATGTTTCCACCACAGTCTACACTGTTTGATTGATAATCATTTCCACTTTTTAAAAAATTATTAGAATTTTAGAAGACCAATACCTGTTTTTCTTTTTCTGCTTAAATTTACCTTCTTTTCCACACAACCTAGTCTACTGTGCCATTGTATGCTTCCTATTCAACACTGGGCTTTTTCTAACTCTGAAAGAAACCTGAAAATCTCATCCAAGCAGCTTTTCTTCATTTCCTTCTCCCCCTCCCCCAAAACCACCATAGTATGTTTCCACCTTTTTCTTCCATTCATTATTTTACTACTTGATACTCAGGCCTTCCTATAAGATCTAGGTTGTAAACTGACCTTTTCATGGGCTTGTATATAAAAGGTGCTCACACTTCTAACAGGTTTTTTTAGCAGTTTGATGACTTTCATTCTCACACAGCTTTCTCTATTCTGTTGTCAGAGTCACATACTATACCATAGGTCCCTAGATCCTGTGTGTAGAGGTGTTTCAGTTCCTGCTCCTCCTCTTTTCCCCCCAGGATACATTCCTTGAGAACACATAATGTGGTCACTTCCAGTACTCTCAATCCATGGATATCACTTCTCCTTTGTTTTCTCTTTTTTCTCCATTGCCTTGCAAGGATATTTCATCTCATTTATTGGTTTTCTTAGGGTTCACTTTAGTCCCACTGTACCCTGCTTGGGTTTATGCATTCTGTCTTTTCTTCTTTGATACTTTACACTCACTCCTTCCCACCTCCTTCCACTACTGCTTTCTAACATCTTTCTGATGTCACTGAGCATGCTGTCTAGGCATGCATATGCTCTTCACATTTGTGTTCTTTCTCCGTCTCAATTCAGTTTCTCTGCTCATTTCTTAAGTTCTCCTTTGTTTACAATTAGACTTAACTATGCTGCACTGCCCTTTCCACTTTGCCCTTTCCATCTTCATAGCTGAGGACATAGGTGTCCTCCCACTTGCCTCCTTCCTGCTTCACCATCCTTCCTTCAGTCTTTGGCCTCACTCTAGTCCCCTCATCCTCTTTTCAGCTTCCATTCTTGCTTCACTAGCCTCATTTTGTTGTCGTTTGTTTCTAACCCCCAAGGCTGACCTCAAACTCAGCAATCTACCTCCCTTGGCCATTAGTCAGTAGCTAGCAGGCACGTGTGCACATGCATGCACACACACACACACCCTGATTCTTAACTTTCCTGTCAACTGACCTATCTTTGTACATATACTTTCCTGAACATTACCCCTCCAATGTCCTGTTTTCAGTTACCACTTGGTCTTCTCCTTTCTTCCTTTAAGAACTGCCTCCCTATACCTTCTTCCTGCTTTGTACATACCAGCAATTCACCCTATGCTTTTTATAGTAAATACAGTGCATTCAGTTATCTAATTATTTTAAATGAAATTTTCAGTAGGAAACACATTTGTAGGTGGTACAAAATGATCCCATACTATAGCATAGAAGTGATAGTTTTAACATAGATAAAAAGTTGTTATACATTATATACTAACTACATACAATATAAATAAGTATTTTGGAAATGTTTACTTACCAACTGATGAGTTTCTTGAGTTATCTTGCCCATGTTGTTGGAAAGATGACGGGAATATTTCACAGCATTTTTTAAGGTCCTTGGTCAAGAAAGTGAGCCTACTGATAAAGTACTATGGCCATAACAAAACTGTGTCCCCCAAGCAGGCATGTGTACAAGGGAATCATTATTAGCAAACTATAACTCACTGCTACCAGGCTTCCGAAGCATATGATAACATGTAATATGGTAATAGTGTTAGTAGTGGGTATGGGTGTGTGTGTGGTGTGTGTGTGTGTGTGTGTGTGTGTGTGAGTGAGAGAGAGAGAGAGAGAGAGAGAGAGAGAGAGAGAGAGAGAGAACTTTACATGCCAACCGCTTTTAGACTGTGTACTGCAAAGTTAGTGATACTTGGATTCCTCTTTCTGGCCTGGCACTCTGTACCTTAGAATTCCAAACTAACCTCAATTCATGTATTTTATCTCCACTCAAGTACCCACACACATACCTGATACATGTTTTTCTGATTTCTTCTCACTTCTCTAACAACTCCTCAGCCAATCCAACCCCACATTTATTTAACTTTCCCTACCATACCTTAAACATTCTGCATACCTCATTCAACCTGCTGAGATTTCCTGAATTTCTGATTCAGATCTGTAGCCAGGGGAGAAGTTACAGAAACACTGCCAATGCCTTTCCCTCTGTCAAGCCCTTTAGTTAAAAAGTTCACATCCAGCATAAAGAACAAGTTTACCCAAACTCTCCTGCCTGCTCTGTTTTCCATGCACTCATCATTGCGATCTGAGAGTTTAGTTCTAGAAATCTGTATGGTGCTTTGGTCTCTCTCATTACTGTGTTACCTCAGAATCATTCTCTAGGTCACATAGTTACTCCTGGACCTTAATCTCTCTACTTCTATTGTCTTTTTAGCCACATAAGGGGCTTCTCCTTCCAGCTAGTTTCCTGCCTTGATTTTCATCTATCGTTTTCCCATCCCCCTCCCCAGCACACACACTCTCTTTTCTTAAAGCAGTATCAACTCCTTATGCAGAAAACACCTGTGTTAATACAGGTTTCTGCCTCTTGAACAGAACATCTAGCCAGGTTCTCTCTGTAGTATATCTCCCCACTTCAGAGACAAGAATAAAACCCTTCATACAACAGAGTAACTTGAGTGTAGCACTCCACACAGCACAGCTTATACTCCCATGTCTTAATTATATGCATGCTCAACCCCATTTCTCCTTGTAAGTGAAAGTGAAGTTCTACTTTTGAGTTGGGTTCCCATCATAATTTTCGACCTTTCTCCCAGGATTATTTATGCATTCTATGGACAAACTACTCAGATCTCCTGTGTCATTTTATCCAGGTTCATACTAGTCCAGGTCTTCTTGATTCCTTGAATTAAAACCCCCACCAAAGCCTCCTCTAACTCAATGCCTTATTCTTCCATTGCAAATGCCATTTTTTAAATCTGACTTTAAGATCCATCATGTAGCCTGAGAGCCACATTCTTTCCGTCCTACAGATTCCATCTGGGCACACCAGTACCTATGTGCCAGTGTCAGGCTCCTTCACACAGAGGTCCCATAACCTTCTCTCTCCTCCATAACCTTCTTATCAGTACTTGCCAGCAATCAGATGCTCCCGCCTTTCCTGGGTTCTTGTCCATCCTTTTTCCTGTATGACCCCAGACACTGACACTTGTGTTAACCACACAATTGCTTTTACTCCCAGTGGCTATCTTTATGTCATTATGGGTTCAGCCATCTTCTCATCCATCTCCTTTCCCCCACTTTTCAGCCTAGGATTTTGACAGGGTCCTCGCCATTGGCCATGATTCAGACCTATCCCATTTATATCTACTTGGCCCTTAAATCTTGGTCATACTGGTTGTTTCAGATGCCAGCCAAGGAAAGATTACCAGATGACACCTTCATTACAGTGTTTCTTAGCCACATTCTTCTCTTCATCTTTGGTTGCAATCTAGCATAACACACATTTCTCTACTGCAAAGTCACTTTTTGCCTTCCATTCCTTGTCTGGCCTCTATAATGCCCCTCCCTACACACCCTCTGTACTCACTGTCCTTCTACCCCCAATGCTACCCCCTCTTTTTCCTTCTTCAGATTCTAACCTGTCTTGTCTGTAATACTTTCTTTCACACAAGGCTGTGTAGGAATCGTGTCACTCACTGTCAGCCAGGCTCCACAGAGCATGTCAGCAATGTCAACGCCACACCTTGCAGTAGTCTGCAGTAGCTTCACTGCCTGCCATGCTGCCCATTTCCACCCCACTATAGTTATTCGATACACAGTTCTTCATATGTATTTGCTTCCTGCTCATCTTCACTCGCTCTCCATGTTGTAACCCTAACCTAGTCTCAGGACAAGCTACCTGCCCCCACAGTCCACTAAGCAAACCTGATACCTCTGTAATGTTGTCAGCTGTCACTTTTTATCAGCAATCTGGCATCTTCATCCTTATAAACTTTCCCTTCCTTAACAACTAGATCATACAATTTCCCTCCGACACTTCCTCCTTGTACTGTTCATCATGGTCTCTGCCCGAGCATGGCCAGTTGCCCAAATGTGGCCAATTAGATATACACTGGGCTCTGCCAGGACTTACCATTTGAGCCCTCTATTCTATACTGTCTCTGCTTGTTGGCCTTCTCCATGTGTTTCCTTCCCTTTGCTTCCAGGCTACCTTTTCATTTTCATTCCCTCCTGATTTGGGGCCCAAGAATAGGCTTCATTTAATACCTGTAATTCCTTAGTGCTGGCTCTTTTACATCTGAGGTTACATCTGTTCTGTGTGCAGCATTCCCATGAATAGGTAAACAACTACTTTTTTTTTTTTTTTTTTTTTT
>NW_022196903.1:25747849-25780141 GCF_008632895.1 Mastomys coucha | reverse complement strand
ATCCACCTGCCTCTGCCTCCCAAGTGCTGGGATTAAAGGCATGCGCCACCACCGCCTGGCTTTTTTTTAACATTTACTGCTTAACACACTTTTCATGCTCCTTAATTTCCTGTGTCCTGTATTGAACCTATTTTCATCTCAGTCTAGACCTGTGTGGATCATTGTGGGTAGCCTATGTCCTTTAACCCTCTCTTGGCACACCGTTTTCTTCTACTATCTAGGAATCTTCAGATCTGTATCCTTTTACCATGGCCTTCCCCTCGGTGGTTAACTTCTCCAACTTTCCACTCTGACATGTGTTTACTAGACACTGTATCCCAGCCCAGCTGCACATCCCTCTCCCTATTCAGCTTCAGCATTTATCTTCCTAACTCTGTATTCTTTTCATACTAATCTCCTTAGCAGTTGGCTCTCATTTTAGCAAGTCCTTATAAAATATACCTCATTTTTTACGCCTCTTTAACAGAGGCCTGCAGGTTTTGTTTTCTTTGTTCCTTTTGGGTTTTGCCTTTCCTGTTTCATGAAGCCTTAATCTTTATGATAGTAAAGTTCTGCTCCTGCTCTGAAGGGCCCCTCTGACTCCCTCTCGGCTCTCCCAGGGTCTGCCTATTCTCTAGCTACACTGATGCATTACTACCACAGCTTGTACTGTAGCCCTTGGCAGATTCCCTGCAAGTCCTCATTGTGTTAGCCAGATCAGTTAATGAAACTGCCACAAAGGTTACTTTTACACATTCTTCCTCAATCTTTTCCTATCTGTCACATCCACAGTACTTTAAATGTCTTCTGCATAAAATTCAAGCAGTTTTTCCCAGTCCATGGTCTAGCTATCCACCATTCATTTTGTCTCTAATTTACCCCCAGACTCCTAATCCTGCAACTTTACATAGCACTCTATTAAAAGTTAATACTGAAGAATTTATGGCATTGACTGTGTCATCAATAGATTACATATATATCAATGGGAGAAAGGGAAGGAGAGAGGGAGGGATGGATGCATGATGGAGGGATGAGATGAATGTTTACAGACTGAACAGGTACCTCTTGGTGCCCATACTATCATATGTTTACATTTGAGTCTCCTTCCTTCTCTTGCTTATCCCCCACAGTAGCTTCCTAATATTTCAACTTCTAGTATTGTGTGCATATGAGCCCTTTCCAGATCCCTGACTAGCCGATAGACACCTTTCCTCCATCCATGCTGGCCACATTCTCTCCTTCAAACTGTTTGGAAAATCCTGTCTTCATCAAAACTTTACTTTTCAAAACTGTGTCAATTTTTTATTACTCATTCATTTCTATCAGTCATCTGACACATACAGTGGCTATGTTTTTCCATTGTGAAACAGATGTTATCAATAGTAAAACCTCACTTTCACCTACTCACTGCACATTGAAGGTTGATTTAGAGCAGTTTATTCTAGTGTTCTGTGCATCCACTCAGTCCACAGTCTAAAGACAGCATTGAGACCGTGTACTTGGTCAGTGTTATCTGATTGGCCATTTGCTTTGCTGTGAGTAGTGTTTGCTTTGTTGTGTATTAGAGCAGTGAGTGGTTCTAAATTTTTCAAATTAGACTCTTTGACCAGCATGATAGAAAGTCCCACCAAAATTTCTCCCCCTCCTTGTTCCACATCAACACAAAAAGTGTCCTCTTCTGTGCACTGTTCTAGTCCTCAGCACAGAAATATTTTCAAATCATGCTTCAAGAACTGCTACCTTAATACAGGGCATGCATATGTATGTTAAGACTTGGGAATATGGAGCACAGTGCTGAGCACAGGGGTTGCTTCCTCAGTAACAATGGAAGTGTGCTTGCTCTGTCCACTCATGTGGGTTTGCCTGCTCCTCCCTCCAGTTGCAGGCACCTTTAGCTGTACCATGAAGTTCACAGTCCGTGATTGTGACCCTAATACTGGAGTTCCAGATGAAGATGGATATGATGATGAATATGTGGTGAGTCTTCCCTGCAGAGATCTTTGCAACAGTAAATGACTTCTTGTCACAAGAGCATTTTTCTATAAACAACTGACAAAACTCACGTGACCTAGACTAGTCCTCTCTGTAAAGGAAATGTCATGCCAGAATTTAAATGGAGCACTTTGTAACTATAGCAAAGAAATTCAGTTTCCCCCCATTTAATGGGAATAACTAAAAGATAATTGCATCATTTTTAATGTGATTGAGTTTACTTATAATAGAGGTTTTGGTTTTACTTCAGCAAACTTTCATTTGGTTGGTTTTAATATTGGCAAGTTCTGGACTGAAAAGCTTTGACAGAAAGGAGGGGTGGGTGTCAAATTTAGAAGGTGCTATATGGCCTCAACTCAGAGTTCTATGTGTGGCAACATGACTGCTGTGTCCCTCAGGGCCATTGGCACTCAACCTACACAATCTTGCTGATCATCCTTGCTCCTCTGCACTAGGACTATAGATAGCCTCAGGCTCACCCAGACCACATTAGTGAGAAGAGCCCCTCAGGCCCTTTGTGTGCTATGGAGACATAAGAAGAAGTGATCAGTTTCTCCTGTCTTTGTTGTAGACTCAGAGGACTGTTATTTACTGACCCCTGCTTGTTGCCCACTAGCTGGAAGATCTTGAAGTAACTGTGTCTGACCATATTCAGAAGATACTAAAACCTAACTTCGCTGCTGCCTGGGAAGAGGTGGGAGATGCCTTTGAAAAAGAAGAAACCTTTGCCCTGAGCTCTACAAAAACCCTTGAAGGTGAGAAGAGCTTTGTTGCAATGGGCTGCCTGGGGTCAGCATAAAACCCAGAAGGCATGCATGCAGTTCTCAAAGAACTCTTCTCTGCTCAAAACCAGGAGCCTGTCTTCATCATCTGACCAAATCAGCCATTTTCTAAGCTAGGAACCTCCCTCTAGGCTGTATCCCTGTGGACCTGCAGCTCTTAGGACATAGTGGGACAGAGGCAGGCCCACATGTCTAACTTTTCTAAGTCTTGTTACATTAAATTTCTCCACAGAAGCTGTCAACAACATAATCACATTTCTTGGTATGCAGCCATGTGAGAGATCAGATAAAGTACCGGAGAATAAGAATTCCCACTCCCTCTATCTAGCAGGTAAGAGACTCCCATTAGGGTCAGGGATAGGCACTCCTTGCTTGCCCTGCTGCTTCTGTCATCTCATGTAACACTGGAAAGCTAGTCAGAATGAGCAACTGATTTTACAGGCTCTCCTTAGGTTATTCTTTAGGAGGCACATCTGGCCTAAAATACTTCAATGTGTAACAGATGCCATTGCCACCCCCACTATCCCACTAATTGAGTGCATCAGGCCAGTATTACTGTTGTGTACCTGGTATTTCATATCAACTTGAAAAGTAGAATTGTTTGTAGGATTAATTTCCTGTGAATTTGTATAAAAGCTGAACTAAAATAATAGAAAGGAGATACAGGCAAAACATGATAAATTCCATTAGTCAGCGCTTATTTGAAGTTCTTAATATACTTTTCCTCACTTTTTCTTTCAGGTGTATACAGAGGTGGCTATGACTTACTGGTGCGGTCCAGGCTAGCCCTAGCAGATGGAGTGACCATGCAGGTGACTGTGAGAAGCAAAGAGAGAACACCTGTGGATGTTATCTTGGCTTCTGTGGGATAAGTTCTTGCTGAGAAGGGTGATGCTGCTATGCCCTCCCTATTGGTGGTTTTTAGGCTAGTAGCATGAACTTCCCATAATCACACTTAAAGATTAATAATGACTTTGAGGAAGCAAATCCAAGTGTTTGGCCCTGAGCCAGCAGATCAAACAACTGTCTGTCTTTGAGCATGTATTTTAGTGTTCCTTCCCTCCTCGTTGTCTTACGTGCTCAGCTTAGAGTGGGCTTGAAAATCAGATACAACTGACGCTATTCTATAGCTGCTTAGCTTCGTTATATGCTTCTATTTAATGTGTGAAAAACTCTTGGCAATGTTGGAAAATTTTATCCCAGAAGGGTGGAGGGGGAGGGGAAGCCGGAATCCATTTTTGTCACAGTTTGTTTTTATTAATAGAAAATAAACACTCATTCATTCCAGTTTCAAAGTTGCTATACTTGAAATTTCTAATTTAAAAAAACGAATTTAAAATAATCAATAATACTGCTTTAACTAAGTTAAATCTGTGGCTTAAAAAAGTATTCAGCACCATTTGCTCTTAGGTCTTTCAGAATTTGTTCTTAAAGTATCTGGAAACTTGCCTGTAAGTACAGGAGTTATGTGAGAAAGCCTTTCTGAACAGCCAGTGGGATGCTAGCAGCCATCCTAAGAGGAGTCAGTGGACATTTGGCTGTTAACAAAGGCCCCTCCCCTCCGTGCACCTAACCTCTGAGATTCGAGAAGGCAGGCTGTTATTTACTGTTCAACGTAGACTTTCTAACAATAACAGTAAATCTCTGGCACAGATGCAGTTCTTAATACCTTGCGGTTTTAGGAAATTCTGTAAATAATTTCAACCTGTTTATTCACAAACTCTATATATAATGAGGTTTTCTTCTTAGCAAGGGCCAACTGTTTGTAAATATATACAGGAGTATGCAAATCAGTCTTAGATGCATACTCAGAACACTGTATTTATGCCAATGTCTATGTAGGTTCGGTGGGGGAGGGGGTGTTGAAGGGGGTGGGAACAGTGCTAGGGATTGAACCCAAGGGCTTTAACATGCTAGGCAGGCACACTACCACGGAGCTACTTCCCCAGCCCCCAAAGCCAATGTCTGTTTTAACAAAAATGCCTATAATTAGAAGCAGCTGATGAAACTAAATGTAAAGGTGTGACAAGATATTCCCTCTCATAAGCTGTTTACAGATCTTGAAAGGGAGATAGCAAGCTCCTCTCTTACTCTTTATTCCAGTATTCCAATTAGGATTGGGCCAGAAGTTAGCATTTCTAAATATTTTAATAAAGTCCACAGAAACTGGGTTTTTGTTGTTATTATGTTTTGGGAGGTTTTCTTTAACACAAGAAAAGACTATCTAATTCTGTTTTTCTACATAAATTTAAAGTGTTACTAGTCAGAATGTCTTAATAACACAAACAACAGTAGATCTATTTACTTGGCCAGATGTCACAGAAATGAGAGGATTATCATGTCACCCTTAGAGATGAGATGGACTAGCATGTCATCCTTAGAGCTGCAGCTGCCTATTTTCTGTAGTTTGTTCACCAATGTGAATGAAATGGACTTTTATGAAAGGATAGCACTTGATGGCCAGGACCTCTTTTGGGCATTTCTAAGTGGAATACACACAGATACGAGAATGGGGGAGGTAATACAGGGAGGCTACTCTTCCCAGCTCAGAAGGAGTTGATGAAGCCCATATATGCATTCAAGAAGCCCATGGGATCCTCTAGCTGTGGGTAGTGGCTAATGTGGTCATCCAGAATCGACACTGTGGACCGCGGCAGCGTTTTCCTAGTGGAAGAGAACAGCATGGAGGTGAACTTAAGGCTGGAGGATGAGAGGATGTAAGGCATGGGAAGCCCCGAAAATGCCCTACAGGCGCACCACACTGGAAGGAAACAACAGCTTTACTCATCTCCTACTTGGAAACTATACCTCAGGCAGATCAACTTGCCATTTCCACTTACAGTGGAACATCTTGCAAATACAGCACTTCTGTAACAGTCCTCAAAACATGACTTTCAGCTCCTTAGAGAAGCATCAACAGGTGGCTCACTCAGCAACTCACTGCCCAAGCAAAGATAAACAAGAGCCTTCCTTAATCTCATGAGGAGAGTGTTTAAAATTATAAGCCAGCTGGTTTTTGTCAGGTTGTATCCACTAGGGCATAGGAAGGTATGAAACATTCTTGTATGGCAGACAAGCAACTTCTGAGTAAGTACCCTAAAGGAGTAACAGCCAATGGAGAAGCACTTTTGATGGTGAGCTGTTGATAACTGCTCATGTAAGATGAGAGAATTGGCTCAGATTAACACATGGAATGATGGCAGCCATGATGGTGAGAACAGGATGTATGAATCCAGAGAAAGTATAGCAAATCTCTTGATCTGTCCTCTCAGTAAGAATAAGGTTCCCTATCCCTAAATGGTCTGTTTATTTTGTTTCCAATGAGGTCAGATGCAATAGCTATTGCCAACAACCCTGTCAGGATGAAACACTCTGAGGACTCACCTGTACAGCTCCAAAAACTCTGGATACGGATTTATAGGATCCAGTGGCCCATAGATAAAATGAACTAGGAAAAAAGAAGAGGAAGGAGTTTCTAACAGCTCACAGCTGTGCTCCTGCTGCTACCCCAAAATTAACCTCCTTTCATTAAGTTAAAAAAAAACAAAAACCATTATGACTAAACATTGTATGATACAAATCCTCACTTCTTATTAGATGAGCTTAAAGAACTAGTAGAACAAGTCAGTCTTCTAAATGGAACTATCTGGTCCCTTCTGGCCCTTCTGTACTCTGAATCAAAGGAAAAAGCTCACTTTCAAGATGTGCTTTCTAGAAATGTAGATAGAACTATCCCTCACTGAAGTTTCCTCTATTGTAACTGACCTCTGACATCTGAAGTCCGCCAACAGTTTGTTGATCAGTAACTAGTATGTGGGAGGCACTATGCTGTTTGTTTCCTTTTTAACTGTGGAAGAAGAGTGGGCACAGCACCGGTACCTACAGTTTGTATTAATGAATGACCTTACTAGCCTCTTGTCCCAACAGTTTGATATTTACTGTGGCAGGCAGTTCCCACACTGCCATGCCAGCTGTAGTTGTGGTACCTTACACCCTATCTCTGGTAAGCCAGGTGTTTGGAATGGGGTGCTAGTGAATAAAGAGTGGCCAGCTAAATGGGCCAGGTGAACAGTTTGTGTTTTGGGGTTTTGTTTTTAAGTGTGAGGGGTAAAGGTAAAAAGTATATCCTAAATATCATATAGCACATATGTAGGCCAAACATAGCTATATTTTTATTGGAAGACTCAGATTTACTTGAGTACATGTTTTTATTTGCTTAATCTGGCAACCCCACATGGAGATTATAAGAGTTGTAATTAGGTTAAATCACTATTCCCTAAGTGTTCCTCTGAAGAAGTAATAAAAATCTAGACACAAATACTCACTGGGGATGGACACAGAAGCAAGTGCTCCCACCCAGCGTCTTCTGAATTTCTTCCTCTGATTGATGTACTGTAAAAGACTACAACACACAGGTGAGTCAGCAAGAGCAGAGCAAGACCTAGTATCCTGCAGTCTCAGAGCCACAGAGACATGCGAACACAGCACATGCTGTGACTACCAGCACAAGAACAGTTAGTACACAGGGAGTGCAATCTTCAGAAGGAGTAATTAATGTTGGTTAATTTAAAACATGAGTCTAAGAGTCCAGTTTTGACTCCACTACTAAGCAGCTCTGTGACTCTTAAACATGTTTCTTTAAACCCAAGTTCCTCTGTTGTTACTGAAAAAAAAAAAAAAACAGGCAAAAGGAGGAGCTTTGTACTTAAGAGAGACACATTCATTCCTTTCAAAACTATGACTAAAACATTCTATAACATAGAAAGTCTAAAGAAGGATATGCCAAAGTCAGTGAGTCATTTTCATGCAAATAAGCATTGAGTTGCAGCTATTTATCCAAATTCTCAGTGCCAGTGCTCAGGAGCAAGGCTCATCCTATGCTTGACTTCTTTCCTGGAAAACAGACCAGGACTGTTTAAGGCTTGTCTCAGAATCCCTAACCAGCCTTCCTGTGCTGAAGTAAGCCAGCAAGGGGCAGAGCAAGTCATCTTATACCTGCCCCTCCTCCAAGAGGCTCACTGGGCCTACAGTGGGCTTCCTCTTACCTGTCAATGACCAGGTTGCCATCATTGTTGCGAATCACAGCCCACATGTCCCACAGCTCACTCTCAGTGGGTCGGGTATATGGTCCAAAGACTGGAGTGAGACTGAAAAGAAATGCGGGAAGGTGAGACTGTGGACCAGAGTTCAGAGTGCCAGACATACAAAGTCTCCAAGCCCAGGCTAGCTGTGGCCCGGGGCTTCTATAGCAACACGTTTCATTACACTGTTGTCAGTGCATACTCAGTCTTTGATGAGGACTTACCCTCGAGAGAACACAAAGAAGTTCATGAGCCTGGTGAGGATGGGTGAAAGCACACCTCCATCTTTGAGGAGCTGCAGGTAAGAAAGGAAAGTAAAACTCAAGAATCCAGAGGGAGCTGACAATGCCCCTAGACAAAGTCTTTTACATCAGAAACTAAAATAGAACTTAGCCATGTCTAATGAAAAAAATGTATAATCCCTTATAACTGATGAAGTCATCAACTTATTTAGGATCTCAACTTATTTAAATATCATACTTAAGACACAGAACTTCATATAGTTACTTGTATTTTGCTAAATATTTGCTCATCTCTTATTTCTCAGAAACACTTGGTTTTATGTAGGAGAGCCTACTTTATTTGACTGAAGAAAAAGATTAACTTGATTAATGTGAATCCATAATAAATTAGATTTCAATAGACTGGCTCATCACCACAGGTATGGTCCTTAAAAGGGGCCAGTGGTTTTTTTTTTTGTTTTGTTTTTAGTTTTTTTTTTTAACATCACAGATGGCTAAACCAAGGAGCTATGCAGTGAAGCTGCCAACCTTTTGGAGAAGGAGAGGACGATGGGTCTCAGGAAAGATACCTGTGGAGAGAGAGGCTTCTTAGTCCTTTACCAACAACATAAGGTAAAAGCACAGCCATTACCAGAAGCTATCTGCCCATTCACTGGTATATTTGAAGCCTTTGCTGCTAAAACAGGATTACAAATAAAAACAGCTATGCACAACAACTTGTACTCAACAGAAATGCATGTGCATGTACCAAGCTGAGGCACAACTATACTGCTAATTACTACAAGATAGACAAACTGCAACATGCTGGGATTGCTTTCCTCATTTTAAGGTACAAAACTGAAGAGAGTAATTTATGTGCTCCTCCATATTGCAGGATGCCTAGGCTTGATCCCTTCAGCACCTCCCCCAGTGCTCAGAGCACAGTAGTGGTAACAGACTCCTTTGCAAACACATGGATGTTTCAGTAGGTAGGTTCTTGTAAAGAAAAATCACTCTTCTTTTCCATTGATAAAGGGACAGATCCACTACTCTTCTCCAGGCTGCCCTTGAGGCATTCAGGTTAGGGCATTTGGGCATTTCTGGATTAGTGAGCGTCTCGATGAGAGAAAATACACACACACAACCCTCATATTTCCAAATGATAGAAAAAATACACACACACACACAACCCTCAACATTTCCAAATGGTAAGACTTATTCCCAGCTTACACCTGGCACTACCACCAATTAAGAGTTTATTAATGCAGCATACCAGACAGATCAACAGAATCACATTTGTGATAGCCCCTTTATTTTTTGTGTTTTGTTTGTTTGTTTGTTTTCTAGACAGGCTTCCAAGCCCTGGCTGTCCTGGAACTCATTATGTAAACCAGACTGTCCTTGAACTCAGAGATCTACCTGCCTCTACCCTCCAAGTGTTGGGATTAAAGGTGTATACCACTGCACCTGGCTCCTTAGAAACAAACCACGACAACAACAAAAATGTGTGTTTATTGTGCTTATGTATATATGCATGCCAAGACACATGTAGAGGTCAGAGGACAGCCTGTAGGAGTCGGTCTTCTCCTTCCATAATGTGGGCTCCAGAATCAAGTTCATATCCACAGACTTGGCAACAAGCCCCTTTGCCCATTGAGTCATCCTGCCACCATGGCTACCCTTTTATTTGCTATATATTTGAAAATATGTATTCTAAATACCATCAACCATGAAAACTACTCATGGCAGGCACAATAAAGGTCAAAGATGCCCTATGTATGGTATCTGTTTATAACATCAGATTATTTTTTAGATTTTTTGTGACTTTTTGAAACTATACCCCACTTTCCACCTACCACCAAAGCAATTACCTCCATTCGACAGACAGAGACTCTTTATAGTGAGCCGGCCAGATCGATTCTGCTTGTACCTGGAGCAGGACAAGAAGAAACACACATGTAGCTTAGCAACTGACTCCCTTGCAAGGGCTGCAGAGGACCCCTAAAGGTTTGATGATCCCAGAACAATTCAGTTTCCCATTATCTTAAGCTATGACGTGTGCAGAGAACATAAGTCTGGTTTCACTGACCTGTACAGTAGTTCCTGAGCAACAATATCTCCATAGTCGTGAGACAGGAGGTTGATTCTGCGGTTCTGGAGCCCCAGATGCCTCAGAAGGGACTCTACAATGCTGGCCTGCTCAAATATGGAATATTGATGTGGTCTCTAAAGAAAGGAAAGCCAGAGATACAACATGAATGTTAACCGTGCCTGCCAGATCTGGCATTTGTACCCACCCACCCTCCATCACTGACCCCACCCAGCTGCTGCTTACCGGCTTGTCACTGAAGCCAAAGCCTAAGAAATCAAGAGCGATTACTCGATGGAACCTCAGGGTCAGCCCTTCCCAGATCTGTAAGAAAGCAAGCATGGTGTGCACTCTGTTCCCACTGCCCAGCCCCAGCAGCAAACAGGCTTACATTGCCAGCCTGGATAAAGTGAAAAATCTCCTGGAACCACCACTGGCCTAGGTGAGCCTCCTGGGAACTGTGTGACTCGTAGCAGTTGCTATATGGAGAGCCTAACTCCAGCCTTTAATTTGGCAGTGCTCCTTTCTGTAGTCAGTATTTTACTTCCCCTTACAGTACATAAAAAGCAATTCTACATTTAATGAGATTTTATCAAGCAGTTCAAATCTACCAGAGAATTCTAGGGCTGACCAAAAAATAAATAAATAAATAAAATCTTGCGTCTGAGTATTTTAGAACATAGCAAGACCTAGAAACATCATTACCTTGTACCAATCATAGCTGGATGTTGGAAAGCCATGTAAAAGCACAACTATCTCAGGGCTTCCGACCACACCGACAGAATCTAGGAGGAGGAGAGTGAGAAATGAGGCAAACTCCATGCAAGGCAGCCTTGATGACACCAAAATCTAATTCAGTAAAAAGGATCAGACTAAATTATATCACAATGCCACATTAGAATGCCGGCTGGCAGTACTTCAGGAGCTTCCTCTTAATCTGTGTTTTTAAGTTGTAATGACACGTTTTACATGAAAACCCTTAAAACAGTTTGCTCATGATCACTTAGATTTTTTAGAGAGACATTCCTATATTTTAGCTGATATTAATATTAAAACTCAAATTTTTAAATAAAAAGCAAAAACAGTTAAAATACTATAATCACAACAAGCTAAAACTTTTGTCCCTTATCAATATTTATCACATCTAAGATCTGACAGTCCTTCCCAATGGGTCACCTGAGCTTATACCATTTATCCAGTTCTAGCAGAAGACATGCAACTCAAAAATCAAACTATTACAAAAATGGGCTAATAGTGTTTGGAACTTTTTATGTATGTGACATATTTCAGATTATCCAAACAATAAAATACCTTGCCAACAGTACTGGATTTAAATTAATTCTGCTAGTAGAATAAAACTTTGTTAGCATGTTTTCAAAAATTAATTAAAAGCAATTAAAATATCATGTACTGGATTTAGCCTGAAGAATCTATGCAAATAAGATGTAACACTAAATATTAAGTCTGGGAAAGAAGCAACAAGCCAACATAAAAAAAAATTGCATACTTACTCGATTGGCTATAACAAATGAGAGGAGGTCAGGAGCAATAATGAAAAACGGTTTACGAAAAACAAACATTTTTCGTTATTGCTCTTGACCCCCGCCCAAAAGAAATCTTTTCCAATGTGTTTCTTGGTTTCTTCACCTATGAAATGAGGTTAATGGCACCTATCTCCAAAAGCTGTTGTAAAGATTAAGTGAAAAATGACATAGTGAAGGTTAAAATATAATTGAATGTCCTGAGTGTGGTAATTAAATAGCATTCATCAAATCAATCTTATCAGGTTTAGATACATAGAGAAAATCATAGAAAATAGTAAAATTACTTTGGAAATGGGAGGGGGGGAACAAAGGTATCGACAGATCTCTAAATACCATATAGCTTACCTGACACTAGAGGCGCTCAAAAGAGAAAAGTAATTTCTCAAATACAAATGGGGCTGAAAGAAGTTACTATCAGATACAATTCTACCCCCCACCTCAAACCCACCTTCACTATGGAGCAACAGACCAAGGGGCACAAAACAGGTAACTCAGATGAAACCTACATGACCTGTGTCCTTGGGATTCTCCAACAGCCCAGTTCTCACCTTGGTAGAAGATGCGGAGTCCTTTGTAGGTGAAAAACTTGCCAGAAGTCTTCCACGAGTGCAGAGCAGGGGAGAGCTGAGGGGGTGGGATGTGCAGGTATGCAGCCAGCAAGGGCACAGCCAGGAGCCCTACTTGGACCCACCACTCCCTCATCCTGTGGAAAAAGCAGCCAAGGTAACATTGTACACTTCCAAAAATCAGAATGGAACATGGGTGGGAAACCTGGGCACGATGAGGTTTGACTCCACCCCCTCGCCCCTCCCCTCCCCACTCCACCCCCTCCCTTCCCACTCCACCCCTCCCACTCCACCCCTTCCCTCCCACTCTACCCCTTCCCTCCCCACTCCATCCCTCCCCTCCCCACTTCACCCCTCCCCCTCCCACCCTACCCAATGTAACAATGCCATAAATTTTACCAAGAAGAATATGATAAACATCTCTACCCTTTGCCATTTGGCAGTCGCTATACTAGCTCACTACCATTCTTTCCAAGCACATACGTGACTTACTACGTGATTAAGCAGAGAACTGCTCCTGGGGTCTAACACATACATATCCTTTGGCCAAGTGAATCCCCATTTGGCACTACTGTCTGCATTTGAGCTAGGAAACTGATGAAGGGAGAGACAGGGAGCATTCCAGTAAGCAGCTTTGCCCTGACCCTGAATATCTAATCTCTTACAAGTCTGGGCAGAAGATTATATTTGTGCATTCTTAGCAGACTCTTGAGGTGGTTCCCTTTTATTTATTTAATTAAGACCCTGCCCCCATACCTAGCACTCAAGACTTTTTTCTGTGGGGGGAGGGGGGAAGCACAGATTTGTGGCCCCAGCTTGCCATGCCTGGATTTCAAAGGTCCAGATCAATTTATCCTGGAGGCGAGAAATCAGGCAGGATTAGAAACCATTTCCTTTATTTGTGACCCGCCATGGTCACCAAGAAAAGGATTCTCAAAATAAATTGGGATAGCGCTTCCTAAACTAAAGCTACGGACATTAGGAAATGAGCTACAAATAAATTAATTGCTAGAGCCCTGGTGGAAGCGTTTGGTTGGTTCGCTATCATTGTCTGTACATGAGTCCACCCTATATATAATACATTACCTGCAATTTGAGGAAATTTGGGTTTTTTGGAGGGGGCTCTCTATCTGTAAACCTGGTATGGTGGGTAAAAAAAACAGCACCCCCTGAGGAACCTCAGCTGCCTGCCTGAACTTTAGACAGCGCTGATAAGTTTTTTTCCTTCCTCCAAAATCACTGTCCAATAAAGTCACAATGGTTCTACCTTTCGAGGCTATACTAGAAATGACTGGAACAGTGCCAGAACGTGATGGTTTTATCTCAGTCTGTTATCAGCTAACGGGTTTTATGGCTTGAACCTCCTTGAAAAGCAAATAAAAGCGTTAGGTTGGGGGAGGAGGGTCTTTTTGTGTTACCGTTCGTTTCCTCAGAACCCGTTTGGTTCTGTTACCGGTTCATACATTTTCACGTAGCCTCTGGGGCATCCTTGCTGGACTCACTGAATCCGCAGTGACTCAGCAGAACGCCGGGAAGGGAGGGGCCCCTACCGCAGAGCGAACAGGGGCTTCCCGCTGGCGCAGGGAAACTGAGGTGCCACACCCACGCTCTCCCAACCATACCTCAGTGCACCTCCTCTATGCAGGAAATGGGGGGCAACCTCCCCCCCAGCCATTCTCAGCTTTAGTTACCTTGGTAAAAATACCCCCAACATTTTAAGATTTTTAGCAGTCAAGGAAATTAGCAAGCGGACGAAGATTTAAACAAATATTTTTTAAGTCCAATCTCCATTATTTGATGCTACCATAATTTAGAGCAAAAATTTAACACACTCCCACAACAAATTTTACATGCCTTGATTTCTCATTGCTTTAAATGATGTAAAAACATATTTATCTAATACCGCCAAACCAGCCCACCTGATTCATTCTTAGTGAGAACTACGTTGTGCACCCACAAACCAAAGCCAACACTTCTTTTTTACATTTTAAGAGCCTGGCCACGTGCAGGTGAACCCCGCGATTTCCATTTATGGGTCCCAAACAACACTTACAACCGCGGCCACACTCCGCGGCAAGATCCAGTCACACCTATTGCGGTAACCACGCCACTGAGGCCAGAACCTGGAAATCTTAAGTCGCTCTGCGACAATCTCCGCTCCTGGATTCCTAAATCACATGCCGTGGTCCAGAAATCCTAAATCACGCCACAACAATGACCAGCTCTGAAAATCCTAGAACACACCGAGGCCTTACCAAGGTTCAGGAATCCTAAGTTGCTTTACTACCCCCACGTACATCGTACCACAGAGAAGACCCAGACCAAAAAAAAAAAATGCAGAGATCCTAAAATTCTTAAATCTCACGCGACTAAACCCTGGTTCTAAAAATCATCAGTGAGGACGATTCCGACTTTGGCTGTGTGGCAACCTTTGGGTAAGGATTTTTGCCTCCCGCATCTCCGGGGTGCGGGCTGGCCACACCCCCTCTCGCGGCACGGGCTGGCAGCACCCACCTGCGCAAACGATCTCGGCGCACCATGGCCGCATTATCCCATGCCGCCCGCCGCAGGATTGCGGATCACGGGGCGCACCGAGGCGCCCGCAGCGATACAGGATCGGAGGTATCTGCGCAGCCCACGGTCCGCGCAGGGCGGCCCGCGGCAGCGGCAGCGGAGGCAGCAAAGCGGCAACTCGGGCGAGCCTGCAGCACTACGCCGTGTGGCGAGGTGCGGCTGCCGCAGAGGAAAGCTGCTGCTGCTCCTGTGAAGATGCACCGGGATGTGCTGGTGGCCGAAGCGGAGAGGAACGAGCGGGCACCGACTTTTAAAGCCCACGGAGCCCCACCCCTGGTCCGCCCACTGTGCCGCAGCGCCCCTCCTTCTCGCTCCCGCCGCAGAGCCCCTCCCCACCGCTGCAGAGAAGGGGGGGCCTTTCCTGTGGGCGCCTCTAGGGGTATCGACCCTGCTACCCCCTCTTTCCTCACAGATCTCTAATCCTGAACCCCAGATTCTGCTGAAGAAAGGTTTTCCATGTGTTAATGCCGCGGGCAAGGATGGCAAATGTCTGAGATACCCCTCCCCAAGCCAGCCCTTGAACTACGCACAGGTCTCCAGCCCATGAAAGGCATAAATCACCCCAGCGCTAGGGTGCTTGTTGCGGCACCCACTTCTTTTCTACCTCCTACGTGAGTTCTGAGCCCTAAGAGTGACTACGCATCCGAAAATGCGGGTCACCAATATGCGGCAAACCCAAGCCCTTAACCCATGATAACAAAGAAGGAAGGGCGCACTAAAAGGCTAGGGAACGGACAAATTCTGTGGTCGCTCTGGCCAAGTGGACACATTCATGGACGAGCTGTGATCACATAGAATGGGCCAAAGTCGCCACCATGGTGGCACCGGTACACTTCCTTTGCCGCAGCACAACGTGGTCCTCATGCCAGAAGCTGCTGCAGCGCCCATCTAGAGCAGCGTTGGGGACCGTTCATCAGGGGCACAAACCACCTTTATTTACGTGCAACCCAGGCACGGTGCAAACACCCTAGAGGTGCAGACAAAACTGGAGATTTTTTAAAAATCCAAATCCTTTAAAAGTCATCTTTCACACCTTCACAGAGCGTGGAGCAGCGTGATGCCTGTGTGAGGTTTGGAACCGTACCCTGAAATTCTAGCAGCCTAGGCGCGAGCAAGCTAGGGACACTGCGAACGCAGGCCGGCCCAGCGGGGGCGCTGCAGGCCTCTCTTTGGCGCCTGGTTTGCAGCTGCTTTGGCTTTGCAACATCCAAGCCCAGCCATGCAGTCGAGCAAGATTTGGCCAGAGGACCACAATGGGTCAGCCGAACCCATGGGGATCTAAACTGTGGGCATCAACCCATGTTCCCGGAGTTCGGGACCACCCAGCTGACAATGAAAATGCCAGCACCTGAGAAAGGGTCATCAGCACGCATAACACGGTCCAGGGTACACTTCGTCGGGGATGGCAGGAAACAAATGCTTTTGCAGAACCTTCCTCCGCAGGACTATGCACAGGATTATGAAGTGAATGAGGAATTGGAGGGTGGCATTTTTTTTTTATATTTTCTTTTTGACTTCAGAATATTTTCTAACATGTTGGGCCCTTCTTTCCCAGCCTAAGACCTTCAAAGTCTGAAACGATGTCTCATTAACCTTTTGTATCCCAGATTCCGCCATGGGGTGGGCAACAAAGCAGGCCCCTAACAAATACCGCATGAATAAGTTCAAGAATTTGAGGGCGCATAGGGGAGGAAGTAATTAAGGGGAGGGAGGAAGGGGTTGTCTTGAGTGATGAATAGACATTTACCAGAGACAAAGAACATTCCAGCCCGAGGGGACGGCTTTCGCCAAGCACCGGGGGCTCTGCACCATAACCTTTGGGTTTTTTTTTTTTTCTTTTTTTTTAAAGTGTTTCCTTTGGGCGCCAGCACCAACTTGGAAGCTGGGGGCAGAGGGGTGGGGTGGAGGGCAGACCAGAAAAAGTAGTTCATCAGAAGGAATGTGGAATTTGTCCTAAACGAGAAGCTACAGATGTTTAAATCCTGTAAGAGCGCAATTTAAATTAGCCCCTTTACACGTAGAGCATTAGCTACCTATATTAATTAACCACCAAACCTTTTAAAGACTGAATTCCTTAGCAAAATTTGAACTGTGTTTTCTACAGAGTAAAGCCATTCTGATCTTAACAACTGCCCGTGCGTTATATATTTTCATATTCACTGTCAATGGAACCTTTGAGCCTTACAAACAATTCCACTTTCATTCTCACCAGGCCGAAGCACCAGCATCTAAGATGAAGGCAATTTTCTAATTAATGGATTGAGTGCCCCACAATGGATCTCATTCTGAAGGCCGGGGAACAGTCTACCCACAAGGAACAAGAAGGGGGAGGGGAGGGCACGTTTAAACCCCGGAGGGGAGGAAAGTCGGTGAAAGCTCTGAACCACAAAAGAAATTCCAGTCCAGGCCCAGGGGAATCCTTCTTGCTCGAGGTGACTAGGAATAACTTGGGTGGTAAAGGGCGGGATGAGGTTGAAATGGTGTGGAACGCAGAAGTGGTTAGGGAGAGAAAGCTG
Organism: Mastomys coucha; assembly: GCF_008632895.1. Taxonomy (NCBI): domain Eukaryota; kingdom Metazoa; phylum Chordata; class Mammalia; order Rodentia; family Muridae; genus Mastomys; species Mastomys coucha. The sequence continues at coordinate 25,762,797 of NW_022196903.1, read as the reverse complement.
GTAGCAGCAGCTCCGACACAAAGGCTGAGCCGCAGGAACGCGCGCACTGCTGGGGACCAGCTAAGGCTTGGAGAAAGGCTTTTTAAAGTCCAAAGGGTTAGGGAATCTTGTAACCAGGACTGACATATTTCTAGAGGGAGCTTCCTCCACAGCGAGGAGAATCTGACCTGTGTTCTAAAACCCCTTGGAGCACCTGAGAAAACATGAAACTTGAGAAATGAAGTCAGCTCCCTAGCTTGCTACGGGTACCCTGACTTCTAGCAGACATTTACTATCCTTGGCGGGCATGAGCCACAGCAGCATTCCCTCCGCCAGCCGCGCATCGGGACGTTGCCTTCACATCCTTCTCTAGCATGATTCACATCAGAACAGCACCTCAGTTTTGTGCAAAAATCAGCAGTGTAGAAACTTCTCCATAAACCGCTTCACAGCAGCAAGCAGTAAGAGACCACCGGCCCGGCTTCTACCGTAGGTTCAATCGCCATATTTAAAAATTTTTTCTAACCCATTTTGAGCACTGTAACAGGTTGGACAAATCCAAGGCAGAGCCACTTTCTAAAGCCAGAGTTACAGATTTGAATAAAGTACTAAAAGGCAGAATGGGACAAACCCATTCGACCCAATACGCTTTGTTAAAGAGATTTAGAGCTTGACTTGATTAAAAAAAAAAAAAAAAAGATTTCATTGAGCCTGTGAAAGGTGGGTCTGGGGGTTTTTTTTTGTTTGTTTGTTTTTTGTTTTTTTAAACTACTGTGTGTCTGCAGTTACACGAATATACTTGGAATAACCTAATCCTGTGCTTTTTTTGCTCCTCAGACAGCATTGAGAGTATTTTATTCTGCTCTACAGAGTCGATATTAAGAAACATTTAGACATGCAGGAATGTATTTAGGGTAAAACTAAAACGCTCTGTAAATCATGTGACTCAACTGGCAAAGCAACTAGCATAGCTGAAGTTCCTACTATGGGCATAGCGCACACACACACACACACACACCTAGCGGCCCCCATTTTCACAGAAACTGGCTAGGTGAGGATCTCCATTCCTCCCAAGAAACCCCAGCAGCTCAGGGTCCCCTGTGCTAAGGGCAGAAGCTCGGAGCTGAACACTGCGGCTCCTGGAGTTCTTTGCACCGCCCCACACGACCTCGCTGTTTGAAATAACTGGGCATGTTTAGTCTAAAGAAAAGGAGCCTTGTGGTGTGAGTGGAAGGAGGAAATGTGTTCGCAGTCCTCAAATATTTGTGGAAGCGGTGTTAAACATTTTATTCCATATGGCTCCAAGGAGCGCAAACGGCACAGAAACAGAAATCCATTCAGCATAAAGAATTTTCCAAGCCTGCTAGGAAGGGTTGAGTGGGCTCATGACAAGCTGCCCATCACTAGGGACCAGATGAGCTGGCAGCAGGTATGTAAAAGCTCGGTGAATAGCCTTTCAGGGTTTTTTACCATTCAGTGGAAATGAAGGCACAGAGAGGTACTGGCTTGGCCAAAGCCATCCGTCTGCCCAGGGAACAAATCTACCACGCAGTCTCGCCCAGTCAGGATCCTCGGCCAGGGTCTGTACTACACAGGCTGCTGCCTACCTGAGGCAAAACTGCAGGAGTATCAATAAACTCACAGCACCTAACTCTCTCTCCCCACCACTCGCTCTTTCCCCCTCTCCCTCTCCCTCCAGGATTCCCTCCCTCCAACAAATGTATCTAATATATTCCTAAATGATGTCTTCCTCCCCTTTTGGACTCTTTTTGAGGTTAAAAAAAAAAAAGAAATTCTTTTTCTTTGCAGCAAAGAGCTCCAAAACTGAGAGTAGTAACGGGGGGAATAATGACGAAGCCGAATAAACAACTAAGATGAGCCAAAAGAACAGAGAGAGAGCGCGCAGCCGCTCCCCTCACGCAGCAGTCTGACAGCCGACGATCCGAACACACTCTCTACACCACATCTCCCATAATCCCACACCCGCAACAACCGAAGCCCTCCACTGGAGATACAGGCCATCTTAGCCACTCAAATCTCAATGGGCTTAAAGGATTCTAATTAACTACTAGTATCTTACATGTTCCTCAGCTCTTTACCCTCCTCACGCACATTATTTTACTTGCTGCTCACCACAGGCCCTCTAAGGAACAGCGACTCCCAAACAAGCCAGCGTTCTCTTCCCAGCTGCCCAGGAAGGAAGAGTAGACCGCAACATTCCACACTTTTTCGGTCTCACTCCCTCCCCCCACCCCCGACCCCCGACCTCCGACCCCGCCGCCCCGCTGCGCCTTCTTTATTCGCCGTCTACCACAGAAGGATTTTCCTCCAGCTAAGAAGGAGCAGCCCCTGGGGCAGGTGATTTGGGTTGCCTCCTAGCCCTCAACTCACACCTTCCTCAGCTGTCCTTCCCTTGGTCCTGCAAGGGCCCCATGCACAAGAGCACTGCGGTCTCGGGGACTCTTAATCCCCAGCAGCCTGCACCCTCTACCTCCCTGGCTGCCCAGGCCTCACTCTTCCCCTTTAGGTAGTCCTGCACTCGCACCAGCACTTAACCAGTGAGGTGCACGGAGGTCTGGCTTTGGGTTCTACCCACCCTAGTAGGCGCACCCACGCCCCGACGCCATTGTCACTCCCTGTGGTGCCAGGACTGGCAAGGTCCACATTCCTTCGAGATGTACCAGTATCACTCGTGGGCGGGCTACAAGGGGGAGAATGGGACTATCCCTCCTCCTACCTGATTCAGATAAGACCTGTCTTACAGGACCCCCGCGATGGCGGGGAGGAGGGTGCCCGTGCACTTCCTGGGACCAGAGGTTTGTTCTCTCCTTAGCCCAGTTCCCAGGAAGTATTGGACCAAGCCACTGAATGCCGGGCTCTGGCTGGAGCGGCTGCATCTCGTTGCTTCAGCCCATCTCCCCAGCCCACCCGCGTGCTGCTGCCTTCTCCCGGCCAGGCCCCAGCGCCACCTGTAGCAAAGGGTATGATATGGCAGGCCGCACCTTTGACATTGGTCTAAGTCGAAGGGTTCTCATCTGAGTACTTTCCACATCCGGATCAGTAAAAGTCAAGGCCAAGGAAGCAGTATTTTGAAGGTTATTAACTGTGGAGCCATCTTGGTGAGTCTTCCGTCTTCCATGTGTCAGCCTTTCTTTCTCACTTGTAGTTACCTTTAAGACTCCCATGTCTGGATCTCATTCTAAAGGCTGGGGAACCGTCTACCCTCACACCTATAGGTGTTAATCATGACCTCTGTTCATCTTTACAAAGGTAACAAACATTTCATACTCAACAAAGTCTAGGTTAAATTTGACTCCAGTCCCTGCCTCCTCCTGTAACCGATTTTGACCCACCATCCGTTCCAACAATAGAAACTGGGCATAACGAAAGAATCCCACAGGTCTAGGCGGCGGCGTGGGAACGGATTCCAGCAACTTCCCTTTTTCATTGCATTTTACTTCCCAGGTCCCTCTTAAATGTCCCTGACACCTTTCCATTGCTACCACCTTTTTCCTTCCTTCTCTCAGGCCCTCTTACCTTCTACCAAGGCCCTTGCTTCCTAATTGGCTCACAGGGCTCCATAGCTACGCCCTGTCTCCTCGCCGCCAAACCTGTCAAAGTGATTTTTTTTTCTTAAATAAAAATTTGAGCCGGGCAGTGGTGGCGCATGCCTTTAATCCCAGCACTTGGGAGGCAGAGGCAGGCAGATTTCTGAGTTCGAGGCCAGTCTGGTCTACAGAGTGAGTTCCAGGACAGCCACGGTTACACAGAGAAACCCTGTCTCGAAAAACCAAAAAAAAAAAAAAAAATTGATGGCATCCTTTTTCTTCTTAAAATATGTTACTGGTGTTAAATCCAACCTGTTTGGACTGGCATACAAAATGCATCATGTGCTTCAAAGTCTGGCCCATGGCTTCCTCTAGAATCTTCTCTCTTACCCTCCTAGTATCATTATCTTCATAATGTAACCAACCATTACTCATCCGAAAGCACCAGGTGGTTTCCATTCTCCAAGCCTTCACAGAGGACCTCAGTCCTAATCAAATATATCCATTCCCACTGTGTCTACCTTTTTTAAAAAAAAAAAAGTCCTATTTATTCATCAAAAGTCAGTTTAGTTACTGTATCTCTTGCTTGCTTTCCTACAGCAGTATCTCCTTCCTTCCACTGAGCCTTTCCATCCCTCAGGCACACTTCAACAGATGCACTCACCACATTCACATTCTCTTGTAGAGATACTTGGGACCTGCCGTGTCTCCCCAGTTACATATCTGAACTCCTTAAGGTCAAGGGACCTTATTTGTCATTTATTTATGTCTCTTCTGTCCACCTAATAGTTTATAACAATGACAAAAATGAATAATAGTGAAACATTGTTGTTTTTTTTTCTAACCCCCCCTGGCTGCCTCAGACAAGGTTTCTGTTTAAGCCCTGGCTGTCCTGGAACTCACTCTGTAGACCAGGCTGGCCTCAAACTCAGAAATCCACCTGCCCCTGCCTCCCAAGTGCTAGGATTAAAGGCCTGCACCACCACTGCCCAGCCATTGTTGATCATTTTGTGCCAGACCCTGTCCATATTCAATGAGAGCTTCAACTGAGGCATTGAAAGCTTAAGAAGCCAATAGTATTGATGACAGGCTAGAGGAGAAAACAACTCTACTATTATTTCATAGCATCTTAGTTTATAAATGTGATGAATATTTTTGCTAATAATAATCTCTATTGTTGTTGTTTCCCCCCAAAATTCATGACTAAGTCAGAGAACAGAGATCTAAATTGAAAATCACTAGAATGTTCAAGGAGTCAGAGATGGAGATACCAACACTTTGTAAGATCCAATCAAGTTCATGTGTGACACTAACATGCCTGGCACACAGGAACACTATATTAACATAGTGTTCCTGTGTTATTAATATAACTAGCTCTTAACCCAGTGTTGGGGAAACAGATGCAAGAGGAGAGATTATTTAATACAGCTGTTATCAAAATTCTATGGGTGTATAAAAAGCGATCTACCAGGGAACAGGGAGCAGGGCTAGGGAATTGATAGCATCCAGCGGCCTCATGATAGCAGAATTTTCTAAAATTCTAACTGAACCAAAAAGATACCAGAGAATCAAAAAGGGGAGAAGAGGTCATTGAAACCTATGCAGGCATAGCCCTGGACTCGAAGTTCCAGATGCAGCCAGAAGTCCAAGTAGGGTCATCAGGCTCTGAGACAGGAGAGCTCCTTCCCATGCCCCAGTCCCAGGTCCTCCCTAGCATATAGGAAACAGCCAAGTGCAACACACAGTGATGTGTACATTAAGAGGGAGGTAAAGGGGAGGCCAGGGACCTCCTCAGCGAGCCCACCCCCTTTCTCCACACCCATGCCAGGTGTCTAGCACACTGCCCCACTGTTTCCCCAGCCAAACAACATGGAAGGCTGCTTAGACATGGACATTCTTTACTACAGGTCATTAACTTTATGTAGGCAAAACATATTTATGTTCCTTCAGTTCTTCAACAAACAGAGTAAAGAAAATTTCTGTGAGTAGTTCACTCGGCCCACCCCCTGGGGAGGGGACGCTGAGGGTAGGAGGCACTGATGGGAACCACTAATGAGACATATGGTGGGGGTGGGGTCCAAAGTTAAACAGAGGAACACTGTTGGTAGAATTCAATAGATCCATCTTTTTTGGAGGACAGTCAGGCACTATCAAAATGGACCCAGCAATATCACTTCGTCAAACTATCCTACACGTATGCTCCCTGGCATATGTCCAAAGTTGAACAATGCTGCCTTATTTAGGAAAAAATTTTTTTTTCTAAACTGGAAATGACTTCAGTGTCCATTTATAGGGTACAGTGAAGAGTTCCTCTCAGAGGCCGAACTTCTCAGTGTGGTATAAAAGAGTAAAACCCAAAGCAGCCTGCATCTTGTAATCCTGCTTGCAGAAAAGTGTGTAAGGACTGAGTTATTAAATGTAATGTCAGCGTGCAATGCTGATAGCAGGGGTATCAGCCATGTACCAGGAATGCCTGAACACCCTGCGGGTGACGAAGTGGGTCAGGGACCAGTCTGTCCCTCTGGAAGGTTTGGTTGCTTGGTTTTAGATTTAAATTTGAACATCTTAGGAGGAAAGCCCCTTTTGGTCCCATTAAGCTACCTATTCACTTTTGCTTCCCTCCCCGCCTCAGTTCATATGTGACCCCCTAAGTATACATGAAAGCAGACCAGAGGAGGAGAGCCAAATGGATGCTTAGTCCCCACTTTTTATTCTATGCTACAGGCAAACATCTAGCTCATACCCAAGGGAGGGCCAGGCTCAGACCCAGGTCTCTCAGACCTGCAGAGAAGAGTGGGAATAGGGATGGGGACTGCTGACCAATAGGGATCTGAAGGAAGAGACATTGCTTTGGAGCTGGGGCTGTCATTCAGATAAAAACTCCAAAAGGACCATCTGAACCAGCCAAGGAAGCTAGAGCTTCATGTTCATTCCATCTTCAGCCACTGCAATAAGCGAAAGTCTAAGCATTGTCTCTTCTTTCTCTGTCGCGAACACTGCAGCCTACAGTTCATCACCGGGGCTGCTGGGCAAGGGTCCAGCATCCCAGGGAAGGGTAACTCTGGTCCTGTCTCTGAGGGTCTCAGTCTCCTGAGGCCCTGAGTAAATTTCTCCCTCTTTACTGTGTTGTTGGCACCAGATGTATAGGAAACAGGAGTTGTCCCAACCAAAGTACCATGGAAAAGAAACTGGAACATCTCTGAGCCAAGGTCTCCAGAAGACTGCTACTATCCTGGCTTATGCTGCCCACCACAAAGGATTGATGGTTTCCACAGCTTTAAAAAAAAAAAAAAAAAAAAAAAAAATTCAAGTCTGCAAAAGATTTACCTTAAAATAAGAAAAAGGAGCATTTCCAAATGAAACATACTCTTGGTTTTGGCAGCAGCTAGATGGGCTGGCATGAGAATTCTCAAGCCGCGCCATACCATTTCATCTACTGGAAATTCTTCCACAGAATAAAACGATTTATTTGAAAAAATTTTACTGAAGGAAGGTGGGTAATTTAGAGTCATCTCCTCTGTGGTAGTGTTGTGTAACAGTTTCTTCTTAGATTAAAACATTCTATCCTGCAGTACAGGGAAGCTCCTTAAGTAGAAAGATAAACAACTCAAGATAGCTTCAGGAAGTCCCTGAAACTGACCAGATTCACTAGGCCACTCCCTGCTATAGTAAGCATCTCTGAGATGAGCTACTAAGAAGACTCTCAGATAAGTCCAGCTGCTTATCCGAGGTTAGAAAGGTTTAGAACAGAGACATTTGGACCAGACTTCCTCTCCAATCTGCTGAGCTGCCTGCAGGTGTGCAGTGTGTTCCCAGGTCCCAGCTTCGGTACGCTGTCAGCCATACTGGAGTGGGCTTTGGTGATGCAGATCCCTATGAGTCCTTTCTGCTTCTGTAAGTAGCCCCTCACCCATATCCCTGTAAGTAATCACAATACAACTCATTGGTTCACTGAATTGGACCTTGGTGATATCCATACTTTGTTCTGTTATGGGATCCCTATCTGGGTTGAGTAGACATGTGTGTTGCATCTTACTAGGAAAAATTTTGTCACACAACAGGGATGAAGAATAGGCAATGCAGCATGATGCTGAAGTGAAGTAGAAGAAGGAAGTCTGATCGACATTCACCTATCATTTTGGTTTACTTTCTTAGAAAAAGAAAACAACCATGCTACCATGCTGCCACCATGTTACCTCCATTTCTGTCAGGGATATGCAAGTCCTGCAAGGAAAACCTGAAGGGTCTATCATCTGATGACTGGATACAGTATACCATATCTATACAATGAAATACAGTTGATAAGTAGCCTCAAACTCACAGAGCTACATCCCCTGTGCAAGTATCAAAAGTATATACCACCATACCTGGCTCTTTTGACCTCTTATTTTAAGACACATCTCACTAAATTGCCTACCTCAGAAGTCCAGGAAAGACTTGGGACTTTAGTTTTTTGGTTTTTTGTTTGTTTGTTTGTTTTTGACAGGGTTTCTCTGTGTAGCCCTGATTGTCCCAGAACTCACTCTGTAGTCCAGGCTGGCCTCAAACTCAGAGATCTGCTTGCTTCTGCCTCCCAAGTACTGGGTTTAAAGGCATGTACCACTACCTCCCAGCTTAGCTAGAGTTTTAAATTTTCTTTCTTGAGCACCTACAGAAAAAAAATTAGAATGTGAAATAACGTGAGCAACTATAACAACTTGAACCCATTTCCAATAAAGAAGAAAGAAAAAACTTTTCAAGCCACTAATGTAGAATATACATTATTTTTAACATGTGAAATATTTACCAAGAGAAGTAATTTTCTGGACCATAAGTCTCAACAAATTTTGAAACTTATGTGACCTGTTTAAAAACTATAATAGAATCAAATTAATAAATTCATTATGAGAAAACATATGGGATTCCTCAAATATTTAGAAATTTAAAAAATAAATTAAGTGGCTCAAATAATAAATCAGCTGGAACAGAAACAGGAGCACAGCAGAGCAGCCTTGTAGGCTGTAGCCCACCCTGGGCTAACATGGCAAGCTTGTAGGCTGTAGCCCACCCTGGGCTAGCAAGGCAATTTGAATAATGAATGGTTCAAGAGAATGTGTTTCAAATAAACATCACCATTCTCTACCTAGAGAAACTCTGGCAAAAACAGAGTAAACACAAAGTCAATAGAAGAAAGGAAATGTAGAGAGCAGAAATAATAAAACAGGAAAGCTAATGTTTTAGAAAAAAACATTAAAAATGAAAGCTAATTCCTTTAAAAGATCAATGCAATTTAAAAAACTCTAGAAAGCAAAGGGTATAGGGAGAGTTACCGGTATCCAGAAGGAAATTACAAAGAATCCTTAAATAAAAAAGAAATGTTTTGTCAATACATCCAATAATATCAATGAAATTCATTCCTTTAATCCAAACTACCAAGATCACCGAGAAGGGAGGCTGAGGAGGGAGGCTGAGGGTCCCTGTATCTACTCAATGAACTGGACTCAGGGTTCAAACCCTTCCTTCAAAGAAATCACAGTGACCTCATTGCATCCTTCCAAATACCTCCAGAAGAAGTAACCCCTATTTTTCCAGTCTCCTACAGCCAGGAAAGGCCACTCTCCAGCTTGTTTTGTGAGGCCAGGGCTATTCAGTTGCAGAACAGGTGAAGGCAAAGCAAGAAAGCTACACACTGCTGAATCCACCAAGCCCATTTGCAGAAATCCTTAATACATTTTTTGGCAAAGTGAACCTAGCAATATATAAAATGGATGACACATTATAACTAAATGGAGTTTGTTACGGAAATGCCAAAAATCATTTTAATATTCAGAAGCCAATTAATATAATTCACCATGTTAAAAGATTGAAAGTGAAGAGTCATCTGGATAGATTTAGAAAAGCATTTGGCAAAATTCAAACTCTACTCTTGATTAAAATATATCAGCAAAGTAGGAACAGAAAGGATTCTCTCAAATCCAACAAAACCTCACAGGCCACTGCCAGGGCCTTTCCTCCTGACAGAGTGAGCAAGGCTTTGTCATCCTTCCGTCCCATATCATCCTGGAGCCTTAGCCAGTAAACTAAGATAACAAAAAGGAAGACAAATGAACAACAAGAACCTCATAGGGATTGGAGACAAGAGGTTGAATGACTCCACTGATACATGTGACACTGAAAATTCCCAAGAACCAACACAGAAACTACCAGAAACAATCAGTCTGGTAAGTTTGTGAAATACAGGGTTAATGAATAAGATCAATGGTATATGTCCTTTTAACAACAAGGGGCAGTCGAAAACTGTACTTCCAAAATATCATTTATAGCTGACAGTGGTGGCACACGCCTTTAATCCCAGCACTTGGGAGGCAGAGGCAGGTGGATTTCTGAGTTCAAGGCCAGCCTGGTCTACAGAGTGAGTTCCAGGACAGCCAGGGCTACACAGAGAAACCCTGTCTCGAAAAAAAAAAATCATTTATAGTAGCATCTACAAATATGAAATGTTTATGGATAAATTAACTATACTAAACAAGTGGTCTCCTAAAGAAAAATCAATTATATGAGTAATTGTGTGGGAAGTGTTGCGTCTAGCACCTGGACTGGAAGAGTCGATTTGTTGAAGGCTCAGTCATCCCTTGTCCTCAAATTGACGGGTAGATTGAATAGTATCACAAGAATTTCAAGTGTTTTATGATAGAAAATAGCAAACAGATTCAAAGTTTATCTGAAAAGCAAAGGGCCAATAGTACATGTACTTGTAGTCCCAGCACCCAGGAAGCTAAGGCAGGGGGATCGTAAGTTTGAGTCCTGCCTGGGCTACGTAGTGAGTTTAAAGCCAACCTAGGCTATAAAGGCCCAGTCTCATAAACAAGCAAATAACTAAATCAAACAAGAAATGAAAATGATGAAGATAGCCAAATTTTTAAAATAAAGGATAAAGTCAGAGGACATCAGCCACCCATTTTGAAATTTATTTTTATTAATTTTTTTCGTACAATATATTTTGATCATGTTCCCATTTTAAGAGTCACTGTAGTTGTTGGAACCTTGCAAAGCTAATGTTGGTGTAAAAACAGATACATAGGACAATGTCACAGTAAAGAGTCTAGAAATCACTCTGCATATGTAAGATCATTTGATTACCAGAGGGAGCCAGAATAAAGAATAATGAATACACAGAATTGAATGAATGGATATGTGTGTGCAAAATGAAAAAAAAAAAAAAAAAAAAGCTTTGAACCTTTACGTCATTTACACACCTTAATTTGAGATGAATCATAGGCAACATTAAAATATACTTGGAATGAGTCACAGGGCTAAATATAGGAGCCACAAGAGCTCAAGAAGAAAATTCTTAGTGGGCTTTGGCTAGGCAAAGTTTTCTTAACTAGAACATAGAAATAATTTTTAAAAATTCTATTGCACCCTTTAATCCTACAATTTCTATCTTTTCATAAAAGTCTTTTCTATCAATCTTTGGGTTGCTGAAAAAGAAAGAGGAGAAGGAAGGATCTGCCATTTTTTTATACTTTAAAGCGCCAAAGTGGATTCAAACACAGCTAGCTCCAGTGCTTGGATGAGCCCATCATGGATCGGCATCTCATCAATTGGCTACCATTTGCTTTGTGTTGGTTTCCATTGGGGGCAGCTGCATTGTTTAGTATCCATGACAGAGCTCAGCAACCTCAGAGAGAGACAGAGCCAAAGTCCTGGACCAACTCTTCATGTCCAGCTCGTATTCGTGGCCTTCCCTGAACATGAGTCTGATGGTCGGGCTCAGGTGCAAGCTTGCCCTCAAAGCACAGAAGGGAAAGGAAGGAATCAACCTGACAAGGGAGGAGAGTGACGGAGAGTGAGAGGAGGGTTTAAAGCAGCCAGTGCCTAGTAGAAGTACTACTTTCCAAATCAGAAAATAAAGCAGTTGTTTTCTTCTCCGCCTTTAGAATGGGCCTAAGGGCACCACCTTTGGTGGATCTCTAAGAATGTGGCATGAAGGAAGAAGGAGGTGGCCTCTGACCTGATGTACCAGCAGTCTTGGAGATAGGGTAGAAAAGAGTAAAAGAAGCTTTTGACTGAGGGCTCTTCTCCCTTCTGGCTGAAACAGAAGGTAATTTCCAGAAAGAGGAAGAAGTGAAATTGAGCTGGAAGGGTTTAGAACAGTCCATTGAGGGGAATGCCATCGGAAGTTGGCTAGGTATAAATGAAGGACCCTGGGCCAACCCGCAGGTGGGCTACCAGTGGGATCCTTTCTTGGGCCACTTGCCCTCAAGCTCCAGGATAAAACTATTGTGCTTCCAAAGGTCAGACCTATTTTGCTTGGTGGTAAGTCACTTGAAGCACATTTATATTAATACAAACAGGAATTCATTATGAAGTCAAATACAAGCATTACATGAATTTTAAGATCAAATGCAAATTTCATGCTTACAATAATCCCTTAAAATTGCTTTTCACTCCCCTCTTCATGCAAATTCAGGTCTCTCCTCTACTGTTAGGAAGATTTTGATAGAAACATTTGCAAAGTGCCATTTTAAAGAATAAAGGCTGGGAATCAGGGATGTTCTTGGGATTTTCCCCCCAGGTGTCCAGATCCTTTGGCAGGAGAAGGAGCCAGGCAAATATTCCAAGTGGATAGATTAGGACCATGAGGACTGAACTGACCTGTGGCTGGATTGGAAGAACCAATGCACATGTGTGAGGGCTTGGAGGCTGCTCTTGCAGCCCTGGGAGCAGCTACATTCCTGGGTAACATTTCACATGGAAAGTATTGGACTCTGCCCTGGCCTGGGGTCTGGATCAGTGTCTCTTGGTAGAAGTAGGAATCTGGTGTTCTTAGAGAGGCAGATTTGTTGCTGGGGTCAGAGGAAGTTCATCTGAGAACAACCAGCTCTAGCAAGCTGGCTTTCAGCTTCTAAATCAGTGAGAAAGAGAGAGAGAGAGAGAGAGAGAGAGAGAGAGAGAGAGACAGAGAGACAGAGAAACAGAGAAACAGAGAGAGACAGACAGAGAGACAGAAAGAGAAAGAGAGAGACAGAAAGAGAAAGACAGAGACAGGGAGAGACAGAGACAGGGAGAGACAGAGAGAGACAGAGAGAGAGATATGAAGCCCAGAGGTCCCTGAGTTCAGAGGTTCAATCAAACAACTGGAGTTCCATAAGAACTTCTTAACAGCAGGACGAAAAAGAGAAAGAGAAGGGCTGGGTGAGAGAGAAAACTGATAGACCTTTCCCAGGAACAATGTCCATTAGCTGGCCTCCCTTTTTATACTTCCACACAGACTCCAAAAACTGTCTTTATGAGAGGCCACATTATTCAGGACTGGGAGTCAGTACTGGGCATTCCCGTGTTCACAGTGATATGAGAATGACATCAGGGGACTTGGGGAGATAGATGGCTCTGGAAGTGCTCACTAGGCTGGTGAGGTAAGTTCTAGCCCCAGAATCAATGGTGGTGCAGGCTTGTGATCCCAGGCCAGGGAGACAGAGACAGGCAGAGCCCTGGTCTTTCAGGGGTGGGAGGTGAGGGGTACAGGGGAGAATGGATAGCTTCTGAGAAAGACAACAGGGTTTGGCCTCCACATGTATGTTTGCACATGCATCCATGTGCACACTTACAAGCTTGTGTACACACATATGCATACACACAAAAGAGAGAAAGAGAGGAAAAAAAGGAAACTGACAGACTGACTCACTGACACAAAATGACTTACGAGAGAGAGTTTGTTTGTCTCCACATTTCCGAGAGTGAAATATGAACCAAACTGAACTGTAATTACTGTTAATGTTTTTATATATTAATCATGCTAAGTTAATTTAAATTATATCATTCTACAGATTATAAGAGGTGGATTGTACTACACAGACACACACACATACACAAACACACACACACAGACACACAAACAGACACACACACACATACACAAACACACACACACAGACACACACACACAGACACAAACACACACACACAGACACACACACAGACACACAAACAGACACACACACAGACACACACAGATACACAGACACACACAGACACACACAAACACACACACATAGACACACACACACACAGGTTGAAGGATCAGCTCTTGGCTATCAGTACAAAACCTGCAGCCTGATTACAAGATGCCAAGGACCCTGTTATTTCTGTCTCTCTTGGTTGGGGGTCCTCTGGAAATGCTAATCAATATGTCTTGATTATCACAGTGGATTTGAAAGGCCAGAGAATAAGAGGGTGGAGCATAATGAAAGAATTAAATTGGCAATCTAGCTTCTTTGGACTAGGTGATTGAAAAAAATTAAATAAGCACAAACCCAAAGGCAAAAGAAGAAGAAAAAAAAGCAAACAAGAGAGAGAGAGAGAGAAAGAGAGAGAGAGAGAATCACAATCAGCCGCAGCACCTGGAGCATTAGGCTCAGAAAATCCAATTTGCACATAGCTAGTGGAAGAGCCTTCGCTGAGGGGGCAGGGGCTGAGGACTTGCGAGGGAGCAGAGGACCGTTGCCCTGGAGACAGTCTTAGCTTGGAAATGGCAAATAGGAAAATAACAAGGACTTAAGGGAGAATGGGGGGGTGGGGGGATGGGCAGTACTTAAGATGGTTGAAATCTCAGAAACCAGACTAGACCACATAAAAGAACAGTGCTTAAAAGGACAGATACAGATTTTAACCACTTTGAAAATGAAGCTAGGAAAGAAGTGGGGGCTCTTCCCTTGTCTCCGTGTAGCATTCAAGATAGGTGTTCAGACACTGATGGGGTTTTTATATTGGAAAGGAGGGATATTTGCTCAGAGCACAAGGTGGCATATGCTTACCTGTATCTTCATTTCTGCCCCCAGAATGTACCAGCAAAGGTGTTCTCGGGGAGCTGTGAATAAAGGAGACTAAAGCTGGCTGCAAAGGCTCCTCCCAGGTGCCCATAGTTACATGAGGTGGCAGATGTAAAGGTATGCATGGAGCTGGTAAAGTGAAGGACTTCAGGTTAACTGATGAGTTTCGAGGCAGGATAACCATTAGGGGAAAATGATTTGTCCAGCCATCAGCTGGATAGATGGCTGAGCAGTGAAGGTTTTCCTGCTCTTCCAGAGGAGCAGAGTTTGGTTCCTAGCACCCACTTTGGACAGCTTACAACCACCTGTAACTCCAGTTCCAGGGCCTCTTGTGGCCTCCAGAGGCACCTGCCAAGTGTAAACACAGACACAGACACAGACAATGAAATAAATCTGGAAAACATGGCCAGGAAGCTCTTGAGCTAGTGTTTGATTAGAATTGATCTGAAGAAACGATGCGAGATGCCTTAGGATTCTGGCGCTAAATTTGGGAGTGAACGAGTCCAGAGCTTGAAAAGGGCCCAATGACAAAGAACAGAAAAAGTCATCATCGAGATAAATCCAAGGGTTCAAAGATGAGAGAAAGAGAGAGTCTCAAGCCGGAGAGAAG
>NW_022196903.1:25696589-25745726 GCF_008632895.1 Mastomys coucha | reverse complement strand
TGAGTTAATTTTATATCCAGCTACTTTGCTGAAGTTGTTTATCAGGTTTAGGAGCTCTCTGGTGGAAGCTGAGAGGATCCTGTCCCTGCTGCCCTGCAGCTCCCCTTGGACTCGTGGGGCCCATGCCTCCCGGCTGGCTGCTCCGGTCTTAGAAACTCACGGGAGAGAAAATGGCTGGCTCCAGACATCCTAATGCCCCACACAGCAGCAGCAACTGGTAGGACGAAGTAAATACCGCATTCCCCTGAATCAGCAGCTCTGGGGATGTCTCCCAAGCAGACACCAGGACAGAGAAGCATCCTACTCAATCCTCCCAAGCAGACACCAGGACGGAGAAGCATCCTACTCAATCTGCCCTTACCTGTCTGTGACCTCTTAAGACCTACAGGTCTGTTTTGACAAGTAAAGAAGGGGTGAGATCCCCTCCCAGGGAGTCCCATCTGGGTTTGAGAAAGCTGAGAGAAAGGCTGAGAGTGGGAGAGGTGTTCAGTGCAATTAGCCAGCTCCCTAAAGAGAAGCATGTAGCACCAGATGAAGTGACAGGACTCTGGGAAGAATCCGAATCCACTGCCACCTCTCTCTCCCCTCTAGAACTAACTAGCTATGGGAAACTACTAGGTTTGTAACTGATGAATTAGTGAGCCCAAAGAGAGAGAACAAAGGTACCACTAGCATCTCCATACTGACCACGTGTGCAGCTCAGAAGGCCCCCTAGGAAACGAGAAAGGCGCCTTTTCAGCTTGGAGAGAGCAGGTAGTGAAGTAACAAGAAGTTTTAGACATCAGGAACCAAACATGCAGACATAATGGGCTGAGGTCGGGGCACTAATGGAGAAGACTACAAATGACTGTAATTTTCAGAACTGTGAAACCAGAAATCGCACCAGGAGGACTTTGCCTGTAGTTCCCCCGTAGCATCTGCGCTCACGAAGAAGCAGCTGGAGGCTATGGAGTTGGTTAAAATGACTCTTGGAAAAACCAAGCAAATTGTATATAAGGAATCAGAAGTGCAGCCCCAAGGGCTGGACCAGCACTGGGGATAAAACCAGGTTTGTGTTTCAGCCATGCATGGACAGATTTTTTTTTTTTTAACAGCTAAAGAGTCAAGGGCATTAAAAACAAAACAAACAAAGGAACTGCTTGGTTGTGTTCTGTTCTGGTCACCATCAAACTTTTAGTTTTACATAGCAGCCATGCAAGGGCCCTAGCTTGTCCAGGTGAGAACAATGCTCACACTCAGGAAGTGTGTGGTAACAAAGCTGTCACTCTCCCAAGGGCCTCAATTTTGGGGACATAACAGGGCTCAGGAAAGACCGAAAGACCTGATGTTTCCTCCAAGTTCCAGCCCCAGAAACTGCTGACAGCGAGCGCAACAGGAAATCAAAACTGAGACACGGAGTGAGAAAGGATAGAGAAAAATCCCAGGATGAGAGCAGGTGAGTTCGGGAGCCAGAAGCAGGTGACCACCAGAGTCTATCCGTTACCTGGAGCCTCGGTCAGCCCTCTCCTGGGTTTGAGTGTATGTGCACTTCATTGGGTTATAGCCAGTATACAGTAACTTGCCAAAAAGTATGTCTTTTCACAAATCCCAACACATAAGTAGACTCAGAATTAACACCACATTCAAAATAATGGACACATCCAGTGTCTGTCCCCCACCTCCACACACTCGATGCCCCATGATAAGGGACAGAGGGATTTGTCACACATGGAGACATCAGTGCCTTATCAGGGTTCACTGCTGTCTCTCAGCGGTGGAAGTGATGGAACTCTAGTTAGTCTTGCCAGCACTTCCTGCTCTGTCTCTGGTTTGGGAAGCAGCTGTCAAAGGGAGCGATTTTGTAGTTCTTGAGTTTAGTCTTGATGTCTTCTGCCCTGGTGCCGACTCTGAAAGAGTACCCAGGAGCAGTGTTACTTCACTGTGACCCTTGGCAAAGCCCACACTTAGGCATCTTTCTAACCCCTTTCATCTCAGCTCCCAGCTATCCTCCTCAACCCCAGACACTCACCTATTGGTTCAATTTCTGTTTCTATGGATTAAACAGTATATTCTACAGTTGTATGTAAATTGTGCCATGTAGTAAGTACCCTTAAAATCATTTTACTAATTTATATGTCTACGTGTCTAAGTGTACACTGTACATGCATACAGACATCCGAAGACAAATTTTGAGAGTCAGTTCTCCTCTTCTCCTCTGTAGGCCCCAAGGATTGAACTCGGGTAGACCATCTTGGCAGCAAGCGGCCCTACCCACTGAACCGCATTGCCAACTCCCCATGTGCTCCCCTTGGATAGACTTTTTACTTTTCATTACTAAGTTGAATTTCACTATATGTAGACAGATTTCTCTTAGACAAATGCAGTATTTGATTTTCCTAAGATGACTTTTTCTTAATTCTTGTACCTAATTAGTGCTGACCTAAAAGCATGGCTTGGGAAGTGATCCTTTTTCATCCTATGGACGCTTTTGTGTGGAATGGGGATTATTCCTCTGTTAAATATTTGGTAGAATTATCAACGAAGATATTTTAGCCCAAGGGGTTGTTTTGAAGTGATTGAGTTGGTTCTATGGAAAAGAGGTTGTAATCTTTACATTGGATTCCTTTAATAGATACATGACAGTTCTTGACACCTGTTTCTATCTTGAATGGGGCTGAGTAGAATATTTTGTAGGGAATTCTTCACATACTTTCTATCCATAAGTATTAATGTCCTCTTGACATCTGCAGGGTCCACAGTGATACCTGACTCTTATTCTTTACACCAGGAGCCTGCCTCCTCTCTCTTTTCCTCTTGACAAAATGGTGGCATACTTATCTGCTTAATTGATAAACCCAAATAACCAGGTTTTAAGCCTCTCAAAAGGAAGGAGCCCTTTAAACATTTCTGGGATGTGGGGCTGTTAACCTTCTATCACAAGAACAGTGTAGTCCAATATATAAAAGGACTCACCAAGCCACACACAGTCAATTGGGAGGCTTGAGGCAGAAAATTGCCTCAAATTTATGGCCAGCATGAATTAGGAGGTAAGTTTCAGGACAACCATGAGAATAAACAAATCAGCTCATCTACTAGTGTAGCTGAAATAATCTGGGCTGTTAGGACAGTGTGCTTTGATTCTCCATCTTCTAGCTACCCGAGTCCACATCAGGACCGGTAATGCTGGCCTTCAGGATGCCAAGAAACCAAATTTTTCACTCAGAGTAAAAAATCGTCAGGAATTCTTAGGCCAGTACCTAAATTTACTGATTTCCTATGCTTCTTGAAGCAGCTCCAGAATATTGGAACTGGAAGCCAAGTTCCTCCCTGTTGGAGAAAGAAGTGTCAGAAAAGCAAGATAGGAGAGTTAAAATGAACTCTGTGGAGCTACATAGATGTCAGAGCACCAATATGAACTCATTCATCTACCTACCTACCACTTTCTCTACACACACGTGTGTATAGAGACACATATATATGGAGAAACAGATGTATATGTGTGTGTACATATATATACACACATATATATGCTCAATCGCCAATGCTCTAAAAGACAAAATAAATTGAATAAGACAAGTATTTTTAAAAGACTGATATTAGAGTAGAATGGGGTAATCCAAAACAAGCCTGGAGCAAGCACTGTGTAATGCCAGAAGGTAGGAGATGCTCAACAAGAGAGTAGGCAGAGAGGCCTGAAAGATCAACCTGCAAGAGTGTCTAAGGTGGAAATCCCAGACAATTCATTCAAATGACGACAGAATCAGCATTATTGTGAATCCAAAGTAAAGTAAATGCTCATTTTGTCCCAAATAAGTAGATAGATAGATAGATAGATAGATAGATAGATAGATAGATAGATAGATAATAGATGGATTAGTGGGTGGGTGGATGGATGGTTGAATAGATAGACAGATGCACAGAAGAACCCACACTCTCCATAACACCAAATAACATCTGTATATGTTCTCAGGCTCAGCATGGAGATTTGAAATCTTTCTTCCCCTGACTCCCTAGGAAGAATGAAGTGTGGAAAAGAAAACTATCAGCCATACCATTGAGAGGTCAAGCACAGACTACTCCACCCAAGGATAGAGAATAAATATCCTCACTGGTGATGTCATACGGATAGAATGTGCTCTTGCTCTTCCTGACAAAATCCAATAACCTCAGTCTCATCTCAAGAAATAGCACCAGGGAAACCTTCAGAAGAACACTCTGTCCTGTGAACGGAGGAGAGGCTGGGAACAAGCTAGAGAAGAGTAGGGACTAGACGGATAACTTCAGAAATCCACAAACAAACTCGGCAGGAAAGCGGGAGGGGGAGGTCAGGGAGATGAAAGGTGAGAACTGGGAAGAGGGAAGCAGGGAGTGAAAATGGCCAAAATACAAGGCTGTATGAGATCATCAGTGAGTGAGAGATGTGATGGGCACGTGGGCTAGGGTCCAGGAACAGAAGACCGGAACAAAAGACCATGTTGGTGGCAGAGCTGTGGCCCTGTGGATAGAGTCTGGAAGCGAGGCAACAGTGCTGGCTTCTTGTTTGGACAAGGGTGCCCTGTAATGTAAGAGCTGCCAACAGAGAAAGGTGGAGAGCTGCCAATATCCTCTGCATGATCTTTGTAACTTTTCTATGAGTTTAAATCCATTTCAAAATTAAATACACCATATAATTGAAGGTGAAATAAATACATTTTTAGATGAGCACAAGAGAAAGCATTGAGCCCCGGTGCTACTCAACCCTGTTAATGAAAATTCTTTCAGTCTGAGAGAAGGTGGTACCTGAATGGGAAAAAATGGTTATTCCTTGAAGAAAGGTGCCTCGAATCTACCTCTCTCTGATGTTATGGGTTCAGTCTGGACCGTCCCCCACAGGCTACGTTTTCAGCATCTGGTCCCGGCTCATGTTGCTATTTGGAAGGCAGTGGGTGCATTAGAGATGGTGTCTGACTGGAGGAAGTGTATCTCTGGAGGTAGGCTCTTAAGCTCTACTCATCTTTGGGTCTAGCTACTTTGAAAACATATTTTGTAAGTGTTTGCCTACATATATATGTATGTATGGTATGTATGCATATATGTACACCATGTATATACCCAGTACCTAAGGATGTCAGAGAGGGCATTGGATCCCTAAAACTGGAGTTAGGGCTGCTTGTGAGCCTTCCACGTGGGTGGTGAGAACAGAATCTGTTTTCTCTTCTAGAGTATCAAATGTTCTTAACCACAAAGCCATCTCTCCAGCCCTCTGGCTACTTTCACTAACTCCTGGTCAGCTACCATGTGAAGAACTTCAGCCTCGCATTCCTGCCTTCATGCCTTCCCCACCATGATGGACTGAAGTCCTGAAACCAGGAGCCCAATAAACCATTCTTCCTTTAAGGCCTTTGGCTCACATAGTCTATCGGGAAGATACAAAAGTCGCCAATGCACACCCAAAAGAGAATGATGAGTATATGAGTTAAAATACCTTTCTATTTTTATAGTTTCCTTAGAATATAATTGATTAGACCAACATATTAACAGCATATTACCGAATTTACGTGTGCACAAGCAGGTTCATGTATTCCAAGAATGAAAAGAACAGAAAAGGCATACCAAGCCTGCCACATGGCTTACTAGATAAAAGCACTTGCCACAAAGTCAAGCAGTCTGAGTCCAGTGCCTCAAACACACTGGGGAAGGAGAAAACCATCTCCTGGAAGTCATTTGATCTCTACAGGTCCCATGGCACACACATGCCCACACTCCTTCACACAGAACACATGGTAGTGAACAAACAGAAACGCAAGTCATTCGATTGCGCACTTGCATACTTAAACATAAAATACCAATTGAAGAGACAATGTCAGCATTAAGAATGAGTGTTAAAGACCTCAGATGATGGGAGGGGGCGGGAATAGAGCAAAGAGCTGTCACCAGTAACATAACAAAGGAGTTCCATAGCACGGAACATATCTAATTAAAACAAGAGAAGGTGTGTGAGGGAAAACAGCAAATGCAGATAAAAATAAACAAAGTTCCAAGTAAATAAGTAAAAATAAGTAAAATACCAAGAGTAGAGACGGGTTCAACCATAGATGATTACATCTAAGTGAACAAAGATTTCTATTGTAAGGCAGATCTGATCCCAGTGAATAATGAGACTTAACCAGATGGTGGCTACAGAAAGAGCCTAAACATCTTAAGTACCAGATACAAAGATGACTGCAGTGTGCAAGCCCTAAGCATAAGAAATCTGGAGTAACCATATGTGAAGTTCAGCCAAGTAGACTTCAGGATAAAATATATTACCAGAGATAAAGGAATGTGTCCACTTTTTATTGCTTTATAATAAATGACCACATTGCTTTTAATTTAACTTTAAGACAATCCCCATGTGCTAGCTCACAATCATGTACACGGAAACTCTGGCCAGACATTGTTGAGTTTTCTATTCCGGTTATTACAAGGCTGAAACTCACCAAGTTAAAGCTTCATTTAGAAGCTCTGGGTGGGGAAATCTTCTTCCAAGAATCTAATTCCTTGTGGTTTATTACTTAGTCCTGCATGTCTTTGCTGCCTGTCAGCCAGAGGTCACCCTTGGTTCCCACAGATTGTCTACCATAATTGACATGTGGACCTTCCATCGTTAAGCCAGAAACAAGGTGTTAAATCTTTCTTATGCTTCAAACTGCTGGCTCAGCTTCTGGGACCAGCTAGAGAAAAACTCCACTTGCAAATGGTTAGGTCAGACCCACCTAAACAATTCCCATCGTAAGGGCAATAGCAACCATGTGCAGCCTTCTCATCAGAGGGACAAGACGTCTGTATGGATGTTTTAGAATTCTTTCAGCCACAGGGATATTTCATAGTGATACAATAATCAAATTGTAAGCTAATAACAGAATCTTAAGACATATGAAGCAAACACTTATAAGGCTGAAAGTGGACAAAGTCCACCCTTTTCAAGAACTGGTAGAAAAATAACAGAGAGAAAAAAAAGATATTAATGACTTGGAGCAATACTATCAACTAAATTGTCCTAATTGACATTTGTAGAGTACATCCAAATGATTTTTGAATGTTCCCTTTCTCCAAATTCACACTTATTCACCAATATAGACAGTGTGACTGAAATGTAAAAGGATGAACATCATACAGTGTATTCTCAGACCACAAAGCCATTAAACTGGAACTCAATAAAACCCCTGTCACAGCAATTCTACCGTGACGAAGAGAACATGTTTGGATGTCAACAGGATGGTATTCCTTTGGTATGATCAAAGAAATATTAATTTCATAGGAGTGGAGGGCTCAAGTTGAGTCGTAGAGAAGAGGGCTTTCCGGGACAAAGTTCAGAACGGGAAGCGAGAAACAAGCGAGCATGCAATGTTTTATAACGGGAAAGCCCTGTCAGTGTGAATCCTGAAAGAGGTTCCAACTACCATGAAATTTCAGAGGCAGCAAACATATGTGCTCGTGAGATCGGGAAACCAGTGAACTTTACAACATCCTACAGAAAGCAGTGGACACTGGCAGGAGATGAACCTCAAAGATCTAATGCTAACAAAAGTCCCAGGAGTCTTTGTATGGTCCTCATAACCAAGCGGAAAGAATGCAAACAACACATTTATAGGCACCTCGTGGGTCAAGGCAATCGCGAAGGAAGTGAAAAGATATTTCGAACTGAACAACAATGAAACTATATCGGGAGCTGGGGAATGTAGCTTGATGGTTACATCTGCTCGCCTTGTGCAGATGAAGCCCTGGGTTCAGTCCCTGGTTATCACATAAAACCAGACACACAGTATATGTCTGTGATCCCAGCACTGACTTTGTAGTGGGAAGAGAATCACTCTTCCAAGGTCATCTTTGGGTAGATAATGTCTGACAGCAGTATGAGAACCTGTCTTTAAAGAAAAAAAAAAGTAATAAATCAGAATTTGGGGGATATAGCTAAGGAAAATCTTTTCTGACTCTAAGAACGTCTACAATCTAAGCTTCTACCTTTAAAAAAAAAAACTGGAAAGAAAGGGGCAAAAAAGAAGAGCCTATAACCCACAAAATAAAGGAAAATAAAAAAAGAACAGAAATTATTAAGAAAATGGGAAAAGTTTAAAGTGATTCCTCGAAAACATCAACAAACCTGACATGGCCTGGGCTTGATGGAGGAATAAAGGGTGCCTGCTGGACATCAAAGGAAGGGACTGCAGCACAGGCAGACAGACAGTCAGGGGGATAAAACAGCCCTATTAGTAACTTTATAATGAGTTTGACATCCTAAATGAAATGGCGTCCTTTAAAATATACAACTTGTAACTTAGACCACTCCCCCCCAAATTCACAACATATGTATAAGAAAAAGGACGTGTTTTCAGTATGTAACTTTTAAAATCCTTTAATAAGAAAACCAAAGGTCAGGCTGGAGAGATGGCTCAGCCGTTAAAGGAGAGGCTCACAACCAAAAATATAAGAACATCAAAGATCTGAAGAAATGACTCAAGGAGCCAAGTAGCACAGAAAAAGATACACTATCACTAGTTTTCAGAGAAATGCATTCCAAGCTGCCATCTTTGCTGCTACACATCCATCACAATGACTATGACTTCAAAACTTAGAATGTTCTGGGCTGGGGGATATAAAGTGCTTCAGTCACGTTCAAAGAAGTTTGTCATTTCCTGACACAGATAAGCATGCCCTTATCCAGCCATCCTGTTTACGAGAGCGAAGTAAAGACACTCGTCCACATAAAAGCTAGGAATGTTTACAGGGGTTTTACACAGAGGCCCTACAATCCCAAAATTATCTGTCGATTGATGGGTCAATGGAAACAGACTGTGGTATATCTATACTAAATAACAAAAAGTAACGAAGTCCTGAATCCTGAGAAAATAATGTTCTGAGGTGGAGGGGTATGCTAATCGCCTCAATCAGATCATTGTATGTACGCATTGAAATGTCACCCTGAACCCCCGCAAGAATTGCAATTGCTGTGTCCAAATTTAAGCTAAGCATATATTTTAAGACAGTCTGATTAGTAGCAGTAACCTCACCATAGGATTCTATGTGGATAAACCAGAAGTGAAAGTCTGACCTGTAGTCACAAAATCAGATCTGTGGTAGCCAAGGAGGACAGCATGGGGTGCTGCCTGCACACAAGGAACATTCCAAGTGAGACAGAACTAGTGGCCGTTGTGGGTGTGTGAGCACATGCGCTTTTCAAGATTCATTGGGTCTTATGTTTGAAATTGGTACACGTTACTGCTTGTAAATTACACCTCAGTAACGTTGAGTATAAACAAGAAAGACTCCAGGGCCAGATGCTCTCACTGGTTTCTATTAAACGGTTAGGAAAGAAATCATGCCAGTTTTATGCTAACAGAAAATAGAGGCGGGGAAACTTTTCAGTTCATTTCAGGAGATCCACATTACCACGACACCAACCGACATGACAACATGACAACCAAGCAAAACTTCCAAGCCAATATCCACTCATCAACACATATATGAAAACAGATGAGATAGATATTCATACACTGAATGTAGCAAGAAAAGGACACTACATCACAACCAAGCAGGGGTTTATCCCGAGAATGGAAAATTGGCTTAATATTTGAAAATCAATAGGTGTAATTCAATTTACTCTTGGAGTAAGAGCAAGAGGGGAAACCACCCCCATAAATGAGGCAGATGATTCTGTAGGCACACTCAGGGTGTCTTTCAAAAAGTCTCCCTCCAGTTGATTCTGCTTCAGAGTGGGCTAATGTTATGTGAGTAGTTTCACCCACATGCTGACTTGCCTCACACCTAATCACCGCCTCAGTTGGCGACTGGTTGGAAAGATCTTTGCATTATGGGCATTGCAGGCCTGGTGATGCATGCCTGGAGAACAGACCCGGGAGGATAGCATCACTCCAGCATCCTGACCGGATTTTGTTTGTTTGTTCTTCTGAAAAGTTTCTCTCTTAGGGAAGGTTTACACTACTGTAGTAATTACACTGAATTAATTCCTCATGTTTTATTATCTTAATAAACAAAATTAAAATAATTGTTCCAAACGAGGAGAATTTCCTCCTGGTACTCCTCTCTTCCCAAAACAAGAAGAGACAGTAAGTGAAAAGCTGTCTGTCTTCAACCTGGAAGAATTCAGAGTTTTCTCAACCACAGGCAAGTTTTACCTTGAGCAGCCAACGGGCCTCAGTCGCCACGTTGGCCAGTCACTATGGCTTACCCAAGGCCTTCAAGCTGAGCGGAGTCTTTTACCTGGCACTTCTGAGGCACCAGATAGCAAGCAAGCAAGCAAGGTGCCAATCCCACCACGGTCTGGCCTCAGGAGCCACTCCCCAGCTGCTTCTACCAAAATAACGCCTGGAGGGAGCCTGGAGAGAGCCTAGAGAGAGCCTGAGTTCACCTGGGCACCGCAGCAGGTGAGGGGATGATCTAGTGATGCTGTGAACTACACAGAAAGGATCAGCTCTAAGGAGAACTGCAGCCCCCCATCCCACCCCACCCCCCAAAACAATTTTTCTTTTGTTCAAAAAATACTCAAGAAGCTATTGGTAGCCCCTCTCTACCCTTCGAGAGCTATGACCAGGCTTTTCATCCGCGGGTTCATTCTTGACACTAGAGTGCCCATATTTCTTGCAGCAGTCCCTAAAACCCTGGCCTGGCTGCCCCACCCCCCGCAGTTGTTGATCATTAAGGTGACCATAAAATATATCACCCGAACTGGGCTTTTTTGAGAGTAAAAAGTGAATGCTATTAGTTACACTGTGTTAACAAAAAATAAACTGGGTTGTTCCAGGGGACAAGGGCACATGGCCCTCTAACAATTGCCCCTCCATACCAAGGACTGATCCTCTCGAAACCGGTCTGAAAGTTACTAACCAGGACAAGACGCAGCTTTCTTCTCAGCCCCACAGAAATCCAGGCGGGCTTTTCCTTTTAAAGATTTTATTTTCGAGACACTGCACCTAGAGTGAAAACGGAAGTAACCAATATGGGAAAGTTAAAAGAATGTTCCTGGGCCATCAAGATAGTTCACCGGGTAAAGGAGTTAAAGGCGTAAAAGCCATACGCTGTAAAAGCCATACACTGTGAAGCCTGAGTTCAATCCCTGAGACCCACATGGCAGGAGAGAACTGACTCCTGGAAGTTGTCCTCATCTTCACAGAAATTTTGTGGTATACAAACACCACCACCACCACCTCCACCAGCAGCAGCAGCAGCAGCAACAACAACACAAATAAATAAAACTATAAATTTAAAAACTAATAAAATAAAGAATATTCCTAGCTTATGGTCCCTAGTTTAAATAGTCAAGCTCACTCTGAGAGGGTAAGTGAAGTTTCATGATTTCGACTTTACATTTAATTTCTTTTTGTAGTTTAAATGGCTGCTTATTATCATAACACATATCACATATATTGTGGAAAAGTAGGAAGTTTAAATCAACCTAAAAATTTATTACATGGTTGTCAGAGTTACTAATGCTGAATGAGTGATGTTAGCAAAGGTGGTAAACTGAGGACCTTGAAATCCAATTCCCCATGAAATGAAATGGCTTCTAATTAGCTTTTTCAGAACTCGGGGACACAACCCTCGGCTTTAGTAATCCAGGGGGGCATTTATTCAAGAAAAGCTACTGAATCTCCCTTAAAACCATGCCTTTACGATCTTTTAACTGGCCCTGTTCCCATACCCCTGATTCTTACTCCACAGTAACCTTAAAAACAAAGGGGCTGGGCTGGCAATAAACCCAGAGGTCTCGTGGTTGTTGCGAGAGCCCACTGCCGCCTCTTTAGAGGAATGGGGGCCTCTTAAAGCCTCATTCAAAAAGAATTGTTATTATTTCACCTCTCTGGTGTTTCCCTGGGAGACTCCATTTGCAAGGCTTTCTTTATTTGATTAGAGTTCATCAGTGCAAATAAAACCCACTTTTCCCTAGGATGTTTGTCAAAAACAATTAGAGCTAATTGTTTAACTTCATGGCTGCTTGAGTCGGCAAATAATGGTTGGGGCAAATAATAGACTAACCAGGAAGCTTCAAAAGGCAAGTCTTGGGGTTGAAATGCTCCTGGAGGAATCAACATTTCTATATTCGTGGACGGTCAGAAGGTGTGAGTATGCTTGCACCACTCTGCTGCCTCAGGCTATGCTCGCTAGCAGCCCATAGAAGGCTGCTTCTTCTGTCCCTACAGACTGCACAGAGAAGACTTTAGCATTGTTGAAATAACCCGAGTAACCTTAGAAAATGGAATGGCACGCTGCTGAAAAACTGGTAGATGTTTTAGTTAAGATGGCAGTGCTCCCTAAGTTGATAGCATAGGTTTGGTTCAGTCCCTATAAAATTTCAAACCACCCCCTCCTGTATGTATGTATATATATATTATAGATGGATAGATAGATAGATAGATAGATAGATAGAGAAGATTTTAAAATTTTAATGGAAACATGAGGGACCTAGAAGATCCCAACAATCCTTTTCAATTATACACACACATATAATGAGTATGTGTGTGAAGCATGAGTTTATATGTACTGCATGCTTTTGTGCCCACAGAAGCCACCTGCAAATGGAGTTACAGATCCTTTGAGCTTTCATGTGGGTGCTGGGAACTGAACCTGGGTCCTCCATGAGACCATCCGGTGCTCTTAACCACTGAGCCCTAAACCTAACCCCAGGATCTTAAGAAAAGAAAAAAAGAACAAAGCTGCAGCGCTCGTATTTCTGCTTCCCAAATTCAAGTCGTGAAAGTCACAATGTGCAGCCCCCTGTAGCTGATGGAAATGGAGGTGAACAGAAGACATGAGAATTCAGAAATAAACCCAGTCATTTAGGACCCATTGAGTTTTGCTTGTTTGTTTGTTGTTTTGTTGTTTAAGACAGGGTTTCCCTCTCTGGGGCCAGAGGTATCCTGGAACTTGCTCTGTAGATCTGGCTGACTTGAACTTAGAGCTACCTACCTCTGCCTCCAGAACGCTAGTATTAAAGGTGTGGGCTACCCTGCCTAGCTGTGGCCCATTGATTTTTGACAAGGTTACTGAGAGAATTCAGTAGGTAAAGAAATACTCTGTGTAGCCCTGGACATCCTGGAATTTAGAGCAGGTTGGAGTCGAACTCACAGAGATCTACCTGCCTCTGCTTCCATTCCTTCATGCTGGAATTAAAGGCATCCTCCACCTCCCCGCCACCCCGCCCCTGAAATGCTCCTTTACCACCAAGGGCCAGATGGCTGTCCGTGGTCCATGTTGCTGTGGGGAGGGGATGAGGGAGGGCATGTCTATGGTCCTGCCATAGCTGTGTTGGTGTCCACATCCTGAACTGTCACCAGAGATGGACCATGCTGGCGCCAGAGGCCAGGAGGATATTCGTGGTCCTTGCTGTCACCGTTGGAAGTCTCTGATCCACCTTCTTGCTGACTGGAAGGATGAGGAAGATTCTTCTGCAGTGCTGCAGATGACTGCAGACTTATACTTGAGAAAGAAAAAAGACACAGAAGACTTCTGCGACAACAGCCGCCACCCCCCCCCGCCCGTGCGCGTGCGCGCGCGCACACACACACTCACACACACACACACACACACACACACACACACACTCACACACACACGGAAAAGTAATAATCTAGACACAGGAAGCCAACGAAGAGAACTCTTTAAAATTGTGATGAAGATACTGAAGTGTTTCTCTCCACAACAGATGGCTACGGCGGGGGTGTGGGTGGAGAAGGACTCGATTTTCTTTAAAGGGCTGGCCCCTAGGAGTTTGACCATGCTCCAGTGACTTTATGGACAACACAACTTGGACTTAGTCTTATCTTCTCTTTTCTTCTCTTTTCTTTTCTTCTCTTTTTCTTCCCTTTTCTTTTGTCTTTTCAGGTGGAAGCCATGAGGTGCGGGCGGGGTGGACCTGGGAAGAAGTAAGTGCGATGGGGTGCTTTATGCAAAATTCCCAAATAATAACAATATTATGTTTTTAAAAAGAGAAATATTTCTTTCAACAAATGTTTCTGGATCAACTGGATTTTAAAAAAAAAGGTAAACCCTCTCTTATATTCTATGTAAAAATTAACAATATTGATTAAAAAAATACCCAAGTTAAAATTATAAAATTATTAGAAGAAAATGTAGAGGTAGAACTTCATAAATTTAGGTCAGACACAGATTCTTAGATTCTTAGAAATAACATCAAAGGACAAACGATAAAAGAAAAATACAGATAAATTTGACTTCCGAAAAAATTTAAAGTGAAAAAAACTTATAGAAACTTATAAAAAAAAAAAAAAACGTTTTAGCATAGAATAGGGAAGTGGACCCAAAGTCCCTCCCTTAACCAAGAAGCTATTGGAACTGGTACCTGCTGGGACAGAGAGGGTCGGCTCTCAAGGGAGGGACACTGGCTGCATCAGCCCCAGCCCAGCGAAGGCCCCAGGCCTAGGAGTATTTGGCCTGTACAAAACTCAACACTCTGTGTGTGTGTGTGTGTGTGTGTGTGTGTGTGTGTGTGTGTGTGTGTGGTTTTTGTCTTTGATTTTTTTTTTTTAGGGAGGCTTAGGTTTGTTTGTTTGCCTTTTTTGGTGTTGTTGAAAGAATATAAAGTTAGAAGAAATGGTATGTTCAAAATGGAAAATTTTTAAAAAATAAAAAAGATAGGAAAGTGTAAAAAAGAAAATAACATATCTCACAAGTATTTTATATGCAGAATATGTTTAGTATTTTTCTTGATTATAAAACACCCTAATCTTCAAACTGAATAAACTTGAATAAATGCCCCTTCAAAAGAAAAATATCAAGAAGCCAATCCACTCCCTGTTTTCCTTTTTTCTTTTTAAAGATTTATTTATTTATTTTTATGTGTATGAGTATACTGTAGTACAGACGGCCGTGAACCATCATGTGGCTGCTGGGAATTGAACTCAGGATGGCCCGCTTGCTCCGACCCCGCTCGCTCCGGCGTAATACACTGTAGCTGTCTTCAGACACACCAGAAGAGGGCGTCAGATCTCATTACGGGTGGTTGTGAGCCACCATGTGGTTGCTGGGATCCGAACTCAGGACCCTCGGAAGAGCAGTCAGTGGTCTTACCCGCTGAGCCATCTCACCAGCCCCCCCTGCTTTTCTTATTGTATAATTCTCCATCCAATGGCTCCTGTTCTGCTGGAGACTCTCCTCATTACTCATGTGGGAAACCCACCTCACAAAGCATTTGTGTTGGAGTTCCTTAATATTCCCTAGGCTTTGGAAAGAGCATAGGGAGCAGGAACAGGCAGTCTTCAGGCTTGGGCTCCTAGGGAGCTTGCACAAAGGGATGATGCTTTTCTGGAGGGACTAGACTAGCCAGCATAGGCCAGGTCCCTTCCACTCGGAAGGGTTGTTTTTTGTTTTTGACAGGGTCTTACTACGTAGCCCTGGCTATCCTGGAACTCACTCTATAGACCAAGCAAGCCTCAAACTCACAGAGATTCACTTGCCTCTGCCTGCCGAGTGTTGGGATTAAAGGCATGTGCTGCCACTGCAGTCATTTCTTTTATTGATTTTTATGTGTTTGTTTTAAGGCTTTTTAAAATTACTTCTGTGCATGTGTGTGTATCTCTGTATGTGGGTGCTCGAAAAGGCTAGATCCCCAGAGCTGGAATTACAAGCAGTTGTGAGTCACCTGATGTGGATGCAGAGAACTGAAGTCTTGTCCTCTACAAGAACAGCTAGCACTTTTTACCCGGCTTGCCATCCCTGCATCCTCAAACCCCTTCCACTCTTTGCTCATAGTGGCTCACCCTTGTGCTTCCCATTACGACGTTAAGCAACATGCAGCCCTCGCCAGAAGCTGAGATGGTTCTGGTGCCTGATTTTATAACTTTGAGACCTGTGAGACAAGACAAAGCTCTTTTCTTTATAAATTACCTCACCTCAGGTATTTTTTTACAGTCACAGAAAGGAAAAACGAAATCTGTGTAATCTGCCCTGGGAGCTGAGCCTGCAGGCTCATGCCTATAGTTCCAACACTGGGACAGCTGAGGCAGGAGGATTACCTTACATCCAAAACCAGTCTCTAGGCTAGATAGTGAGTTCCAGTTCAGCTGGATTTATTTGAGAACAGAGAGAGGGTGAGGTTGGAGTTGGGGATATTTGCCATGAATTTGCTAATTGGACAAAACAATCTTAAACTCCTGGCTTTTCTGCCTCCACCTCCAAGTTCTGAGCTTATGGGCAAGTGCTGCCTCGTTTGGCCTTCCCTCCATTTTTTGTGGATCTTTGTCTCAGTTTGAAAATGTTCACAGGACTTCTCTCCTGCCCAACATTGATCTATTTGATATCTCCTGTCAGTGGTTTCCCTAACTTAGCATCTATTCAGTGGCTCTCAATCTTCCTAATGTTGTGGGCCTCATGCTGTGGTAACCTACAACCATACTTTTTTTTTCTTTCTTTCTATTTTTCTTTCTTCTTTCTTCTTTTTTTTCTTTTTGCTACTTCATAACTGTAAAAGTGCTACTGTTATAAGTCATACTGTAAATATCAGAATTTCTCAATGGTCTTAGGTGATCCCTGTAAAAGGGTCATTTGCCCCCTCCCCCACAGAGAGTTGTGACTCACCGCTTGAGAACCACTGAATACCATTCCTAGAGGGTTCAATAGCCCATCAGGACAGCACCTACAGTAGTTATAGTCATCAGTGGAGCTATAGAGCCTCCCAAGTCATCCAAGCATCCATTCCAACCAGGCAGAGATTGGTCTACTTCATGCTCTACTCCACTTCTACTTGAGCTCTTGATGAAGTGACTGACCCCTCACTCTCCAGACTTTCGCTCAAGTCTAACCATCTCTCTGAAAGTGAGATTCCTCTCAATCTGCAACCTTTGAAAGTGACCACTGAAGGGAGTGAACTGACTGGGGAAGAACCCTAGTGTAGGCAAATAGGAACTGTGAATGAACAGGGTCCAGATTTCTGAAGAGGGGGAGAGGGCCAAGGACACACCCTGAATGTGTGCACTGGCAGTGGGTTGAATGATGGAGAAGAGGTGAGCCCAAGGCAAGATGGGTTTACTCAATGGGAGATGGGGCTCGCTCGCGAGATCCATCGTCCTCTGTCTACACTGAGTAAGGTAGGAAAAGCAGGGGGAGCAGGGCCCTGCTGACAGCCTGAGCAAGGGCTGGGAGAATGAGCACCTCTTCAGCCCCTGGGGTGTATAAACTGACTGATATATAAACCAGAACACTAATACACTCATATACAAAGAGAGCTCTCCCTGCCAAATGGACCAGATGTTCGTGCTGACTGGTCAGCGCATTCTCTCCTGTTGGAAAATCTACATGGGAAGCCAAATTATAATCAGGAGGTTGTTTGTGAGCATGAAATCAGAACAAAGGGAGGGATCTGGATGAGATCTGTGGCATCCATGGGGATATAGGGTGGACTGCATGCTTGTGTCTAACGGTCAAAAAAAAGAACCCTTTCCCTTGACAGGGCTGGAGGCATAATGACAAATGTTTGTTCCTTGGCTCCACTCTCCAGCACTCCCTACAGACTATCCCCCTCCTGTTCCCATATTCTTGCTTCAGCTGCTAAGACCATTGAAGAGCTTACAGCTCTCCTTCACATTCCGTCATGCCTTGAGTAGATTTCCAGGCTCGGCTGCATCCTGTTAGGATGACATTTGCAGACATTTATGTGTGTATCATGTGTGGGTCCCGTTGGTCTAACAATTAAAAATATTATCACTTTGGGAGATGATTTATCATCATGCTTTATCGATACACTAGATAGTAGATAAAAAGGTTGAAAATGTTCAGAGTAACAAAGGAGGCCGCTTTCTACTATCAGTCAGTCTCCTGTGTGTCTTCGTAGGAACTGTCACACTTCATTCTTGACAAAAGTTGAGCCCCTATCTAGTGCCAGACACCAAACCAGGCATGAGGAATGTGAAGAATGAGGCTTGATGGAGTGTCAGATAGGGGGTTGGAGGATGGAGGAAACAGATAAAGAGATCCCAGATCCCAGGCCAGGCTGTTTTCAGGCATGTGTTGGTGGCATTTGAAAAGAGTCCATCCCACACTCTGGGATGAAGACAGAGGTCAATCATGGAAGGTTCCCAGAGCAAGGTGGGTTCATATTCGCCCTAAAGGATGAGTAGAAGGTAATCAAATGATTCGAAGTCAGACTTACCAAACAAGAAGCAAGTTCAGACAAGGGACTGAGCGACAAGAGATGTCATGGCATGCTGGAAGGGCTGTCCTCCAGGGTGACTCAGGCTCTCAGGATGGTGAGAGACTGTCCTCTGACAGTTGGTGGGAACAGAAACCTCAAAAGACTTCACTGTGGAGAATCACTGAGTGGCTAAAGCCTAGTGTAGTTTGAATGTACCCTCCAAAACGCCATTCTTTGGAAACTTGATAGCCAGATTCATATGTTCATAACATTTGGAGTTGGGGCATTTGAGAGGCAGAGAGGATTAAGTGGGGTCATGAGAGTGGGGCCCCGTGACATTAGGAACTTTTTAAGACAGAAAGAGACTCTGCGCTCTTGGCCTCTCTTATCACATGACCCACAGAGAAGGGTCCAGACAGGTGCTGAGCAGGTGCCGGTAAGCTGCCTTTGAACTTCTCAGCCCCCAGGGCATCTATTCTTCATAAATTACCTGCTCTTGAGTATTTGGTTATGCACACTATAAATCACATGAGACATTGTTACCATTTGAAGTTAATGAATTTTCTTTTAAAGACAATAAAAATTGATGGGAAATGTCTTTTGTATTTATCCTCATTTAAAAAAAAATCATTCCCATTGTTCTTCATGTCTTTGTATTTGCCACAATGATCCCACTATGAACATGCTTTTTCTGAGAAAGAACTTCTTTAATATTTTGTTTAATACAAGACAATTGCCAATGAATTTCCCAAATTTGTCTGAAGAGTATCTTATTTATTTATTTATTTATTTATTTATTGGGTATTCAAATGTAATCCCCTTTCCTGGTTTCCCCTCCAGAAGCCCCCTATCTCATCACCTTCCCCCTGCTTCTATGAGGGTATTTCCCTACCCACCTACCCACTCCTGCCTCTCTGCCCTGGCATTCCCATACACTGGGGCATCGAGCTTCACAGGACCAAGGGCCTCTCCTTCCATTGATGGTGGACAAGGTCATCCTCTGCTGAGTATGTGGCTGGAGCCATGGGTCCCTCTATGTGTACTCTTTGGTTGGTGGTCCAGTCCCTGGGAGCTCTGGGGGGTCTGGTTGGTGGATATTGTTGTTTGACACTATGCTATGAGCCTACTCCAATATAAGCTCTTTGCCAGGATAGATAGAGGTTCCCAAAATTATGAACCCAAATCAGTCTTCTGCCTAGTAACCAACCAACCAAACAAACAAACAAACAAAGGGTACCCTGATTGTAGAATTCAGAATTGACCCATCCTTTATCTGTACTTATAACATATCCATTAATTTTCTGTTTTGGCTTTGGTTTCTGTAGTTGTTGTTGCTCCCAACAAGAAGTTTGCTATAACCGTATCCTTGTTCTTCTATGTGCAATATTCCGTGTCTTTCTGAGTGCATTGACTTTGTCTCCATGTCTGCACTATGTGGGTGGCTCTAATTTCTGCTTTCTTTTGGCTGCTCTTACAACGTTAAGTTCTCAGACTTGTACCTTGGTTGCTTTCTACTATTTTTAGAAAATCCTTCCCTGCTACATGTCATCTACATCTGTCTTGCTTGCTTACCTTCTTGGTGACATTCCAGCATTTAAAAAAAAAGATTAACTCTTATGGGTATATGCATTATGCTTGTGTGGGGTTGTACATATTCGAGTCTGTGAATGGGTGTTCAGGCCAGGAGCAGAGCTCTTTATCAGCTAAACCAAGTCCCTAGGCCTCACCTTTTTAATGCTTCTTTTTGTACTCCTTTCCTAGACTTTCCCTGTGTTTCATTTTGGATGACTTTCTTACTGTCTTCAAGGTCACGTCAACTCTAGCTAGGTTGCTATTGATATTAGAAAAATTCTTCAACCTTGTATAAAATATGTATTTATTTAGTGCATGTGTATTTCATGTCACATATGTGGAGGGCAGGTGACAACCAGCAGGAGTCAGGTCACTCCTTCTACCCTCTGGGTCCCAGGGATCAAACTCAGGTCATCAAATGTTCATAACAAGGGCTTTTTACCCATTGAGCCATCTTGCTCATCCCAAATTTTTCACTGTTGATATTATGTTTTTATTCCTCCTATTTCATTTTTCATAGTCTATTTGCTAAAATTCTCCACATGCTAATATGTTTTTCTACCTTTCTGACTAGGACTTTTAGCATGTTAGTCAGTTATTGTAAAATCTAGATCTGACAGATCTTTAAGTGTCCCTTTCTCTCTTTGTCTCTATGCCATGATTTGGTACCGAGTGGCAGCCATGATGTCAGATTGTAGGAATGAAGTGACCTGCATTTGGGCAGCATGCTCCCGCAGAGGAGGGCTGCTTTTGAGGAGTCTAACTCACTAGTTAGCAGATGGTTCATGTGTTGCACTTGCTCTCACTTCCCTGGGTACCAGACAGAGTCACAGCCCCGTGTTCGGAGCTGGCAAGGTTTCTGATTTGCAGGTTACCTCTGGCCTTCCTGCCTACCTACACACTGGTATGCAGAGGCTTTTCCCTACAGCTCTTCCTCTATTCCTGTCTCCCAGTGCATGAGAGAAACTGCAGCTCAATGCTTGTCACTGGGCTGCAGTAAGAGCAGGGAGGTAGTTCCTCTGGTCCGGGCCCCTCAGTCTCTCCCAAGAATTATCTGCCTCATCTCTAGGCGCCAGCTGAATCACTCCTCTTTTACCTGGCCAAACACTGCCTGGTGTCTTTGGAGGGCCTATGCAGAGGTTTACCCCCTTGGCACTCTTATCTCTACAGTGTGCTGGTACAAGTTCTTGGGATTTAGAGATTTTTCTTGACCCACCCCATCCTGCCCCTGACTCAAGCAGCTTACACCTCTACCCTTCCTCTCTCTAAAACAGCAGATGTCTGTGGGATTTCTGGGAATGGGAAGGCCAGCTTCCTTCCTGGCCCCAGATGTTTCCCCCTCTTCGTGGAGCCCCCATCCTGATGGTCTGTTTTATCACTTACATAGGAATCGTAAGGATATGGGTAATGTTTGTGCCTGTCCCTGGCAGTGACCGATCACTTCCTGAAAATCTGCTCCACCAACATAGCTTCCCTTGGCTACCTTGTCTTGCTCCCATCTTTCTGTGAGTAACCAGAGGACATGGATGGAGAAGAGAGTGCAAATGTCCTCTTTGATAGGGTCTGTATCCTGGGCAGTATTCTCAGAGAAACAGAAACAGTTGGGTGTGGATATCACTACCCTTTTATCTACAAGAATATTTCTCTGTATGAGAGGAGGAGGACAGGAGAGGAAAGAGTTAACTGGTTTATGTAATTATAGAGGTTAGCAATTCAAAGAGAAAATAAAGTCTGCACAGGGTGTACAGGCTGCAGACAAAGGGAAGAAAGTCCAAAGGCAGCTTGCTGGCAAATTCTCGCCTCCTTACGGGTGGTCAGTCTTTTCTCTCTTAAGGTTTTCAACTATTTGGATGAAGCCAAACCATAGCCTACAGGGTTATCTGCTCTGCTCGAAGTCAATCAATTAATCTAATCTTTAAAGCACTTTACAGAAATACCCACATTAATGTTTGACCAAACAGCTGGGTGCCTTGCTGCAGCCAAGCTGACACACAGAATTAACTAGCATGGCTCCCCCATTCCTCCACACTACTCTGCTAACCCACATGCAGCCTAAGGGTTTCTTCTTCCCTACATTTATAACCAGAACCTTTGTATCTAGTCCGATGGACAGAGCAGGAATCCACAGGACTTTGGAGTTAGTTATGAACTCATGAACATGAGCTCATCTCTCTGAGGGCTTCAAGAAGGCATGATTTTTATAGAAGAGCTACTTTTCTATTGGTTGTGATGGGGGTGATGTTCCCTTGAAGGTTTTTTTTTTTTTTTTTTTTTGGTTTTTTGTTTGTTTGGTTTGGGGTTTTTTGTTTGTTTGTTTTTGCATACTAAATAGAAGCAGAATGTCTGTCAGTGTGTTGCTGTTTTGTTTTTACCATGATCTTGATTGTTTAAAAATTATGGACAAGAATTCTATTTGGAGGGAAAAGAGAGACAAAGAAAGCAAGGAGAGGGGGTGCAAGCTAGTGGCTTCAAGTTTTCACACGAAACCCTGAGTTCTAATGTTATTCTGACAAATACAACCATTTGGCACATTCTGTCCTCATCTGCGTTCTCCAGACACACAGGCCAGTGGCCATCCCTGTGCCCACTGTATGATGGTTAGGTGCCCCCCAGCTCTGATTCTACCTCGGTTCTGACCAGGCCAGATCTTCAGAGTGCTCTTGGTACTGGGTCTGTGGCAGAACATTGTTCCCCCCAAAATCTCAAACCAAAGACCAAAACATTCCTTGTACTATTCTAACATCCTGGATTCTGTCACAGGTGGAAGATCTCCTGGGAAGGAACATTATGGGCGACATGTCCGATGCATTCTGTCACAACCAGGCAGTCCATGTAGCCCTCTGTTAGGGTTTGAACGTGTCTTCCAAATTTCATATGTTGACAATTATAACCCCCAATTTACAATTGGAGTTCCTGGCCCCTAAAACTCTGACTTAAATAAATCTCTATTCTTTGTAACTTATCTGGCCTCCAGTATTTCATTATAAGAACAGAAAATGGACCAAGACACAGAGATGGCTTCAGAACTGCGTAAGTAGTCACATGGAGTCTAGGAGCTAATCAACCAGGATATCATTTATGTTATTACTTCTTCGTTTCATTAGAAAGTAGTACAGCATGTGACTATAGACTTGGGTATCCACCACTCTCCTTGGACTGGCTGTAGTGATGTGTAGGCAAGGGCCAGTGTCCCACTCAGATTCGGTGTGCTCTTCCTTTGAATGCATTCCACACCCATAGAATGACACCCAACTGTTGCCACTGTTCCAGGAACCTTCCATGGGGTAAAGACTCACTATTTCAGCCATGAGTTCTATTTCTTGGGACCCAGGAAAGGATCCCCGAACTGGATTAGATTGGGTGGAACTATTTCCTTAACATCTGGACATGTATGTCATTTAGGAATTAAGAACAAATGAAGCCAAGGAATGGAGCCAAGGCCCATATCCAAAAAGGAACATCATGAGACAGGTCTGGCGGAGTGGGGAGTTTGGACTTTAATCAAGAAATAGACTTGACACCCAAGGGAAGCACGGAGAACAATTGGATGGAGGATGCAGAGCTGGACAATAGAGAGGTTCAGAGGGAAGGAAGGAAGGTACAGAGAGTTGGAAACATGCGAAAGGACCAAGCTTCTGGGTACCAAAATGCCCATTTAGTTCAGGAGAGAGGATTCAGGGGACTGAGTGGGCCCAGGGACCCCTAAAATACAAACTATCTTTCTATCACCCATGCTGACCTTACCTGGGGCTCCCTCCCCTCAAACTCAATAGAGCTCAAAAGCGTCTGCGAGCCCATACAGGGTTAAAAAGGAGACATCAAACAAATGGAAGTTCATAAGAGTACTTCTAACTTCGGAGAAAAATAAGATTAATCAGTGGGAGTAGGAACTTCTAAAGAAAAGAATCAGAACTTCTTCTCTTACAAACAAAGCTTGAAGCTCTTAGCAATCATCGCTGATTGCAAGGATCTCGCTCAAGTGCCTGGAGAGTCTTTTATTGCCAAGAACTGCTGCACTTCACATAGGAGAATTACTCAGAATTCCGCTCTGGTCTAAATCAGCCGAGACAAAAGCCATAGACAGCTTTCAGGATGCAGCCAGCACTGCGAGGGAGCTTTGTTTCTTAGGGGAAGAATATGGAATGAGTTCATAATCACTAAAGAAAATCTGTGAAAATCTCACAAAATGTCAACCAAATAAAACAAATATCTATATTTTGTAATCCAGATATAGCCTTTATTATTTTTTTTCATTTTTTCCCCTAAAGATAGCCGTATTTTTTTTTTCTCCATACATTTCAGGATCATATTAAATAAAAATTTCTCAGCGTTCTTTTCATTTACTGGGTCAGGAATAGCTCTCTATTGACCTGATTATCTCTTAAAATATATGTGTTCACAATTCTGTAAATTACCTTTTATGAATATGACCATATGTAGTTTAACAGGTTTTTTTTACTTGATGACCAATTAGGCTGGTTCTGATTTTTCAGTGTTTTAAGGAGGAGTCCAGTTAACATCTATGAGTGCCACTGCCAAACATTATTCTGATTATTTCCTTAGATAAAATTCTTAGGATATTAAGATTTGAGGATTTCTCTTGTAGTTGTTATTAAATTACTAAACAGGTCACACTTCTTTATATGCACATTAGCAATATCCAAAGGTGTTTATTTCATGAGCCACTGGATACTATAGGGTTAACATTTTCTTTTTTTTTTAAGGTATCTTGTCGGCCAGTTGAAAAATGAGACAGCTCTTTGCCTTGTTAGACACACCAATGTTTACTGAATGTTATCGTCTGTGAATTATCATTTGATAGCATTTAGCTATTTTTCATATTGAGAGTAAACACCTTCCTTTAATGTTGATCCAGTTTTGACACTGTAGGATCTGAAAGGAATCTTGATGCTAAAAGCCTTTTGGTTTGTAACTTGACACTACCAAAGAGTCCATGGAGGCGCGTGAGGGAAGCAAGGCATGGCTCTTTCTGGGCAGAGTCTCTTCAAGAGCCTTTGGGCTCTTCCCCATCAGAATCCAGGGGATAGAGGAGAATCATGTGTTTAAATTGCTCCATCCCAGGAACAAGGTAGACTCAGACTGAAGAGTACACACTTCCACAATCTTGATATATGCCTTATACGCTGCCCTAATTTGATAAACACAATGACCACGAAAGCCAATAAGCCTTATATTTGCATAACTCCTGGAACAAGAGTTAACCACAGTCTTACAAAGAAGCCATCCCCAGCACTGAAGAATGGATGTTGAACGTGTGCAGGACATTACATTTTCTGTTCTTGGAAACTGGACTGTTGTTTTGTGCCTTTATGAATGCATTATCACCCACCCATTTGCTTGATTTCCAAGTTTAAAGCTTTATAACTACCCTGGACATAGTCCAGGTTCTCGGCCTGCTTTTCTCACCTCATGTATGCCTATGGCCTCCCCTATATATGTCCTCAAGTTTCTCCTTTCTTCCTTTCCTCCGACCTCTGGGCTTTGGCCCCTTCTTATTCTTTCTTTTCCTTACTTATTTACTTTGTGAGTATGCATGTGTGGAATGCACGTGTGTGGAAGTCACAAGACAACTTGCAAGTTAGTCCTCCCCTTCTACCACGTAGGTTCCAGTGGATGACCTCATGTCATCCACTTTGGCAGTCAGGACCTTTGTCCACTAAGCCATCCCACCTGTCCGTTTCTAAATTTTCTACATATAATCCCTATGGTCACTTGAAGTGGAAACTTAAGCGTTCTTCTCTGGGAAGTCATTTGGATGGTGTTTTGCTGTGGCAAACACGTGAAGGAACGTTTCATTAAAGTAGACACAGGTGTGAAAGGCTAAGGCAGACACTTGTGAAGGAACATTTCTCTAAAGCAGACACAGGAGAAAGGATGTCCTGCTAAAGCAAGCGCATAAAAGGGCATTTGATGAAGGATTCTTTGCTAACAACACGCATGTATTGGTCCACCTTACATTGTGTCATTAAGCTGCAATTTGTCTGGACGCCATAGAGAGAAATGCACCAAAAAACTTCTGGTGGTGTGCTGAAGTTTGTTGCAGCTTCCAAGGACTAGGGCTGATTGGATGCACATGCTGAAGGAAGAGCTGAGCTGAGGCAAGGCACGTGGAGGACATGTGATATTTGGAGGGTATAAATAGGACTCCATGAGTGATGGAGACAGAGCTTGGCTTGCTGGTACAGCTAGCTGCGCAACATTTGTGGTCTTGAGTCTTCACTGATCTTCACTTCCCTGAGAGAGGCACAGCTGAGAAGTTCTCCTACTGGTGTTCCTGCTGGTCCCTCCTACTAACTAGAGCAGAGGCTGAGGCCTGGCTGTCTCTGCTAGGTTGTGTCTCCACTGTTGCTAACCTGATACTATTGAACTGGACTCCTGGTGTATCTGTGAGGTGTTTGTGAATGGATGGAGCTGCCACTGCCTGCTAACCTGTGAATTGAACTGCTGATTTCCAGACAACACTGAGTTGCTCCAAAGAACCTTTCTAAACAGGTCCACATTTCCTGTATCCTTTCTTTTCTACTACCTCTGGTGGGTGGTAGGTTACAGAGAAGGTTAAAGCATTTAACAACCATCATTAAAAATAGGATTTGAAAGAAAAAAAAATGACAGTTACTCCAACTCCAAGCTGCACAGGTGCTCCCTATGCAAAGATCTGATAAATATACCCTATCTACTCCCTTCTAACTTTTTGCAGCCCCCAATCCTTTATTCTAGTAGAATGATGGGTAGAAATTTTAGAAGGGTTAAAAGACTAGACATGATAAAGGAACTTAAGATAAACCTTGGTAGGTATTAAAGACTAAACATAGTACAGGGGCAGTTGGGACAATAGTCCAAGATCCTGGAGGTCCAGTCTGAATGACTTGATCCAAGATACGACCCAAAGAGCAGGTTCCTGAAGTAGCTAAGGGGATGGGATATGAGAGACCATGTTGTTGAACGGGTCATCTGCATAGAGCCTGCCATAGTTCACATGGATGTTGTTATTCACACAGAGCTAGCCAGTATGAACAAGCCAATGTAACCTTTCTCTATTCCGGGGGAAAAAAAAAAACGACTTAGAGCACAGGACAAAGGGTTACTGTGCTGCTCCTTCCCTGTAAAAGGAAATAATTTTGATGGATTTGGTGGGACATTTAGGAGCCGAGTCAAACTGTGTGGGTAATTGTTTTGTAAAGGTGCTAGGACTTAATTTTCAGATCTGGAATGAGAACAGGTGGTGGTTGGTGGCAGGAGTCACAATGGTTTCCATGACAACAGGATGGGTTTTAGTCATCTTTCCCATCCTCCACAAAATGTGCTGCAGCTTTCCTCATAAGGTGCTTATTAAATACTTGTTAAATGAATGATGAGCCACTGAACGGTGTGTGCTCTTTGCAATTAAGGCTGCCGTTCTTTCGATAGACTAAAAGCTTTTAGAGCAAGAATAATTACTGTGTTTACTGATGATATTTTTACATAATTTGCATAATAACTTAAAACCTAAACATAATAAACTATGTACTCTCGTTCCAGATGAACAACCATGGCCCAAATCATGTCCTCTGTTGTGGAAGAAGTAGCCCTGATGTTTGGTTATAAAGGCTTTACAAAGGGGTTGGGGCGACCTGTGGTGAATTTGTGTTCTCTCTCCAGCCTGAGGCCTGACCCTCTCTTCAGGTCTGCGCAGGCGCCAGGTCCCCCTCCCCCTTTCTTCCCGCGTTCAGGCAGGAGCAGGCCGCCAAGATTCTAGCTGCGCTAGCGGGCGTCCCGCGTTGCCCTTGGCAACCATTGAGCGGTTTCTCGCTCTCC
Organism: Mastomys coucha; assembly: GCF_008632895.1. Classification (NCBI taxonomy): domain Eukaryota; kingdom Metazoa; phylum Chordata; class Mammalia; order Rodentia; family Muridae; genus Mastomys; species Mastomys coucha. Next base: position 25,718,239 of record NW_022196903.1, on the reverse strand, counting down.
CTCGCCCGGGCCGAGGCAGTAAACGGAGTCTCTATTGGCTGGCCTGGGCAGCCAGGCCAATCGGAAGAGAGATTACAGGGAGGCGGCTGAGTGGGGGCTGTGGGGGTAGGAAGCTAGATTAGTGGCAAGACGGGAGGCTAGAACCCTGAGCGTGGTCGGTTGGAGCAAATATGTCTGCCCGGAGGCACATTGGGAATCCTGAGGTGAGGGCCAGGTCCGGACCCGAGAGCCGGAGGGGGCGGGCGCACCGGAAAAGGCGCCACGTGGGCAGGGACGAACAGCCGGTCACTTCCGCCGCCCGGAAGGCGGGAAGTGGCCAGCGTGAGGAGGGGGCCGAGCGCAGGGCCTGGGGCGGGGCAGGCCTAGGCCCCACGTCAGAGGTACCCATTGGTGCCAGGCGAGCTCTCCCCCAAAGGCCCACCGGACACCGATGTTTGAGGCTTGGAGGAGCCAAGTACATAAAGACACAGCCCCTGCCTTCAAAGAGTTTTCTGACTAGGAGTGACACTTGCAAAAGAAGTAAAAATAAAAGACCTCCAGAAACATGGAAGGAGATGAAGGGGCCCATCACTCCTGAGTCGGGGTACCCCAGACCAAGCCGCCATTGCAAAGGGAGCAAAATAGGACCCTGTCTTTGTTCTCCTTTACCTTCACTGCCCTTGTGCATTTGTAGCAGTTTAATGTACACCCTCCCCCCCTCCCCAGTATTATTGGACCCTTACCAAAGAAGTACCAGACCTACAAAGAGAACGACAAAGTCTCTACAGTAGAGTTCAGTCTAGTGATGGAAACTTGTAAACTGGAGTGGAGTACAGTGAGATTCGGGAGAGAGATGTTAGAGGAGAGACAGCATGCACTCAGCTGAGAGAAGGAGGGAGTTTCTTGATCTGGAAAAGTCCCAACTTCATCAAGGCCATTCATTAGTAGGATGAAGAGCCTGCGGACTAGAACTGTGTGTAAAAGCCAAGAAGGGTTTGAACTCCTACCGAGTCCCAGTAGGAGTCTACAGAACAAAAGACAATTTGAGAGGGGCCTTCTGCACCTTCATACCAAATACCAGTTGTAGGTCTTCCATTTCTTGGTGAATGCCTGGTGTTTTTGGAAACTGGCATGTGTGTTGGAGTGCCATGATAGTAATGTCTATTATTTCATGTTTTGGGTGGGTTGTTGATGGATTGGTTGGTTTTGGTTTTTTGTTGTTTGTTTTTACCTGAGACAGTCTCACTATGTAGTTCTGGCTGTCCTGTTACTCAAGATATAGTCCAGGCTGGCCTCAAACTCAGAGATCCACCTGCCTCTCCCTCATAGATACTGGAATTTAAAGGCATATACTTCCACTACTCAGTCTTGATTGTAATGTGTAAATATTGCACGGTGTCTACAGTCCAACTCAGTAAAGTAGAAATTAGAATAAGGGTCACCAGAAGTGACGGATGGAGTGTCTGGGACAAAGAGATGCTGGTCGCAGGATAGAAAGTTTGTTAGGAGAACTAAACTTTTGAGATGGCACAGCAGGATGGCTAAAATATAAATTTAATGTATATTTCAGATTAGCCAAGAAAAAATTCCAAAACTCTCCTCACAACAAGGGAGGTAATGATTATATTTACTAACTTGATTTAATAAGCGTGTACATGTCAACGTTTTGTCCTAGAAATAAATTATTATTGTTTTGTCAACTAAAATAATATCAATATTAGATGCTATGATGGGGTGGGCCAGGTAATTGAAGAGTGAGTGGCAGCACCATTATCCTTCCTATTGGTCAGGACTCAAGAACCTTTTAAGAAGTTTTAGTCATGTAGTCATATTTGCATTTTAGGCGTCATTATAGCCACACTCTGATGGATGGAGTTGGGCAGGCCAAGGCAAGGAGCAGAGACACTGATTAGGAGATTATGTTGATATATGTCTGAACTGATGCTAGGAAGTAGGGACAGAATTAAGGAAAAATATTAGGTTTAAAACCCACCATCAAGCATGATCACCTTTGAGAGATGGCATTGAAGTAGATGACTTCCATTCCCAGCTGGAACCATTCATTGGCTCTCATGAATGAAACCGGAAATATAGGACAAAGAGTCCATCAGAAGAGGAAGGATGTAAACAATTGCTATCTTTACTGCCTTCTTTGAGTGGAGGGTAGCTTCCAGGAATTCTTGAGAAAGAATGCATACGTGTTTTTGTACCCAAAATATCATATCTAAAACTGTTTCTATTCTACATTCTTCTTCCTTTTTTTTTTCTTCCTGAGTGTGTGGCTGAGGATAGATTTCTTAGTTGGAAAACAACATCTTGAAAACACTGTGCTGTGACCCAGCAGCCAGTGTGTCTGTAGAAAAATCCAAAGCCATCCTGTTGCTTTGTGACTTGTTGTTCCTTTCAGGAAGCTCCATTTTGTTCCCTGTGTTATGACATTTCACAAAAGGATCCCTTGTTGTGGCCTGTTCTCATTCTCCTTGGTAAACATCAGAAACTTGTATATTTCTAGTCTGTGAATTTTTTCTTGAGTTATTTTATGGTTGACTTCATTTCCTCCACCCTCTTCCTCAAGTTCAGTATTTTGATATTATACCCATGTAAACTGGTTCTGATTTATTTTCCATTTCTATCTCCTGTCTATTTTTGTCTTTCTGCTTTAAGAAATTTAAGTTTATGTTGGATGGTGGTGGCCTACACCTTTCATCCCAGCCTGATCTACAGAGTGAGTTCCAGGACAGCCAAGGCTACACAAAGAAACCCTGCCTTGAAAAACAGAGAGGGAGGGAGGGAGGGAAGGGAGGAAGGGTGGAGAGGAAGAGAGAAAGAAAACTTTATTTTCTAATTCTCATACTGATTGTAATTTCTGCTGTTTGTGTGTAAGAGAGCCTATATGTGTGTCTGTGTATATGTATACGTGTGTGAGTTTTATGTGTATGGGTTTACGTGCAAGATCCATGTGTATGAGTGTTTGTATGCAGGTCAACAACCTTAGGGACTCCTCTCAGATGCTGTTTACCTTGGGTTTTGTTTGTTTGGTTTTTTTTTTTTTTTGAAATAGTTTCCCACTAGCTTGGGATTTAGTGGTGGGCTAGGCTGGCTGACCTATATCTCAGGGCTCCACCTATCTCTGCCTCTTTGACACTGGGTTAGCATCCCAGCGTCTTCCTGTGGGTTCTGGGAATCAATGTCAGATCCTCATGCTTGGCTAGCCATCATTCTTCTGAACTATCTCCCAGACTCCCATCATTTTCATTTGCAAGAGCTGTTTTTTCACTCTGATGTTCCTTTTTTTAAAACTTTATTTTTATAGATTTGCAGGAAGGTGTTAAAATAGTACATAGGTCTTATGTGCCCTTCACTCAGCTTTCCACAGTGTAGTATGCCATCAGAACTAGAGTATTAAAGCTCGTACAATATGTGTATAGTTCTAAGCTATCTTATCACATATGTGCATATGCATAGAGCTACAGTTACAGTAAAGAGCTTCATTACCACAACAGCTCCCTCATGGCACCCCTCCCAATCATTCCCGATCTCCTCTTACTACCTTCATCCCTGGCAACCACAAATATGCTTTCCATTTCTGTATTGCCAGCTTAAGAATGTTATAGGAATAGAGTTATCCAGCATTTGACCTTTTGGATAGCTTTCTTTTTCTACTCAGGATAGTGTTCCTGAGACCCTTCAGGGTGATGCATGCAGTTGACTCCTTCGTTGTTGGCTAGTACTCTGTAGTGTGGGTAGACCAGTACTCTGTAGTGTGGATAGACTAGTTTGTTCACTCATTAACTCATCCAGTCAGTGTAAAACATTTTGATTGTTTTCAGTCTGGGACTATTAGAAATCAAGATTTCAGCTTTTGTGTGGACATTAATCTTCATTTCTGTAAGATAGATAGGTACCCAGGAGTGCAGTGGCTGAGTTAAATGGTAAGCATATGTTTAGTTTTCATAGAAAATGTTGTGTAATTTTTTTTTCCCAGAGAGACTGTACCACTTTTCATTCCTATTAATAGTGTATGAGAATTTTAGATTTTGCAAAATGTTAGTAACATCTGATATTGTCAGTATAGATACATCATGTTATCTCATTATGGGATTAAAAACATTTTGTGTGTGTGTATATCCATGTGCTTGCATGCGTGTGATGTGTGTGTGTGTGGTGTGTGTGCATGTATGATAGTAAGAAGATATCTTGTGAGAGTTGGTTTTCCCACCATGTATGTTGCTAGGTTTGGTGGTGAGTGCTACTTTACCAACTGGGTGATCTCACCAACCCTCATTACGGTTTTAGTTCACATTCTCTAATGGACACAAAGGCTGGCAATCTTGTCGAGTGATTATCTGTCATCTAGATAACCTCTTCAGCAAAATGTCTTTGTGTCTTTTCTTTTTTCTTTTTTGAGATTGGATCTTACACTATCGCCCACTGTAGTCCTCCAGCCTCAGCATCAGCCTGATGAATGCTAGGATTACAAGTGTGAACCTCCACACTGGGCTTCCTGCTTGAATGCTTTGAGCCTTTTATTTCCTTTTTGTTGCCATTATTGCTGACTGCATAAATATTGGTTTTTTGAGCAACAGATAATAATTAGGATTTAAAGCTGGACAGTGGTGGCACATGCCTTTAATCCCAGCACTTGGGAGGCAGAGCAGAGACAGGTGGATTTCTGAGTTCAAGGCCAACCTGGTCAAAGAGTGAGTTCCAGGACAGCCAGGGCTACACAGAGAAACCCTGTCTTGAAAATCCAAAATAATAATGATGATGATAATAATAATAATGATTTAAATTTCTTACTGCTTTTTGTTTTTGCTGGAGTTTCTATATGCCTTTACTTTGACTCTATACTTCTTATGAATAATGTGTGTACATCATTATCACTGTCTGTAATTGTTGCTATCAAATTTTATTTTTATTCTACATTTTTATAAATAATGTAGTTAAACTTCCTATATCACTATCACTATAATGTTTTCATAATTACCTTTTCCAAAACTTTCTCTCTGTATACTGTACTGAAAATTTTATGCCAGGTGACAGAGAGAGATTTGTATTGTAATTTTGTTTTCCATGAATGTTATATTGTACATACGGTGTTTTGATTTGCTTTTTTCCCCAAAGCTCTGGGTGCCAGCTGATCCCAGTTCTGGTAGGGACTGCCTTTGCTTGTATATGACTACCTTCTTAAGGGTGTCTTCACAGTGCATGTGAGGAGAGAGGCATTCACTAGTGTCTCTTTTTAAAATGTTGTTTTGTGGTTTTTTTTTAAAGTTTATTTGTAAAGCCAGGCACAGTGGCACAGACCTTTAATCCCAACACTCAGGAGGCACAGACAAGGAGATCTTCATGAGTTTGAGTCCATCCTGGTCTACATAGTGGGTTTCGGGACAACCAGGGTTATATAGTGAGTCCCTTCTCAAAAAACAGACAACAAAAAAAGTTTATTTATGGGTATAGGTGTGGTATATACATGCACACTTGTTCATTCCCATGCATGTTTGGTTGCAGTTTGGCATTTAGTGTCTTCCTCTGCTGCTCTCCACCTTCTGTTCTGAGACAGGGTCTCACTGAACCTAGAGCTCTTTGCTTGAGCTCAGCTGGCTAGTCGGTGAGCTAAAGGAATCTGCTTATCCTGATCCTGATGCCCCCATCTCCCACCATTGGGCTTACAGGTACATACATACCATCATGCCCAACTTTTTATGTGAGAGCTAGGGATTGGAACTCAGTTTCTTCTGCTTGCATAGCAAACACTTTACCAACTGAGCCATCTCCCTGACCACTCGTGTCTTTTCATAAGGATACCAATACTATTCTCAGGCTTCTTTTAAAACACCCCCAACCCCCCGTTGTTCATTTATGTTTCTGGGAAGATTTTAAAAGATGATGGAGATATTGAATTTTATTTTTTATTGAGAAGAGGCTTGCTAATGGTGAGCTACAGATGGTGACATTTACCAAGATGGGCAAGGAAGGGATTAATTGTCTAGTACAGTGGCAAGAATGTGTGTGGGGTGGTGTGATTTTGTGAACCAGCTCCTAAGAGTTTTCATGAACCCTTACTCAGCCACTCTGTTTATTTCCCATTGTGGGGGACGCCTGAGGCAGCCTGTTCTGTGGCCTTTTAAAAACTGTCCTGGGCTTTCCCTGGCACTTATCCAGCTGTCACAAGCCAGTCAAGTCATTCTCAGTTATTGATCTCGAGTGATACATGGCCTGTTCCTCTGCTAGCCATGTAACTCCCTATGCCCTAGGATTCTGCCTCCACAGTCACCAGCTTCTGGGTGGGTCTGAGGAGGCTAGTGCTCAGTCATCATCACTTTCTGCATTCGGGGTTGTTTATGTCCTTAAGGTATTCCTCAATGAAGTCCTTACTGAGGTTTTGGGAGGGAGTGAAAGCCGGTGTGTCCACTCTGTTCTCAATTCCAGATCATCATCATCATCATCATCATCATCATCATCATCATCATCATCATCATCATCATCATCATCTACAATGATCTTATTCCCTTGTATGTTTTCTGACATGCTTACAAGGACGTGCGATAAGGTTGCCTTACTTAGTCCTCACTGCCATCGTCAGCCAGAGTAGCTCCACAGAAACTTTTGAATAAGTGAATATATGTCTGAAACTGAAAGGAGAAGTTAAGGGTAAAAATCACACCATTTAGAGATTGGAAGCTTATAAAAGCAAATCCGTGTAAGTCTGTCTGATTCAGAGAGCGTCTAATTGAGTGAGAAGCTGGGATCCTGAGAAACGCAGTAATTAAGGGAATGAGTCAGGTATCAGTGGGACGTTGGAGAGAGAGAGAGGTTACTGAAGCCAATGCTGTAGAAACAGGTAGGAGTTTTGTTGTTTTTAATATTCTCTCCTATGGTAGAGAAGAATCAAGAGAGTTTCAGGAAAAGTATGCATTATGTTTGGCATGAAGATTTTTGAGATTAGTTAGCTGACATGAAAGCCATAATCAAATGGAGGGACAGTAGTCATTGCAGTAGATGACAGTAAAGTCCAGACAGAGAGTGGTGACTTTGCCACTGTTAGACTTAAGAATCTTGGCAGACGAGAATAAGGGTAGGGCACTACCCCTGTAATATGTTGATTTGTTACAAATAATCCCCTTACTTAGTGGCTTGACAGAAACTCTTCTTTCATTCTCTCTTCTGGCTCTGCTATATAGTTCTCTTATGAAAAACTCAGGTGATTTCACAAACAGCCTGAAGCTACAGTTTCTTCAAAACCTCCATTTATATGTATGTCCATCAATGCTGTCTGTTGGCTGGAACTAATAACCTCTCACAAATGTCCTTTTCCATGTGGCCTGGATCTTTCTGTCCTTGGTGGCTGAGTTTTAAGAGCAAGTAGCCCAAGAGAGCCAGGTGAAGCTGTGCTGTCCTTCAGCGGCATGTCACTTCCATCAGCATCCCAGGCTCACCAGAATCTGGAGAAGAGGAAAGTGATAGGCCTCACCTCTCAGTCAGCGGACTGTAAAACCACAGTCTAATGGGAGGGGACTTTTTGACTCCATCATGAAAAGTACAGTCTGCCCTGAGTAGTAGCTACTGAGGAAGCTATCAGTGTGCATGGAGTCTTAGGCCAAGATGACTTTGATATTAACATAACTGGATCAATTAAGACACTCATTTTTAAAAGTTCTCTTTAAAAAAAAAAAACCTTATTTTATGTGAGATTACGTAAAGACCAATACTCACTCCCCTTATTTGTGCACAGACACACAGGTAGGGAGATTCTGAAGCAAATGTACAGTGACTTAAAGAAAAATCCACAAGTGTGCCAACCAGCATATGAGTCATCTGTAGGGCGATGGCGAGTCAGAAAGTCACCCGTGGTTCAGGTGTCTGCTGCTGGTGGTTTGCCTTGTGTTGTTGTCATTTTTCTTCAGAAAAGTCCCTCACGAACTTCTCATTCATCTTTCTTCTCCAGCATTCATATCTTCACAAAGCTATGTCTTACTTTGCATAGTCTATCGGTATGCAAAGCAGAGTTCTACTAAAATACCATTGTGGTTGTATGACTCACCTCTCAGTACTTTCAGAACGTCTCATTGTTGAGAAGAGCTGGTCCTCACTCCTAGTCTATAGTCAATCTTATCCATGTGGAGCCTCACTCTCCAGGCCCAGGAGCCCACATACTAATGGCTATTGAGGTTTTGTGATTACATAACCCTTACAAAAGTTGGTGGAAACCCTGGCCCCCAGTATACACAGAATTTTTCACAGGGATTCATGAGATTCATGGAAACTCACCAGCAAGCTCCCATGAAAGCCCTGACAGGAGTTCAGATTCACAGTGGCTAACAGTTAAATGCTTAGTCAGATGTCAAACAACATAGGACATGCTTACTAAATGAAAGGAGCAGTTGCCGTTTTGCTGACTTTCAACTTTCTTTAGCAAATAGAACAATTTGTTTTTCAAACATCCCCTTAAAATGGCTTTGCTGTTAGAATTTACTTCCACTTGGAATACTTTTTCCATCTCTCATTATCTAGTACCCATTCTTTCATGAAACCTGTTTCCTCAACCCAATGTCTGAACAGCCTTCTTTCAGACTTCTAAGAGCCTCAGATGGTGTGCTACTCCTGTGGTGCTGACATGTGCATGGGCATTCATGTTGTGTGTGTGTGTGTGTGTGTGTGTGTGTGTGTGTGTTTATGGGTGTGCCTTTCTATGTGTGTTGAGTTTGGGGAGATACATCTTACTAAGTTGCCCTGGTTGGTCTAGAACTCACAGTCCTCCCACCTAACTCCCCAAAGGATCTGGGATACAAGTGTGCACCACTGTGCTCAGCTTCATTGTATTTGGAGGACATTTCCATTGTAATAGATACTGAGAGAGGTACAAGGTTGGGTCCTGTTTCAAGATGGACAATGATCAGGGCATGTAATCAAATGAACCTTTTCCTCTTGAGGTCGCTTTTGGTCATGATGTTTATCACAGACACAGGAAAGTGACTTAAACACTGCCTCTCTAAGGATGTGCCCCTTTGACATATTTGGTTATTTCCAAAAAGCCTGTAGTAATTTACGAACATGAACTTTCCCAACTTCTTGCTCTCTCATGATGAACTTCAGGATGACTGCAGATCTTCTATCTTTATGTTAAATATGTATTAAAAGTTGCCCTTTCTACCTGGGCTCTGGGACTCTGCTCATTCACCTGTTGTAAGCATTCTTAAATCTCTCCTTTCTCCTCCCAAAACATATAAACAATGCCAAGCAGAGAGAGACAGAGTGAGTTCACCTTGGCAACTCTGGAGAGAAAATAAAAAAGACCATCTGTCTACTTACTGTGCCCACCCCTTCTCAGACTCTTTGACTTTGCCCTACCCCTTCTCAGACCCTATCTGACCCTTTGACTTTGTTTCTGCTCATGTACTTTTACTATAACTGCTTCTATCAGGGCTCATCAACAATGTCCTGGTTTGTAAATCCAAATTCACCTTTCTGTTCTGTTGCTTGACCTAGATTCCTGTTTGCCTGTTCTTTTGTGACCTCTTGTTGTTGGATTTGACAACTTTTGTTCTGTGTTGGTTGCTTGCTTCTTCCTATAACTCTTCTGTAATTTGTGTAATCCACTCTCTTTGGCCTCTTCTGAATCCCAGCCAAGGCTTCTTTTCTCCACCTGAAGAAATTTCTTCTCAGTGTACATTGTTTCCTAGAGTGATATTGGCCAGTCCCATGGCTTCACATGCTTCCTATGATCAGGTAATTCCCAAATCATTTTTTTAGCCTGTCCCTCTCCTGATCTCTACATCCATATCGCCAGCTGGACACTTGCGTTTTTTGGTAACCTACAAAATCTCATACTTAATATGTCTCCAAATGTCACACATGATGTTTTTGCATATATGCTTCTTTCACTGCCTTTGCTGGGGCTTAGAGTGCCCCTGCCCTCTTTTATACAGTGGCCTGTGAGCAGCCATGTTGACTTTACATTTTAAAGATGGGGGCAGGTGGCACTAGCCATGCACTCTACCACAGAGCTACAGCCTCATCTTCACATTTCAAAGATTTCTCTTAACCTCCTTTTTAGGATTTCCTATTCCCTTAACATAAGTCTCTCAATTGGTTTTTGTACCTCTTTTCTTGGCTATGATCATATTCTCCATATTGTGCAAATCAGAAATCCCAAAAGATAAATACGATCTTATCACTCCTCCCGAAGCTTTCAGTGGCCTCCTATCATCTCTTGGGCACCTCAAGTTCCACATTGTTGACATCTGGGCTGGCTCTTGTGTTGTAGGATGTTGACCAGTGTCCCTTGTCTCTTCTAGGAAATGCTAGGGGTACACCCTACTACTCTGTTATGACAACCCAAAATGTCTCCAGACGTTGATGTGTCCTGGGCACAGAGCTGAAATTGCATCTGTTAGAATCTACTGATAGACAGAACACAGTGCAAGTGCCTTAGGGGTTTTGTATAGAAGGCCCTTTGTGATGCCCTGCTTTAGCTCTCCAATGGCATTTGTTCTCTCACAGCCCACAGTACCCATGCCTTCCACTGACCACTAGAGTCCCTGAAAAGTCACCTGCATGTTATTCTTATGCTTTTCTAAACTCTGTCATGGCCTTAGTATCATGTCATTCGTCCACTGCTACTTCTGACACTCAGAATTTGGTTCAACAAGTGACTTCTAGGAAGCAGTTCTTGACCCTGGGTCTTGTTAAGGGACTGGTCTTGAGTTCCCATCCCCCTCTGTTCCCACTCTTTGTTTATCACGTTGACACCTATATATCAGCTAGGAGCAAGAGCTGATGGCCAGGCCTGTTTTTACCCACATAGGGACCTACTTCTACTAGACACTCGGTAATAGATGTCCATGGAATGAATTGTGCTAAGTCTTTGTAGAAGAAACAATTAGTCTCCTTTAAAACAGTTTCTCCTCTGCCAGGCAGTGGTGGCGCACGCCTTTAATCCCAGCACCTGGGAGGCAGAGGCAGGTGGATTTCTGAGTTCGAGGCCAGCAAACCAAAAACCAAAACCAAAACAAAACAAAACAAAAAACCAGTTTCTCCTCACAGCACTTTCAGTCCCCACCATTCCAGCCCGTGTATATCCTGGAAACAAAGCCAGTTGGTCAGTAGGTCAAGAAGCTGCCATCCCAAAGCAGGAGATTTCAGGAGAAAAGTGTGTCTCCTCTTCAGAGCCTGTGGCACTCTGCTGCCAATGCAGCACACAGAGCTTAATGTCGACGTGGGTCTCAAAACAGACCAAGAAAGTGAACTGAAACAAGAACTCGGGAAAGAAACCTGACATTTTTCTCAGGCAGCATATGGATTTCTCATTAGTCCATGTAAGGGAAAACCGGGGGTGGGGAGGCCTCAGCAGCTGCAGCTGTCCACACTCCCTCCCCTCACCATTCTGCCGCCACCACACCTGGTCCCCAGAGACACCCTCACTTCTCAGCTATTTTGGCTTAGGTATGGACAAATCTCCATGGTTCAGCAGAGACTAGCCTGGAATTTTTCAAAAGAAGCTTTGCTAGGAAACAAAAGTAAAAACAGGAAATATATAGAAATGATAAAAAATATAGACTAGCGGGGAACAGTCCCTCAGCTTAAGATAAGTGAAACAGTGTGTGTGCATGCGCATGCGTGCATGTGTATGTGTGTGTGATTTTGCTGGACTTAGTTCACTATTTAATTTTTCATGATATTATCTGCCTCAGGGAACTCTGCCTAAGTCTCTCTCCATGTTTATATTCCATTCTTTCTCCATTTTGTCTTGGGAAGTTATTGAAACTGACATCACTGTGGCTTGCTCTTCTAGGCAGCCATTACAGATCACAAGGAGAAATGAGTTTTTTACCATTTTTTCTGAGGGCAGGTTAGCTTAGTGTTTGCAAGCAGTAACAGAGTGGTGCTCAATGTTCGTAGTAGAGGTTGTCCTCCTTGCCTGGTGAGAAATGAAGAACACAGACAATATCACTGGCTTTTTAATAACATGAAGGAACTGACCTTTTTACCCTGAGGGCTTTGTTGGTTTTTCTTTTTCTTTCTTTCTTTTTTTTCTTTTTACCTTTTAGGTAATTGAAATGGCAGACGGTGGAACTGAGAGTCTTATAGTGTGGTTGCCTGACATGGGAGGGGCTCTGGGTTCAATCCTCACTGCTTTAAAAAAAAAAAAAAAGCAGATGGTTTTATGTTTCATGTGGTGAAAATTAATTTAAAAAATTAATATACTTACCTGAAAAAACCAAAATATCAAGTAGAAGTTGTGAGGAGTTTATGTACTTACTTGGCCAAATTAAAAATCTAATTTTTTGTAGGTACTCTAGTTTTGTTTTGTAAGCTTTTAAAAATGACATTGTGCATGTATACTTGTGTGTGTGCATGCCACAGTGCTGAGGTCAGAGGACAACTTTCTGGAGTTGGTCCTCCCTTTCTACCGTGTGGGTCCTAGGGATGGAATCCAGGTCATTGGGTTGGTAGTAAACATCTTTTCTAGTGCCCTCAGTTTTTAAAAATTCCTCTTGGTCTTTAAAATCCAAAACATTGGCCAACGGGTATTGCATGAATCACAGGATTGGACTAGGCTATATTTCTTTGCTGTGTAGGCCATTTAGAAAGATATTCTGATGTGTGTGATTCATTTCACAGTCCTCCCAACTGCATGCTTACCTCTCGCTGTTTTCAAAAGGAAGTGATCCAGTCTTTGTAAGTTTGATGTTCTCTCCTTAGGAACTAGATAGGATGGTTCAGTCCTCAGACAAATGATCGCTGACTGACTGTGGCAGTAATAGATGTACTTATGAACTAGGTCCCTCAGACATGAGCAGTGAGCAGCTCCTTGTCCCTGTCTTCAAGAAAATCCTAGCTGAGGGAAAGATGTAGTTTCAGAGGATGGAATGGGGTCCACATTTTGCTGGTCAGGGGGTGAGTGCCTGTTTCTACCCCAGCCAGCCTCACGGTGAACAAAGGGTTTGCCAAGGAGAAGCTGAGGAAAGGCCCTGTGGGCATCTATCTGCCTACACTGGAGACATGGGGTGGGAGGTCCCCACTGGTGTAACATGGGAATACACGCAGAAGATGAAGCTCAGAAGTTACAGTTGCCTGTACAAGACACATGCTTTCCTTATCTCTAGACCAGAAACAGGCCAAAGCAAGAAAGCCTTTTATTGCAGCTTGTCCTCCCTTTAGTGGCTTTTGCATTCTCCACAGGAATTTAATATGGGGGATTGTCTGCGCTTGGGCTCACAGAGTTAACTACCAGAACACAGCATAACACAAGCAAATCTGACATAGACACCTCTGCCGGCCATGAGCTCACCCAAGCCCGACATGAGCCTCAGCTGCCACAGACACCTCTGCCGGCCATGAGCTCACCCAAGCCCGACATGAGCCTCAGCTGCCACAGAGCGGATGCCATAAGCTGACATCTGTGAGGCTCCGAGAGCCTGCACAGGGGACCCTGGCTTACCAGCATCTGGAGCATCTGGATCCTGCCTGCCACACTATAGGGAGCTGTGGACAAAACCTAGAAGTGTCCAGAGGAGAGGGCCCTGAAGCATGTACAAAGAATAACATTAAAAGAAGACGGCACGGCTTCCTCACTGGAGGACGTCCTTCTTCAGGTTTTCTTTTTCTTTGCACACAGTACTCTGAGATTATTTTGATAAATGTGGAAATTCTTTGATAGAAATAAGGTAACTATCTACACCCAAAGAAATGTCATTCTTAAGAGTCCTGCATGTAAGGGACAGTTGATCCTCTGAACCTCTCTCATCTATGGAGTTTGAAATTTTAGCATGTGTTCCTCATGCCTACCACAATCCTCACGTTTACCCCTTCCTTGTCAACTTTCTTCTTTTACAGTATCTGACCAGACGGATACCACAGAACCCAAGGTATCAACATGTCAAGTCAAGACTGGATACTGGTAAGTAAAAATCAGAAACAGAATTAAAAACAAAACAAAAAAATAAAACCTAGTAGCTATTGATAAACAGGAAGGTGCCCATCAAACTGGGATCAACCATAGCTGGAAGTGCCTCATTGCTTTGCCTGATGTCTTTGAAAGCTGATTTCAGACTATCAGTAAAAATTCTGCACTCACGTAAACTCAGTTGTTATTGCTTACCCCATTAGAAGTCATCTAAATCAAGAAAAGGAAATCCTAGGAGCTGAAGCCATTGTTCAGTAAGTTACAGGGCTGACCCTGAGTAAACACCAGGAGGTCACACTCTATTTTGGAGTACCTTAAGTGTACTCCATCAAACTGACAGCAGCAGATTATACGTGTGCATGTTTGCTCGGTCCAGTGTTTGCAGAGTGTTAACTGCATGTGTAAGTGTGGACTCTGGGAGACAGGAGGATGGTTGCTGGTTGTGGCTTTTGCAATTAGAGCCCCAAGACTCACACGGAGTCCAACTGCCTTGAATAAGAAACTACAATACCAGCTAAGATTGAATTAGTGCTGCCCTTCAGTGAAAGGCAGTTAGTTGTAAGAAAGCCACCATGATAATTTCTGTGCTGTCTGCATCTCTCTGAGTTCTGCTGCTGATGCTGCCCAGATCCCAGTGGATCTGCAGTCTTGCGATGGTTGGGTTGCTTGTTTCTTTTTCCTTCAGCCTTTGCCTCACAATGCAGTGTTTTCTGAATGAGACATCTGAGGGAGGTGAAGGGGAGCTGCCTCTGCTCGCACGGCCGCCCCCTTCTCCAGGCTCCTTGAAAATCAGTGTGTTCATTCAGCACTTCCCTCACTCACATAGACGCAAACATTTGCAATGGACCAGATTTGCATGGACTACTTCTTTGAAACATTCCCGTGCTACGCAGATATTTATTTGTGCACAAGTAGAAATATTATTGTGTTTTGGCCAAGTAGAAATATTATTACTGTTTAAGAGGAGAAAATTGTGACCCGGATTTTGTGACTTTTCTGTTCTATTTCTTGTACCACAATAAATAAAGTAAAATAAAATAAATATTTAAGACCCCAGGTTTATTCCAGACATTTTGAGTTATTTATACCTTCATAACTTTTTTCTCATGGAAATCTAATAAGAATTTGTGCTACCCCCCTTCTATCTCTTCAATTCAAGCCATAACCAAAATTTGACTTAATAATGGTATCTGAAATTAATTTTAATTTTTAATGCAGTACTTAACATCTGATTTTGTAGTGCATATTAAATGTTGGAACCCTTTTATATCCTGGGAGTTTTTAAATGCTTTTTGTTAATTAAGCTTTTTATTTTGAGATAATTGTGGGTTCACATGCACTTGTAAGAAATGAAATGGAAATTCCACACGCCCTTTACCCAGTGTCTCTGAACCTGCACTATTGCCATGGTGATGACAGCATCGCTAGGTGCAGCCAAGCTGTGGAGCACTGCCATCCCCTAAAGGCCGCCATGCCACCCTTTAGGAGCCCTGCCCAGGCGTCACTCCATCCCTCTGCAATTCTCACAACTGCAGATTTCCTGTCTCTCATTCTGTCTTCTTCCAAGTGCTACATCTATGGAGCTGCATGGAACACAGCCTTCCACTCCTCCATCTCTTTCCTTGCTGTCTTTATGTGTGTATCACTGAGGAGCAAACACAGAGCCTTAAACATGCAAGGCTATTGCTCTAGTACAGAGCCATACACAGACTGAATGGGCGGTTTTCACTGGGCCAGACTTTCTGGAGCTTAAGTGTTGTTGCTGTATAACAGAAGCTTGTTCCTTTGTTGCTGGCTTGTATTCCCTGGTATGGCTATACTTGATTTGATCACTTACTTGTTGAAGGACATTAACACTGTTTGCAATTGGAGAATAGTTTAAAAAAAAAAAAAGTATGGTAGGCATTAATTTACATATTTTTGCAATAAAAGTTAAAAAAATTTACAGAATTTTGTATGAGGAGGTCTCAGACTTTTTTTCTGGAATAAATGCCTAGAGGCACAATTGCTGGGTCATATTGCAGTTTGGTTTGATTCAGTTTGCTTTTTTGTTTATTTCTCTTTTTGAGACAAAGTCTCAAGTAGCTTAGACTGGCCTCATATTCCTTCTAGAGCCCAGGCTGGCCTTGAATTCCTGATCTTTCCACCTCTGCCTTCCGGTTTTAAGAAACTCTCAAACTGTTTCCTGAAGTGGCTCTAGTGTTTTACATTTGTAGCAGCAGGAGATGATCGATGCCTGTCTCCACACCTTCACCCGCACTTCACATTCCTTGTTTTATCCATCCTGACAGGTCCCCAGTGAGCATAGCATCACCCTTTCATGCTTACCTAGTAGCTCACAAGAAATATCTTTGCACCTGCTTGTTTTCGGTCATCATTGCTGAAATGCCATGCTGACTGGATTACTTGCATTTTTACCACTGAATTTCCAGTTTCTTATGTAGTCTAGACACCCAGCCTTTGTGAGGGGCGTGATTTGCAAGTATCCTTTCTCCATCTGTAACTTGTCCTTTCCTCCTCCTCCTGACGATCTTTGAAGAAGTAAAGCTTTTCATCCTGATGAGGTCTGTTTCTCTGTTTTCCCATAGTAGTCAGAAAAACCCCACTGTCTACTTTAAGAACTTTTGGCCTAAACTACATCCCAGACACCTTTTGTTCCCTGAAAGTCTTTAGGTTTTATGTTTAAGTTTGAGATACATTTTGAACTGCTTTTGTATAAAGTCGGCTGACTTAGAGAAAGATTAGCTTTGTAATTTAGGGGTGTCCTCCTGCTCTGACACCTTCATCTTTGTCAACAGTCAGGAGAATATTTATGTGGGTTTATTTCCTGGTCTCTGGTTTGTCCCTTTGATCTATATATGTAGCCTCTTGCCAATACCACACAGTCTTGATGAATGTAGCCTCACAGTAAACTGGATACCTGGAGTGGGTTAGCCTCATTATTCTTATTCCGTTCTTCTTTATAGAATTCTCTTAACTATTCCCTTGCCTTTCCATATACATTTTAGAGTAAATTTATTTACATTTATAAAAGGGCTGATTTTTTATAGGAATTATCAGTTTGGAGAGCATTAACATTTTAACTATGCTGAGAACTACTGGCCTGTTTTCTGTTTCTGGGAATTTGTATATTCTGACCATTCTATAGTGCAGAGCATTCCAGGCTTACCCGTACCACAGCATAAGTCAGTACTCCATTCCTTTCCATTGCCAAATAATGTCCTATTAAATGGATATTCCATACTTTTTTGGACACGATGTGTCTTAAGAGCATCAATATATGCAAGTTTTTGTGTACATGTGTTTCTAGTTCTCTTGTGTATATATTGAGGAGTTGAATTACCAGTCAAACGATACTTCTTTTTTTCTGAAAACATGCCAAATGTTTCTAATCAAGCCATTCCACTTTACCGTGCCATCAGCAGTGTGGGAGGGGTGTGTCCTCTCCAGAGGTCCACTGCGATGGCCACAGAGTATCCTACCTACGTGATTTTAACTTGTATGCTCCTGATGACTAACGATGGTGGACACTGCTTTGTGTGCTCACTGGCACCTGTATATTTCCTATGGAGAGCTGTCTATTCAGATGATTTGCTCATTTTAAAAGTGGTTATTTTTCCACATTGTAAGTTCTTTTGTTTATTCTGGATACTAGACTCTTAACAGAAATATGATTTTCAGATGTATGCTCCCATGGTATGGGTTGTCTGGGGTTTTTGTGGAACTTAACTAGAGGGGTAAATTACATCTACCCATCTTTCCTAGAAGCAAAAGTCTCTCAGACTAGTTCTATAATAGCTTTTGAAAGGGCCAAAGTGTGCGTTATTGCTTCAAGCCCCCAAATATTTTATAGTCAGTGTGGGAGCAAAATCCTTCCCTAGCATTTGGTTTTGTGTGTGTTTCACATTTAGCCATCAACCAGCTTTAAGGAGAGATCTTTAGTGTTTACATTTTCCAGTATTTTTGTGTACAGACCTTGTGGGTTATATGCTAAGGTAGATAGCCTGCCAGCCTTTGGGGGCTCTCGGGGGTACAGTGGACCTTAACATTTTTGCCCAAAGGTTAGCATTGCCATAGGTAAAAATGTTGAGTCCTCCTCCTTAAACTGTGGGACCTGAGAGCCCATGGTGCAGGGAGAAGTTCTCACCGTGGCACGTTTTTTTTTTAAGCTCTGCAGCCAGAGACATGGAAATGGGCAGAATGAATGAGCAGTTCCCATCTCTAGGCTAAGTAGATGAGCCTTTAATCCTTTCTTATGGGATAGTGGTTAATTTAGAATCATTCATGCACACATAAAATCAAGAATTCTGTGGCGTGTCTTATATTCTTGAAAGGCTGGCCCCTTCCTTTTGGAAGAGGCTCTTTTGTCTCTGTCCTCCTGACTCCACTTCTCACAGAAACCTGTACCCTGTAGAGCTGTGGCTGACATCTCTGAATTACTCTGAGTTTCCAGCACTTCCTTTGTTTTATAGGTACCTAGGTGGATCTCCTCAGTCCCTGCCTTTGTGTTGCCAGACTGTGTCTGTGGCTGGCCTCTGAGGCGCCCCAGCAGGCATTTTGTCCCGTCCTAGCTCTGTGCTCTGCAGCCACAGGCTGCACCAAGGGTGTGCTCTAACCCTACTCATCTTTCCTTGTTGCAGCACCGACCATCTTCTAGTGCTGTTTTCAATCTTAGACATGTCTGCAGCTCTCGAATCCTGCAGCCCTCCTCCACTGGTTTTTCTAGCATGATTTTTGTTTTTGTGGATGCCACCTTCCTTTTGTTACATCTGCACAACTAATCATTTCCTTTTCTCTTCATTAGTCTCTACTTTTCCTGAATATTCACTAATAGTTTTGATCTTAAGCACTCAAGCTCATTACAGGCTACATGCACTTCATTTTTATTTGGTATTTGATTTGTCTCTTGCGTCAAAGGAAGGAATGTATATGAAAGGCTTTTACAAACCAGAAAGCTGTAGATCCACATATAACTCATCTAGGTTAACAAAGGACCACTGTGCCTCTTTTCACGCTTCCTGCTCCTTCTGAGCCAAAAGAACTTCTCCATAGAGGAGGGAAATATTGAAGAAAAAATAAAGCCGTGGAGCTGTCTCTTAGCAACTGAATTCCTGCCTTATAAATCTTACCCTCTCTAGATTATTGCTGCTCAGAATCATTTGCTTTTGTTACATGCTCAGTACAAATAACGTTATTAAATTATAGGAACACAATGGGGGAAAAAAATCAAAGCAGTGAGTCACTCCGTGAATCGATTGTACTCTCTCTTTGCATAGGGCTACTGATGGAGTTGTTTCTTTCTCTTGATTCAAATTGGGGAACTCTTGTTAGATATCTTTCATTGCAACTTCGGTGGTAAACAAGGTAGAAGCTAAATACCACCTTAGGCATTTCTAGGCTGCCTTGATGGCTCATATGTGTATCCGGTAACATAATTGTGTATCAATCAAGTTGTACATCATCATTTAACGAAAATCAGAAAATCAGGTGTGTGAAACACAAGCCAAATCAGGATGTGATCATTTACATTATAAAATAACTTACTCTAAGGACTTTTCAGACAGCAGAGTTTTGTAGTATATTTCACCCAGCCAATGTTTTTTAGTGTCTCCTAACTAGAACACAGGAGTAAAGATTGTAAGTATGCATGTGGATGTGTACAGATAAATAGCCATGGGCTTTCTGTTGAAGAAGGTAGATAAGGCAGTCCAGTCAGTGGTAAATGCCTTGTGAGCAGCAAGCTGCTTGCTGCAGGAGTGCAGGGAGGGAAAAGCTACTTCCTGCTGGATAAGCCAGTGCAGGGACATTAGAAAATGAAGGTTAGCCGAGCTCAAGGAAAGCCATTAAGACTGTACTGGAAAAGTCGGCAAGCTGCTGGCATCCTCCACACTAGAGCTAGGAGCTCAGTTCAGTATTGGGCAGTGGACAGCTGCTAAGCTTTTATTTTCCTTTGTTTGGCTTTTTAATTAGTCTTATTTAGGAAATTTGGCAATAATACTTGATTTTTTTAAAGTCTTAAAAGATTGGTTCTCTGATAGCTTTTCAGGCTCCTCTGGTATAAAAGACATGTTTGTAAATAAATGACCTATGAAGTCCCTCCATTTCCAGTAATTTTGTTGCAATTAGATGTAGTAAGACAAAGCACTTACTTGACACACTACTAGCAAACGGGTGATAAAGTGCCACTGTTCATACTTACTGGGATCATTTACAGGGCCAAGGCAGTCCTCCCGCTGAAGCCATGTAGAAAACCCTCCACTGTCTTCTCTCCTCCATACCTGGAGAGGATCGAAAGGCTCTAAAGAAAAGAGCCTTTGTTACTTTGTTACTACCTCTTTTAGATTTGTTCATAATTTCTCCAGGTATTTGTAGAAATACAAGAAGTTTTTGATTTCCTGCCTTTTTCCTTCAGTAGGAAAAACAAATGATTGGGGGTGGGGGGTGCTTGCCTCTGAGCATCCCGCTGGAGGTCTGCTGATGTAAGATGCAGTGCTATGCAAATCTACAGGAAATGTTCATAGTGAAGTTCAAAGTTCATTAACTTTCAGGAACAGGCACACAGCTTAATGGTAGAGCATTCACTTAGTATATATATGGCTGTGGATTCAATCCCCAGCATTGCAGAATTTTAAAAAACACACACACACATATAAAAATAAAGTTCAGATAGTTTGTTAGTAGAAACAGTATTATTGTAACTACAGTATTTTAATAAAAGATAAAATAATGAGGCTGTTGTTTTCCATTTCTCAGAGAGTTTGTTGCATCAGATGGTCCTGTGATCAAAGAAGGAACACTTCCCACAGGTTATAATGTTTTTAAAACCACAGGAGAACCGTGGCCACAGCTTAGGGTAGAGTCCTTGCCTTGCATACAGGAAGCCTGGGGTTCAGTCTTCACTTCTAGTTAAAATAAAACACCAGTAGAAGAGCCAGGTGGGTCTCTGAACCATACAAGAAACCAGGAGGTTGGGAACACTAATCCTCGAATAATTGGTAAGCTGCTGCATTGCTGGGCAAATTGATGAGGCTTTTTTTCTCCAAGCTTTCTTCCTAGATTGCCTGAAGCTCCCCTAAACCTAAGGAACGGGCCACTTCAGCCACACATGGCGAAGGAGACAGGAAGGGGCCTGTCACGAGGGTTCCTGTGTCAAGTAGTTTAAGGATAAGACTGTAAGATTCCGAACAGCAAACTAATTGGCTTTTTCTTCAGAACTCGATTGTATTGACTGGCAAGTCCACACTTGAGTTCAGAGCTGTGGTAGGAAGAGGGGCGGGGATCCAGGAAAAGTTGATGGCTTCTGCTGTGGAATTCCCGGGTCAGCTCTCCGGTCAAAAGGCTTATTTTAGACATTTAAGAAGTATTGGCTCTTTCTTTCTCTCCCTTTGTATGTCCTCCCCCACAAAAGGAGGAAGAGAGCTTTGACCCAAGAGAGAAAAGCCCAAAGCTCCTAAAACAGGTTGATTTGGTTTCTGTCTGGTTTTCGGTAGCTTGGAAGGGTCTTCTGAAACATACTCAGGGTCTCTCTTGAGAAGGCCTTAGGCCTCCTTAGCAGCCCCAATTGCTTGCTGAGCTTCTAGAAGGACACCATCTGAGTTTAGGGGTACTAACTGCATCTTTACTATCATGATAGTGTGTCTAAGATAAAAACAGACTAAAAACAGACTAAAATAATGATGACAACAATCATTTAAAAAGCCTAAAATAGATTTTTATTCTGTGATGAATCCATGGTAATTTTTTTTTTTTTTTTTTTTTTTTT
>NW_022196903.1:25657125-25696520 GCF_008632895.1 Mastomys coucha | reverse complement strand
TCAGAAATCTGCCTGCCTCTGCCTCCCAAGTGCTGGGATTAAAGGCATGCACCACCACTGCCCGGCAAATTTTTAATAACAGAATAAGTATGGTATTTTGAAAATACACTTGGGGGTTTAAGACAGGTTTGTTTGGTTTTTTCCTCAGTTTCTGACCCAAACATGAAGAAAAATTCAGAATAGTGCTTTGCAATGTGAGTTTATGTCATTCATTGAAAGCATTACTTTGATCTGAAGTTAGGCTGAGTCTAAAGATTTAAAGAGAAGCAAAGTGTAGAAATGAAAATTATTTTGAGTGTTTTTCATTTATCACATTTAGGTACAAGATGGAACTTGCCATGTTAAATCAAATCAAATTGCAGCACACTCAGTTCAAAAAAATAATAATAATAACAGCTCTGGCTTGAAAGCTAGAATTTAATTCATTTGGAAACCAGAATGATCATGGACCAGTTTTAAAGCATGAAAACACTCCAAACCACCTTGGCTAGTGCTGAGTACGGTAGAACCAGACCATAAAGCATGAGGGTTGGGCGTGCTCCAGGGAGTGGGAACCTCGGCACACCAAGCCCGTGATGAGTGCTAGTGCCCAGATTGTGTGGTCTCGTTCAGGCTGCAGCATCAGCATGAATAGTGAAACACACAGTGGGGGAAGGGAAGGGGAAGCCACAGAGACAGAGTGGAGTGGAAAGAGTTGCTTGGGCAGCCACAGAGGCAGATTTTAGACATTCAAATATGATTGCTCCTTTCTTCCTCTCTCTATCTAACCACAAAAGGCTATGGGGATAGAAGGAGGAAGAAAAGTTCTGACTCTAAAAAGGAAAAGCAGAGAGTGCGTGCTGTAAACAATCATCTGTATTGCCTGGGGCCAAGGAGGTTGGGGCAGGGTACAGGGAGCGGAGCACTTCATGGGTTCCCTTTCCCTAGCTGCCACTACCTAACATGAAAGGCTGTTTAACACACACACACACACACACACACACACACACACACACACACACACACACGGCTCATTTGCCTGATCTCCCAAGTTCTCTAGTAACAGGACATAGGAGCTGACGGGGTGCTTACTCTCAGCCTGATTTCACAATGGTACTCAATTCCCAACAGTAAAGCATATCTAAGATTTGCCTTCTCTTTCTAGGTAACAGCATGACCAAATACATTGAGAAGCTAGAAGAGATTAAAAAAAGTGAGTACCAGTATTGATGGCCTGGGAGAAAAGATGGGACTCTGTAGTCATCTATCAGCTGATATCAGCTAGCCATTGCAATCTGCAGCGGCCATGTGGGGGGCGCTGTAGGAGTCAGGTGAGCCTGCCAGACACCCCTGCGGCTAATCAACTTATACCCTTAAGGGAATCTTAATGTTAGAACATGGGGACAGCCACAGCCCAAGTTTCTGGTTTTGTAGACTGCAGTCTGTGTGGTCTTTTTGTCTGATGCTAGTCTTCTCATTCATTTCATACCTGAGATGGGGTAATAATAGCTCTCTTCATAATGTTTTCTCATAGGCTAGTGTTCATGAAGACTAAGGTCTGAGGAAGCCAGCCT
This sequence comes from Mastomys coucha, assembly GCF_008632895.1. Taxonomy (NCBI): domain Eukaryota; kingdom Metazoa; phylum Chordata; class Mammalia; order Rodentia; family Muridae; genus Mastomys; species Mastomys coucha. Next base: position 25,694,967 of record NW_022196903.1, on the reverse strand, counting down.
GACCTTAGTGTTCTACATTGGCCATCCATTGCAGTCTATTTTCTTTTAATTAAAAACCATATTTCACGCATATCCCTTTTAGAAGCTAATCTACTGCAGAGATGTCTGACTGGTCACTGAATACATTGCCCTCACCGAGAACTGTCATTTTTCAATCTGTGTCCAAAACCAATCAATATAAAATATACATGCTGGAGCCAGAATTAAAGAAGGTGTGAAACATCTGTTTTCTAAGATGGATCTGATTGGTGTGAGGTAGGAGAACCAGAGCCAGAGTATTTGGCCTGTAAGAGGGAGAGGCTTTCTTACCTTACTTCAGGACTTGGCTCTGCTAACATGCATCTTCTTGGGAGGGAAATTACAATTCTGAAATACACCAGAATTTTTTTGATACAACAGATAATTTTAATTAAAAAAAATGATGTCCCATCTTAATTGCACAGTGTAGAAGATCCACAGTAGATGTGGCCTGGGGGCACTTTTCTGCACTCTTCATTTCCCTACACTCAGCTAGAAGACCCAGTTCTATAGAGATTTTAAAATACATATTTAATATTAAATAAATATATGTTTCAGGATCCTTCTTATTCATTTTACATGATGTCAGTTATATGTCTTAATTAAGATGCATTAAATTTCTGAACTATAAAAGAAAGTCCTGTTTACTCACCGACACCGCGCTGCCGGCACTCTCGGCGCACGTGAGGCAGGCAGCACCCAGCTGACCTGCTTCGCCCAGCTGGCCTGCTTCTTTTTGGGTTGGTGGCCTTCTTCAGCTCCCTTTCATCTGAAGCTAGATGTGAGCTCACATGTCCTCACCAGGAATTTGTCCCATAAGAAATGTCCTGTTCCACTTAGACCAGCTAAACCTTGCTTTAAAACATCTCTTAAGAGCACAATGTGGTTGTCAGAGTCTCTAACTTTAAATGGAGACTATGCCCTGCAAAGACCCATTCTTGGAACTGAATCCTTGAACATATTCCCTCTTCCTTCCTTAGAAGTCACGGGCTTCCTCTCACCTCCCCCTAATGCTTTGCTCATCCCGACAGAAGCACTTTAGATTCTGGTTTGGCACCTACATTCCCCCTCGCTTTCTGTTGCGAGTGTTCTCTTGGGTCTGGAGGGAGGAGAATGCTGCCTTGTTTCTTGACATCCTAGACCCAGCTCTCTGTAGGCCTCACCTCAGATGCCACATTGTCTGTGAAATCACAAACCTTGTTCTATTACTCTCTTTGATTTGTCTTCCTCTGTGAGTTTGACTTCCTTTTCTTTGCTAGCAACTCGTTGACAGAACCCTGTAAATGCAGAATCCTTTGTAATCTGAATATTCTTTGGACTGTACCTGGAGAAAAGGATGCTCTCTGCTATTGACCATTGACAAAGCCCACTCTCGGGGCCTGGTTGTTAGATGACACTGGTTGGACCCAATGTGAAACATCCTAGATAGTCAGGTTTCTGTCCTTCCAGTAACTCGAGAGAGGCCCACTCAGCCCCTCGACTCACTAGAGAAGCACAGCTTGATCGTGTACCTGAGCTGGGGTGATCTGTGTCCTACAGAGTCTGAGAGGAGCCCAGGCAGCAGAAGCCCCATTCTTAAAGCCCTGTTCTCTCTTGAGAGGACAGACTCACAGAGCTGTCCAAACCTTCCTTTTTTATAAAATTTAAAACTCCGCATAAGGCTTTGACTTGATCTTGTATCTTCAAGTAACCATGTCAGACAGTCCCATTGACGGCTCTCCTCAGGCAGAACCAGGTATGTGATACCCAGGATGCAGCATGTGGTGGGCTCCAAGGGCTGTGCAGAAGACAGGCTACAGACTATAGCAGTGCATGGTATTTACCGGATATAGTCTCTCCTTAGCTAGAGGGGATTTTAGTATATACATTTTATATTTACAGGTATTTCAAGCTATGTAATGATATCAAAAGAATACCAATAGATAGATGTCAAAATCCAAGCTCCTTGAAAGATGTTGGCTCTCCCATTTTCTAATTTATTGCTATTTTGATTTACAAAAATGACTTTGGGTGGGCAGGTTGGTAGCAATTTGAAGGAAATGGTGAAGCAACTCGCTTGTTCTTTTGAGGACTCTGCTTAGCCTTTTGGGATTTGCATCCAGGCACATTTATTAACTATTGTATCCAGCAGAAGCTGCTTTAAGAACTTTCTAGAAATAATAGTCTACTTGCCAAATTGCTCTCTTCAAGACATTTCAAAATAGAGAAGTTTTAATTCCCTGCAAGAAGGAGCTGTAATATATTTAACAGATGGTTAGTTTTAAGGTAGTATTATTTCCTGACTCTAATTATTAAAATATTTGGTAAATCAGGCTTAGATTACCCTCCAAAGCAACCATCCGCTTTGTGCTGAGTTTTGGGGGAATTCATGGAACTGATTAGTAACACCAAGTAAATAATCTTAAACACCTTTAATCCTTTCCTTTGTTGCTAGGAGTCTTGGTTTATGAGACATTCTGTGAAGGCCATGGCAATTATCCAGCTAACCTTTAGTAATTCTGAAATAATGAGGCGGTCTTTAAGGAGTCCCGGGCACCAGTGTAAAAACCATGAACGGGAAGGAAGGATAAAGGCGGGCAGAGTTCAACAATGTGAGCTTTAAAATTAGCATCATTGTTAGAAAAATTTCAGGAAGTGAGTTTCTGGTGAGGATCTTCAGAGCAGATACTAGAAAAGTGAGGTTGGGTTTTCATGTTTGTCCGATGAGATACGAGGATGTATTTGTCTTTGTCTAAAGACAGGGTCTTGCTGTTAGTTCAGGTTGGGCTTGCAGTCAGGATCCTCCTGCCTCTACTTCCCAGTTGCTGGAGTTGTGGAGTGTTCTACCATGCCTGCCTGATACAAAGAGCTGTTGAGATAACAGTAGAAGCACCCTCATTTGAGTTATATTTCAAAACTATAAAGATGATACTGAGTGAATACTGACTGCTTAGATTGGTTTTGATTTGATTTTATTTTCGTTGTGGTAAAAACACAAAACATAATTTACCATCCAAATTATTTTTAAGTGGGCAGTTACTGCAGAAGTGTTGTGTGTTCTTGTTGTTGTACAGCACACCTCCAGAAGGCACACACATATACACACACACTTGTGATGTTTCAGGTCTGTGGCATAGTTTACAACCACAGGATAAAATGATTCCTCTCTTTGAAGTTCGAGTCAGAACGGCAGGGTATAAATGCCTTAGCAGCTGTTTGGCCTGAGGCAACTCAGCTTCTCCTAGTCTCTGTCATCATTTGTAAAATGTAGACATTTATCCCTTGCTTTGTTCTGCAAAGGATTTGAGGCAGCTCACAAGAGTGCATGCCACACAGTGTGGCCATGGTGAAGGCAGCTTAGGGAAGGCTCCTCAGTCAGCCCAGACACAGGAGGTTGGAGAGAGTACCACCACACCGTGAAGATCAAGTAATCTGTGTGAAAGCACACTCGGAACTTGAAAGCGATACCATATAACTTGATAACTAGAAAAACGTATGGCCCAAAGGGAGCAGAATGAACCCACATAAATGTATGTCATATTTTGCTCTTTCAGATTATAGATACAAAAAAGATGAACTTTTCAAGAGACTAAAAGTTACCACCTTTGCCCAGCTGGTAAGTGTGACGGTTTTCCTATTGGAGTAAAGAGGGGTTTGTGCTGTTCTGCGGGAGCATTTCTAGGTATCCTGGGGTCTTTTGTAAGGAGTGATTTCTGGCCTTCATATTTCACCATGAGGGTATGAATTGGTATGTATGGGAATGGTGTTCACAAAAGGATAGGGTGGCATTCCTCTCCTTAAGGGTTCCATAAAATAAATACATCTGCATTCTATTCTTAGTGACCAGATCTGTGGTTTAGGTTTTATTTACTTTTATTTTACTTTATTTTATTTTATTTATTGATTTAAAACAAAGAAACAAAACCAAAACAAAACAAAACAAGTGACTCCCCTTGTTCTGTCCCTATGCTTCTTTCCAAACTGCTCTGCTGTGAGTGATTTCCTGACTTCAGGCAAAGCATTTTCTGAAAAAGCATTTTTTTTTTCCAAAAAATAATGGATAGGGTGTCTCTCTCACCTCCAACCCAGAGGTTTACCGATGTGACTCAGTTGGATCAGGGGGTCCTATGGACAGTGCTTTAAAAATGAACACTGTGCTAAGACATGTCCACAATCCCTTTTATTTCTCAATCATATAAGGAAATGTTGACACCATTTTGTGTTGTTATAGGTCAGTATAATGTTTTCCAGAAATATACTGTGCTATGCTGAACCAGACTGTAGAACGTGGCTTTAACTCTCAGCCACACTTCTCATCCTAAACGGCTCCATTTGGGTTCCTGTGTTGATGCCTAACATCTTTGTTTGTTTGTTTGTTTGCTGTGCTGTTTGTGTTTAATGTTTTAAATAAGCTTTGCTTTTCATTGTTGATGGTTTTGTCTTTTCTGGACCATTTATCTGTGGGATAATTACCACCCTGATGGTTAAGAGACCCGAAATCCAATAAGACTTGCCAGCCAGGACCCTGACAGCTTCTTAAAACAAGATGTCGTGGACGTTTGGAGTGTCCCACTTTTTTGTAAAAGACAGAATCGCCTTTGTTTAAAATAAACTATGCACATATCCACACGTTTCATTCTTTTCTATCAGGTCATTCAAGTCGCTTCCCTGTCAGATCAAACACTGGAAGTGACAGCTGAGGAGATCCAAAGACTCGAAGGTAATGGGAACTGAGGACGTAGGAAATGGACAGACTGACCACGGATGGAAGTGCTCAGCCAGTACATTTATTGTTGTGTTCATAGGGACTTGGGTCACTGATACGTCTGTTTGCAATTAGTTACTCTCAGAGAAATGCTGTCTAGTGTACTAATTCTTCTCATTTATTTTTTAAAAAAATGTTTTTTGACACAGTTTCACTGTTTTAGATGTTTCAATATATACTTTTTTTTCCAGCAAATATTTCTGATGTCTTCTGCACACACACAGGTTACAGAGTTTGCATGGTAAAAAACTTAAAAAGCTGAGCAAACATCTCTGCTTCCATGGGATTTGTAGTTGTCGTGTGCACACACAACTATGTACATGTGTCAAGGAGAATGATCCAATGCTACAAAATTACCCAAAATGGCAGGGTTCATTGAAGGAAGGCAGTGGTCATTTGTTAAGTGTGTATGGCTGGGTACTTTGTGTGAATTTTATTTTTTAATAATCTCAGAAACTCTCAGGAAGGTGCGTTTCATAGATGGGAAGTCCAAGCATCAGAGGTTAAGCCCCTGGATGGCGTATCTGGTGAGTGGGCTGAGAACACCAATCTAAACATCTCCAGTAGTCACTTTCTCATTGTATCACCAAGGGATTCTGCAGAATTCCTTTGAAAATATGTTAGATACCGTGGGAGTTCTCAGGAAGGATGTTTACCAGTTAGACAGAAACAGGCTTCCTGGAGGCATCTGAACTAGGCCTCATGGGGGGGGGGTGCGAGTCGGGGTAGGGGGCACTGAGCAGCCTGAGCAACGGGACATGAAAGGCCAGCATGTATGCTGGGAAGCTGGTAATCCAGGCTGGCTCTGGTCTTCAGGGATGGTAGATACTGGGTGTGAGATAAGGCCAGGAAGATAAGCAGGCTCCAGATTTCCTTGCTTAAATACCAACTGGAAAGTAAAACCCGTCTAGTTGTACACTCATGAAAGGAATACACAGACTTCAGGTCTTGATTTTATCCTGAAGTACCCTGCAATCAATGTGTGCCTGTTTACTGAAGAGTAATGCATTTGTTAAGGTTGATGTAGGTCAGGAATTTAACTTCTGATTTCAAGACAAGGTTCTCAGGAAGTCTGAGCACTGGTTTTGTACAACTCAACTGCCATTGCCCTGGGCTGGTTTTTGTTAGGGAGGATAAAGAGAATCTGAACAGGACAGGAATTTATCTTTGACAGATGACTCTCACCCAGCAGAGGAATAAGGGCTCATTGGAACTGAGATAATTGTGTCTCCTCATACAAGCACTCCCAATTTTAACCGGGTTATATAAGCACCTAGATTTGGCCTTTAATTCATTGTTGAAATTGCTGCACAGAACATATGGGCACATGCAATTTTCTCTTCTGAGATAAATTTGCAGAGCAAACTAGGCTCTTGTAAAGTAGGCTGGCATAATGTGTAAGTAATCTTAGCGTTTCTCTAGTGCTCTACATGGATGATAATGTAGTCAGAAGTGCCTGCAGAGCAGGCTGTACCTGTGTATGTGTGGGTTACCTCCGAAGAGTGCAAACCTCTCTTTTTACAATGCTAATGCTTTTTCCTGACTTAAAAAATATACTTCAGATGGCAAAAATAATATCCAGAAGAAATATGATGATGATGGTGAATAATACTCGGTGTCCATGTTTGAGTGCCCTGCATTCCCCACCTCACCCTGGTCAATGTGTGCTCTCTGGGTATAGCTTTGCTTTGCACTGCCTTAACAGTCTTTCATGCGTATTTTCCATATCATTAAACAGGCTTCAGAAACAGGATTGTAAAAGTTGTGTTCTTGTCTATACCTATCCTTGGGACATACACCTTCATTTAATTATTCTCCTGTAGGGCATACAAGGATTTTTTTTCTGATTTGTCACTTTTATGGCAGAGTGCCACACTGTATATGTGTAAACAGGCATGTAAGTTTCGTTGTTCCTTGAAAATGAGTTGCTGAAGATGGCTGAAGGTAACCACTCCCACACCATCCCCAGTGTGGTTTGCCCTGCGCTCACTCCTGTCCGGAGTGAATGGGAATGCCACTAAGGTGCAGTAATCATCCCTTAGAAACTACTCAATCACGAACTAGATAAAACAGTAGCTAATTGTATCCCTTTTTTAGGTAATGGAATGGAGCTCTGTGTGTGTGTGTGTGTGTGTGTGTGTGTGTGTGTGTGTGTACCATGCACATTCATTTACTGAACCTCTCAAAAATATTTTTATATGTTGTTTCCTATTTTATTTTTCTAAAACAATGTTCATCTCTTTATCTTATTGATTTGTGAGCACTCTCAATAATTAATGTCTTGATACAACAGGAACCAATATAATACTGCAAATGATGAGAAAAATCTTTGATTATTTGTAACAGTTTTTACTGAGAGCAGTATTGAGGATAAAAATTCAATTCTGACAGTCAGGAACACTCACAGGTGACACTGAAGTCTTCTCTGAGACCAGAGTAAAACTGTGCCTGATATCAAGGGGCCTAGAAAACTGGGGCCTAGACGTTCTGAACAGGTACTTCAGTGGCCATAGTTATATCTCCATAGGAATGTTTCATTGCTGCAATCATTGTGAGATCTTTGTTGTGGTTTCTAATCAGTATACAGAAAAGATGTTCTATGTGGTTAGTAATATTTAAATCATAACCCCAGGTTTGTTTGTCTAGTTTCTAGGTATATTATCATATACAAATTAAATTGTCATCTTTTTTTAATAGTTAGGCCTCTTCTATTTCCTCTTTCACTGTTTTTGTTAGAATAGAAAATTCCCATATGTTGTGCTTCATTTCCCCTCTACATTCTTAAAAGATTATTTGAAGACCCAGAGAGCTTTGGTATATGTTAACTGTATCTATTCAAATTTAGTATATAAAATTTTAACCTGAGGGGGCTAGAGAGATGGCTCAGTGGGTAAGAGCACTGACTGCTCTTCCGAAGGTCCTGAGTTCAAATCCCAGCAACCACATGGTGGCTCACAACCATCTGTAATGAGATCTGATACCCTCTTCTAATGTGTCTGAAGACAGCTACAGTATACTTACATATAATAATAAATAAATAAATCTTTAAAAAAATGAACCTGAGAACTTAGGCAATATTCATTATTGCTGATAAAAATATCAATCCTAACATCACAAATAAAAACTGTGTGTGTGTGTGTGTGTGTGTGTGTGTGTGTGTGTGTGTGTGTGTTTTACTGGGGATCAAACCTATGGCTATGTGCATATTAAACACACACTTTTCCACTGAGTTGTATCCCCAACCCATAAAAACATATTTTTATATTGAAAAAAATCATTAGGCAGAGAGATAGACGGATTTCTGAAAAAAAAGAAAAGAAAAGAAAAAAATCATTAATTTCCAACCCAGAATTTTATCAAGTGGCTTAAAGTATTTTGTAAATTTCTTTTATGTCTGTTTTAGCAGACAGCAGCTGATTCTGATATCTGCTTTTGCCTTCAGTTTGTGCAATGTGCTGTTTGGGTTGAAGTCTGTCAAGAAAATCTGGCTCCCAGGGACCTGTACTTAGTTGGGAGACTGAGTATTTCCCGAGCCTTTCTGTCAGTTTATGCTTTCTCAGTACTACACCAAAGCCTGTCAGCTGGTTCATCCTCCTGGCTCTTTCCTCTGCAGCCCTCTCTTCCTTCCTTCTCCTCCCCCTCCCCTTACTTCTTTCTTCTTCTCTTTCCACTCTTTCTTTTCCTTTCAGCCTAGCTTCAAACTCCCATCTTCCTGCTAGAGCACAGGCATGCATCCGCTCAGCCAGTTGTTTCCTAAGGCTCTGCTATAGTATGGCTTCCGAACCTTTACCCATGGGCCTTTATGCCTTGTTAAAGTCCTTTGGTATGTCTCAGGGTTTCAGTGCTTTATCTGCCTGTGTGTGGTTTCCTATCTGCTCAATTGTCAGCTGTCATTATACTGAGTTATGGAAATCAGAAATGTGTCACTACAGAGGGTGGGGGAGACTCTTCATAGTTCCCCTCTGGATACCAAACATGGATTCCAAAATTCTGGGCTTTGTTCAAAAGTTAGCCACTGACAAGAAATATCCATCAGCTGTTTTCTTTAAGAGAATGTTCACTCAATTCATCTATGAGACAATGTCTCTAAAATACACAAGTCTAAGGGCCCAGATTTTCTTACCAAAAAAAAAAAAAAAATGTCTACAGCAAAATAGTTGGCTCAGCCACAGCCTGGCAAACCTACTAATACTTCCCCTGACACTGCCACAGTTTATGAGTATCTAGAAAACTGTCATTTCGTCACACAGAGTATTCCAAAGGCATATTTCTACTTCACAGACATAATTCTCTCCTTTTTTTGAACCAGGGTCTTACTGTGTAACTCAGGCTGGCCTGGGACTTGCTGTGTAGCAAAAGCTGGTTTCAGACTTAAATCAATCCTCCCGTCTCATTCTCCAAAATGCTAAGACTATGGCTGTGGGCCACCACACCCATTCAAGGTGATCTTTAATGAAAATTATTAATCACTGTTTTATGAAGGGACACTTTTTAATATGACTGCCAAATTTATTTACTGTAAGAACTCACGCAATGGGGGAGAAATATGACTGCTAATAAATGTGGTGCCACTTCCTCAACACTTACCGGAGCGCTAGAGTTTCCACACTGTCCTCTTTGTACCATTAGAGCAAATATAAATACAGTTTTTTTAAAAAAAAAAAAGTGATGGATTGTGAATTTAGCTCAGTTGGTACAGCCCATGCCTAGCAAGTTCCAGGCACCGGGTTCTGTCCTCAGCTGGAGTGGGAGTGGGGACAGGTAACAGCTTAAGAAAGAGTTTTCCCAGTAGACAGCATGAAAGGGACTTGGGAAACTCCTGGGGTTTCACTGCATTTTGAGAGCCCCTTGTGTTACAACTTTTAGAATAACTTAGTGATAGTGATGTGATTTTTTTTAACTTTGTATCAGTGGAAATACTGATTACTTCAAGTTCTGAGATTCCATTTGATTACTGTTTTAATTTTTAAAACTACATTTATTTGTGGTGTGAGTGGGTGGACACACGTGTAACCGTGTAACTCTTGGGAAGTGGTTCTCTCCTTTCACTGTATAGGTTCCAGGGATAAAACCCATGTCATCAGGCTTGAAGGCCAGTGCCTTCGCCCACTGAGCCATCTCACCAGCCCTAAGTATTTCTTCATTGCAAATTTTAGACAATGATTCTGCAACTTCAGAGGCTGATGCTGAAATCGATGCCAAGACCAATGGGAAAGGGAGCTCTGGAGAACAGTCGCCCAGCCCTGTCCAGTTCATCAACAGCACAGGAGCAGGGGACTCCAGCCGCTCCACTCTGCAGAGGTACTTGTGTTGTTGTCTGTGCATTCACTTTGCAATGTTCTCCTAACCCATCCATCTTAGTGGTTCTTACCTTGAGCAAAGCTGGCAGCAGTGACATCTCAGACCTGGGCATTCTCTCTATTTAAATGCTGCCTGAGCCTTTTCGCTTCATGTGGAAGCGGATTAATGTTCATTCTTGGTTCCGTTTTTCTTAGCCCTTCTGCATGCAGGCTAATTAGGGTCTAACTTTTTTGAGTTCTTGGTTTCTGTTCTGAGTGTGAGTTTTGTCCTATCTACTGAAGCTCATAATGTTCTTCTAGAATAAGAAAGACACAGTGCCAAAGTGCCCTGGCATGGGACAGGTACAGAGGAAATTGATGGCAGTCACTGGCATTTATGCCAAAACTGCACATGACTCATCTTTTGTATTTACAAGAACCTTACTCCACAAATATTAACTGTTGGTTATAAGCAAGTGCTGATTTTCAACACATACTATAGCTCAAAATTATCTTCTGACCTCTGGGACTTCTGCAAACACATGGTATACTCTCTCTCTCTCTCTCTTTCTCTCTCTTTCTCTCTTTCTCTCTCTTTCTCTCTTTCTCTTTTTTTCTCTCTCTCTCAATATTAAAAAAGAAGAAGCGATTTAAGCCACCAGTGCTTCCACCAGGAGTGCAGGTTCTTATCAAGTCAGTCTTCTGCCCCTTTGCATCATTGAAATGTGCACTGTGTTGTATGTAGTCAGGTGTTTTTGGATTTAAATGCAGACAGTGAGGGTCTGTGATGGAGAGGAGCTAGGCACCAAACAGATCCCTGGTTCAGCAGCACCTTAGATGTCTGAGAACAATAGCATCTTCATACTTCCTTACAGTCATTTTCTTACTTGCCATTTTGTTCGCAGCCCCTGGTCTTGTTAGTCCTCTGATGTTCTTGCCACATTTTCTCTATGACATTAAGATGGCAGCTCATGTTTAATGACCTTAGAAACAGAACTGTCAGCGATGAACTCCCTTATTTTAATCCTAGCTCTTCCACTGTCTCATTATATGAATGCCACTAACTCTAAAAGCCTCTTCAGGCTCATCATCACCCTGTGTAAATTGGAAGTAAGTGCAGATAACTATTGAAAATAAGGTTCAGTGTCCATACTGGATAGGTCGTTGTGTAAGTACAGTCACACGTCACTTAATGATGGGACATTCTAAGAAATATGTCATTGGGTGATTTCCCTGTGATGGAGCATCAGAGAGTGTACTTAACTAATGAAAATGGCTCCCATATCACTGCATATCATCTTATGGGAGTGCCACTATAGTCTGTCCACATTTGACTGGATTGTCTTCATATGGTCCAAAACTGTACATGAAACATGTAAAGCATTGTTGATACTTTATATTGTGTTTAATAAATATAGAAATCATTTGCATTTCTCTTGTCCTGTAAATCTTATTCCCTGCCCATTTATTCTGCTTTCGTACTCCTTACATCCTGCTGGATTGATTGTCCTCTCTTTCCTTCTCTAAATGTTACCTCTATTGCTAAAGGCAGCCTGCGCCCTGTACTTTCTAACCCTCAGTCCTATAGTGGCTTGGCTTCATTCTCTGAATGAGGATAATATAGGTACACAGTAATCCCGACTTGGGGGCTGGTAGTATCACAGCATCTGCACAATCCTGCCTTCTGGGCAGAACTGAGGCACTCTGCCCATTTATTTTTGGGGTGTCCTTTGAAAAGACAAGGATCCCTCATCTCTCCATTCTGAAGACTCACATTTGACCTTTAAACCTCTGACCCCTGACTCGTTTCTGGTGAACTATTTTTTTTTTTCTGCTTACAGCGTCATCAGTGGCGTTGGGGAACTGGATGTAGACAAAGGGCTCATAAAGAAAGAAGAGCCCAGTGGCAAAGACAAGCCTTATCCGGACTGTCCCTTCCTGCTGCTAGATGTGCGTGACAGAGATTCTTATCAGCAGTGTCACATTGTTGGGGGTAAGAGAAAAGGGGCCCTACATCCCAGAAGCATAGCCTAGCCTCAGTCTGGGAAGTGTAATGCTAGCACAGGGTCAGCAGTCAGGAAAGCTCTGCTGGCTCCATCGTGGAAACCCTTGTAGTGAGCACCACAATGACCTCTAAGGGTAGCTGATTGTGCTTCTGGTGCCCACGGCCCAGGGCACAGTGCAGGGAACAGTGCCATCGGGCTTCCTCCCCTTTTTCTTTTCTTTCTTTTATGAAGTATTTAGGTGTATTTTGTTTTATGGCTCATGACTTTTGAAAGTGTATTTACCTCTTAGACCACAAGCCAGCTGGGAAGTGGGGTCAGATTGTAAGAGAGCCCTAGGCTTTCTGATCGTGTTCCTCTCTTTATAGCTTACAGTTACCCCATTGCGACCCTATCCAGGACAATGAACCCCTATTCAAATGACATTCTCGAGTACGTATCCTTTGATGTATTTTAAGGAGTTGGGTGTTATCGGGATTTTTAAGACTCAACCTTAACCATGAGCCATGTTCTTAGAGTGAAAACTGCAAGGGACCTTTGACACTAACCAGGTTAGCATTTTTAGATTTTGAGTTCCTAGCAGCTGCTGAGCATCCTAACTGTTCAGGAAGGTCCTTTTAAACCCTGCTTCACTGTACCAGCTGAGCACCTATAATCTTTTGAGAGAACCCTGAGACTGCTTTCTCTGGAAGGCTTGCCCAAATGAACTTAAAAAGTGAAGATTTTTCTATTTTCTTTTAAAAATCTTAACTTTTTTTCACTCATAAAAATCATACAAGTAGGAAAAATACTAAAAGTGTTAAAAAAAAAAGTAAAGTAAACTGCCCTATTATCAGACAATTGAGTGTCAACTGCTACCACCACACTGAGATATTTTGTTCTGACTAGTCTCTATATGTGTGTGTATGATTTGTCTTGACAAAATTGAAGCCATTCGTGTCTTTGATTTCCCCATGCTAATGTAAGCTGTTTGTGAGCTCCAGTTTTGACAGTATGTAATATCTCTTTGTGAGATGTACTTCCAAAACTGCCCCTTTATTTTGGAAGTTCAGGTGGATCTATTGTGTTGTGATTAGGAAGCCTTCAGTGGTGTATTTGACAAAGAAACTTAAAATGGAGGCTGTAACTTTTCCTTTCCAGTATTATAAAGGTAAAAAAAATAAGACGGTGTCAAGTATATGACTCATGCTGTCAGGACGTAGGTCATGGTGGATCCAGAAGCAGGGCAGCCACGACTCATGTGGTCTTTGTGGCAAGGAAACCATGCTAAGGATGAGGCCTAGTGTTCCCTGCACTCTGCAGGATGAACCTTGGCTGCTCAGTGCTTGCTGTCTAGAAGCATTAGCTCTGTGCTTGGAACCTTAACTCACCTCACAGAAAAACGCCCACGGCAAGATCATCATCTTATACGACGAGGACGAGAGGCTGGCCAGCCAGGCAGCCACCACCATGTGTGAGCGCGGGTTCGAAAACCTCTTCATGCTTTCCGGGGGTGAGCAAAGTTGCAGTGTGTCTTACAGGTTGGGTTTCTATACTCGGCTGCCTTCAGACCCACACAGCCTCCTCCGGTGCTCAGTGCTAGGACCCAAGTGCCAGGCAGACAGTAAGCTTTGCTCTCTGAGGGAACCGGAGTCATTTGAAATGTTTTCTGCTTCTGGCAGCACGTTGGGTGGGTTTTGTTTTGCAAGGAAATGGGAAGTTCATTTTTTCACTGTAAGTTTTGTTGATTTGAGGCTTTTATGGTTTTTGAGAAAAGATCTTGCTACATAGCCCAGGCTGGCCTCCAACTCTTAATCTTGCTGCATGAGCATCCTGACTGCTAGGATTAAGACAAGCACGTGTTTTTAATTCCTGAGATAACAGCATCACTGCAGGGTTCTGTAAAAATGCTGAAAACTTGAGCAAACAATATCGTATGGAATTCTCAGCTGAATTCTGTTTCTAGTTTATTTGTTGACACAGCAGTAAAGGATGATTTCCATTCTCTAACCTGGTGGTGAAGGGCTAGAAGACACACAGGCCCCTTCCAGCTTTGCTGTGGCCTCACTATGTTAATCCTGCTTTTCCTGATGTTCTCCTATGATAGGTCTGAAAGTCTTAGCTCAGAAGTTCCCAGAAGGACTGGTCACTGGCTCCCTGCCAGCCTCTTGCCAGCAGGCCCTCCCTTTTGGTTCTGTCCGGAAACGACCCGGCCCCAAAATGCCAGCCCTGCCAGCTGAGAACAAGTGGAGATTTACCCCAGAAGACTTAAAAAAGATAGAATGTTACCTGGAAGTGGACCAGGGGCCAGCAGACAATCCTGGTAAGAGACTATGACCTTTGTTTTTGTGGCACTGAGCTGTGCTCCTTTGAATAGCCCTCATCATGTGAAAAGTAGCTTTCTATCCACATTCTTAAAGTGCTTGGGGCTCTGTGCATCACACAGGTACTGGGGGAGGGGCGGCACTGATAATGGCAAGGACTGGGTGTTGAGAACAAACACAGGGAGCATGTGTCTTAGGCAGAGAGGATGCACAAGGTGTGGGCACTCAGATTCCTTCTTGGGAGAGATCCCCTGCCTTCTCTGCTTCTGGGTTTGCTTAAAGTCCTGCCCAGAGGCCCTGCTTTGTCTTCTTGCCTTTGCCTTCTGCCTCCTCTTCTCCCTCTCCTCAGTCACCCTCAAGAAAGGGGTGAGGGACCAGATTTGTTGAAGCTAACAAAGGGGAAGAGGATAGAGTGTGTGGGCTTCTCTCCGTGCCTACCCTTTCCCCTGACATCCCTGGCCCACAGGAGAAGCTGCAGAGGGCTTCGTTAGCGGAACAGCGGCCACAGACTAAGCATCATTAGCTTAAGAGTGTTCTTGGCTGATGTTCCCTGGAAACCCTTCTTGCAGCCCTGCTCCCTCACTCTCTTGCTCCTTTCAGGCCGACTGAACCAGAATAATTCTGTTGGAAAAGACTCGAAGGTACCTGCTGGCCGCGGTGGCCAGAACCTGCCCACCGGCTCTCCTGCCAGCCACTCGAACCCCCGCACAATCCACAGTGGTCACCTGCAAGGCAAACCCTGGAAGTGAAGGCCTGTGTTGTTTAGTCAAATAAATGTCCCCTCCTTTCGGAATCTCCAGCGCTCCCAACTTGGTCCTTTTCAGAACTGCTGTAGAGAAACGGCCATGCTCCATGGGCTGGATCAGGCCCACTTCTCCCTGTCTGCAGCTCCCCTCCCTTCACTCAGGAAGGATTTTGACAGATGACCACAAAAACCAGAGGCTTGACAGGCTCTAGTTGCCCTCCCTGTTGTTTACAGAACATTCATGTCTTTTGAAATTGAATAGGAAAAAAGAAAGATACTTTCTTTTAAATAAGGTCCAGCCTGTTTGGTCTGTAACCAGTGTTGTTCTGTAAATAATTCAGTCACATCTGATGGTGTGTTCTTCCTAGCCTACTTTTTTCATTCACTGTTGATTCGTGAAAGATTCTCCAGGTGGGCCTGGCATTGGCCGCTGTCCCCAGGGGCGCAGATGAGTTCTTGGTTCCTACAGCCCACAGGCCTCACACTGGGCCAGGTGGCTGGCTGAGTCTTAGCTCTCTCTGCAGGCTGCAGGCTCTTCTGGGCATTTGAGGCTGAGGGGTGGTCTATGAGCATGGGTCCATCTTACTGGTTTAGCAGAGAAGCTCTATGCAAAATGATCCCCTCCTTAAATGGTTTCTTGGGATCAGAAAGGTGTGTGCTCAGCTGTCCAGAAAGAGGGCCCAGTACAGGAAAGTCCCTGCATCTTACAGGTCTATGCTGAGAGCCCTGGAAGAAGGCCACCACAGCTGTCCCCTTCATAATGGGCCTTATAGCAATTAAAATTTCCCATTGCCTGATGTGAGTCCAGCTATGACTGATGGATAGAAATCATGGTCACTTGGAAGCATCAGCTTCACTTGGACAAGGGGACACACAGGTGAGGGGGACTCATGAGTCCTTTGTCAGGGCTGACAACCCCTTAAGCCCTTGCTTAAAAATACAGTATTAGTCTAATTGAGTAATTAGTGCAATTTCCTGCTTGCTTTTCATTCTCAGACTGAGCTGTGATTAGGAGGCTGTGATTATAGATTCTGGTTTGGGCCGGAATTTTGAATCGGCATTAATTGAATTGCTAGATGACTGACATCCATTCTATTTAATTGGGGGAACAAAAGACCTCAGGTAAGGATGAGGCACATGAAGTCATAAGGAAGGACGAGCCTTGTTAATTTTTATGGTTTGTGATCGTAGCTGTGATAAGGGACTGAAGGATAAATTGTGCTCTTTGTCATGGCAACCAGATTCTGAAAAGCCAGCTGAAAATTGCCTCCCCTTAGGTGGCTACTGCTGCTGGGCGCGTCAGTGGCCTTAACACTTCAAAAAAAAGAAAAAGGCCCACAGTATTTCTAGCACGGAGGCTGTGTTTGTAAGAGAAATAAACGTAATAAATATCTCATGGAGACATATGGAAAAATAACCCAGTCAACCCAGCTCTGGTTCAGAATGTGTTTATTCTTCTCTACTTGATTTCCAAAGTGCAACATTTTCCAATGCTTTAGAAATCAAACAAACCAGGGACATTGTTCAGATGTCAAGCCGTGCCCAAATTTCCACAAGATTCGAGAATCGTGTATAAAATTCAGCCAACGTACACATAGCTTTAATGAGGAGCCTGTCGTGTTTCCCCATAAATTTATTGCCTGAGAACTTGGTTCAGCCTTTTGCTAATGCCAAAATGCACTGGCTTTTTATTTTCTTTACAGCATAGATCGAAAAATGCAAATTTTTCCACATTCAACTTTCCCCTAGCATGGACAAGATTTTCAGTCATCTTTGACACATATACATTTTTAAAGAAAATACTTTTCCTCAGTAACAAAGTTCTGTTTTGCCAGTTTAACATCAGCTAGTCAGGAGGTAGACCTCTACACCCAGTTCTGTTTTGGAAGTCTCTGTCTGTCCCTGTTCTGCATGCCCGCCAATGGATGTTAGTGTTAGAGTGATTGTATATACATACAGAGACTGTTTCGGCAAAGCTGTTAGAGTTTCTGTGTATTTACTGGCATGGTCCAGCAGGCTGAATATATTTCCATGTGTTTCTCCATAGCTCTTTGCCCTGTTGGCAAGAATCTCAAACTTCCAGGAGAGCCGACCCCCGTCTGCACTCAGTGTTACTCTCCAGTGCTATTGCTTCCTAACATTCCACTTTACCAGTTTCTTCATTAGATTATTTGACATGTATTATTTAAATGATCAGTGATACTTTGTGCAATTATGAATGTTGAAGATTAAAGAACGTAGTTACTAATTTGTCGTTTGCTATTAATGTGCTGAAACCTGCCAACTTCTCTCTTCCTTTCTGTCAGAATGATTTGGGGGAACCCCGGGAGACTAGAGTGATTTGAAAATGTACCTCTTTTTACTGCATTTCCCAGAAAAGCGTATGCTCTTTGCATCAATGAATCTGGAAATCATTCCAGTTTAGAGCAAGAGCCCATAGCTTTCGAGTCAGTAGACCGTGCTTTTCCTGGAACTCAGGCAGGGCCGGATTGCTACCTTGGCTGACTAGCTCATGGCTTTCGTGTCGTTGTGTTGGGGACTAGCTTGTCCCCCTTGTCTGGAAGCCTGTGAACTCTGTGAGGAAGGCTCTCACAGATACGTGATGTCCTTAGCCCAGTGTCTAGTCAATAAAATGTTTATCTCCCCAAGGGGGTATGTATTTAAGAAAGGGAGGCCATTTAAGGGGGTACACTATTTAAGAGGTCAGGCAGGAAGGAAGCCAGGAGACAAAGGAGGGAAGATAGAAGAGAGGCAGGAAGTGGTGGGAGAGAGGAAGGAAAAAGCTACAGTGTTCATTCAAAAAGGAGGGGGGGGGGGGTTGGACATCCTGGGCTGTAACCTCAGGCTGGGTTTATTGAAAATCTGTGGAATGAGTAAATAGCCTAAAAGTAATTTTCTTTTTCTTTCTCTGTGGTGGGAAGCCAGAGCCAGCAGTCATATTGGACTTGATGTAAACAGGAATTAGAATAAATAATGTCCGTTAGTCGCTCAGGGAGTTTTTCCTGTGGTGCTGTTTAAATTCTGCAGAACTTAAGACATTAAGCTACTCATAAGCAAACAGAACAAAACAAAACCCTCCTTCTCTCGTTCCCTTGTGGAATATAAGTTGTCAGGATCCTGGTCTGGAAGAAATATGCCAGTGATTTTTCTTGTTGGTTTTTGTTCCCGCCAGGTTGTTTATTGCCTACAGAGTCTGTCTTTTATGTTGTCTGACATGTTTGGGGACATAACCAATTTCAGTCTGCCTGCACATAAATCCATGACACCTCTTCTTGTTCAACCCTGAAGATGATCAGTCATTAAGAATATTTAACAAACTGTTGAATGTGCATTTTTGTTCTTTACAATTCTTTCAAAGATCTAAGCCCCATAATACTTCTCTCTCCAAAACAAAACTAGAACCATGTGGATTATAATTCATCAAACAAATTATGTGAACATGTTGAATGCTTATATCAATTCAATTATTTTTGTTAACAAGTATATTTTTCATGTTAAAAAGTGATAAAAAAAAAAAAAAACAAAAAAACAAAAAAACAAGGCTCAGTGTGTTTCCCGGTGTTCAGAATGCATTTGGGTAGTTAAACCCTTGCAGACTTTTAGTAATGATTACAATCAGGGGCTGGAAATGGTTCACTGGGTAAAGTGCTCACTGTGCAAGTGGAAACCTGAGTTTGGATCCCAGCACCCACATAAAAGGCCAGGCGCGTCCATCCCTGCAATCCCAGCGCTGGGGAAGCAGAGACAGAAGGATCCCTGGGAGCTGTCAGCCAGCCTGTTTGCCTAGTCAGTGAGCTCCAGATTTGGTGAGATAGGGTGAGTTTAGCCCTGCCTCATAAAACAAGGTAGAGGACAGCTGGCCTCCACACACATGCATGAACACACCCACATGAGCATGTATGTACACGTATACCACAAACAAAAATTATTGAAACTATTATGCCAGCCCTAAATTGGTACCCAAGTCAGATAATAGCATTTAGAAATGCACCAGCAGAAGTGCAATCAGCTTAAATTCTGACAGAACAGGATTTGACACACAATTTTATGTGAGTCCACAAGCCTCTTTATTTGTCCCACTGATCCCCTCGTGGGATCACTCTGGTGCTGAGCCCCCTTGGCTTGAATGAAAAGCAAATTCTTTCTACCTGTACTGTGTTGAGGCTCCTGGTAAAACTATGTAGTAAACAGAGGTCAGTTACTTAAGGGCCATTGACTGCTAAACCACATTTTTACAAAAAAATCAATATGGCTTCCCTCTAAAATTTAGACAAGAAGCTCATGAGAGGTCCAGTTCACCTACTCTGTGACAATGGCCCTTAAGTAAATATTCAGAATAAACTAACTATCAGATCTGTGGCTGGTTCAGGTGTGGTAGTCAACCTGCTGTTTGAGAGACTCGGGGAACTCATTATCTTTTGTCCTTTGTACAGCTTCCTCTTGTCCAGGCACTTGTCACCAAGACTTTTCTCCCCTCTCCAGAAGATATCCAGAGAGTTGGCTGCCGAGTTATTTTGCATGGTTTTGCCTATTTTCACTGTCCTCTTAGTGACCTTCAGAATCTGTCATCACAGGTACCCCCCAACCGTCTCCATCTGAGGGTTATTTTTTCTTCTGTTTCAAAACTCAAAGATTCCAGATAATGCCAGATAAAGATTCGTGTTAGGCAGCCCACATGGGTTCTCTTTTGTATGTTTTGACACATGCAGTGTTCACAGCAGTCCAGTGAGATGGAAACCCCCACCCCCATCTTTAGAAGAGGAGACAAGGGTAGGCAGCTCACACTGTATTATTGACAAGATGAGAAGCTGGTACCCAACTCAAGAATGGTGGCTCCCAAGCAAACCCCAGTAGGCTCTTAGCTTTGGCTTTTCAGGGGAGACTCAGCCATCCAAAGTCTTCCTGAGTGATTCCTCGGTTTCCCCATGGAAGTGTAACTTCTGCTTGGGTTTGGCTTCCCTGACTTCTTCATCAGTGAGATTGTTCTGGAAACTATCTTCTTCTATCTATTTATGCAAAATCCAACAGAGCTCATGCAACAGCTGCCCCGCCCCTGGGAGCATTTTCACATCTCCACAGTTGGTGTCAGGGGTCCTGTCTCCAACAACAGCCACATTTTTTAAGGTTTCTTTTGTTTGTCCACAGACACATGGTGAGCTTTCACTTATGGAATGAGAGTTACAAAATTCTGACTGTAGAAGGGGATGTAGGCCATTGCCCTCATTGTCTAAACTGTTCATGAAATAAAGGCCGCTAATGTGATTGCCGTCTAATCTCTTCTTCCTTGATAACACTTCTGGTTTGGGCTGACACAAATTTCAAGAACTGGCCAATGGCCCCAGGCCTGTGTGTCATGGGGAAACAGAGGCCCAGCTGCAGCCTGTGTCAGCACAAGCCTTACCTCACCACATTCTTCTCCAGCGCAGCTGGCACTGTGAGCATGGTTAAGAGGGACTTTTAATTTTCTCCTCTTACTTTGGCAGTGAACACTTGGCCGGCTCCATCTCTGGGGTTTTTAGATGATGCTCACAGTTTGAGTTGCCAAATGAATGCGGATCCTGAAAGCTTTGGGGAAGAATTCATTTCCCTCTGACGAGTTCTCAGGTTTGATGGTGCTCTGTACCTTCCCCAGAGCTCTTCTTGGCCAGGACACTGCAAATGTTATGGCTGTTCATCTCAAGTTCCTCCAGGCAGCATCTGGGGCTTAGCATGTTTACAAATGATGTTTCCCTAGTCCTTCAAGCAGGAAGCCCCTCTTGGCCTTGGTAGTGTGTCTTCTAATCTACCTAGCCCCTCTTGGCCTTGAAAAACAGTTGCCAGGATGATGAATAGCTCTGCATGGTGAGGGCCAGGTGAAGTCATTTCTGGACTACGTTCAATGACACTTTAGCTGCAGGCCGTAGCCAGGAAGCTAAATACCCATATCCGAGTGTTAATTCAAGAGACTACCTAAAAACTTCTCATGGAGTAGCGATGGCCCCTGGGCTTCACGAGAGCCACCTGTAATGGCCTGAGAAAGACGTGAAACGAGTTCACTTGAAATAAAGCCCTTCAAGGGGCCCTGGAGACTCGGCATCAGTATAATACATTCCCACAATTGCAATGGGAACTGAATATAAGCAGAAAAGCCTCTTGGGAGTCTCCACTGGAGCTGCAGCAGAGGACTTAAAGTATGTCCCAACTGGGAACCTGTGCAGGCGCAGCCTTGTCGCTGCCAAAGCTAGCCAGAATATACATTTTTCTAACTATAAAGCGGGGAAGTCAGTGGAATGAGATGCTGGAGCAGGAGTTTGGCGTGTAAACAGATTATTAAAGAACCGAACAAAGACTAAGGTGGCTGTGAGGTGCTTGATGATGGTGAATTGCTGCTAAGTAATTTTACACAGGCTTGGCTCCTGGTGTGTTTCAGATAGCCTCCCCATCCCAATGCTGATTGTAAAAGCCCATTACTTTTACAGTGGAGAACCAGAGAGTGCAAACAGCAAATCCCCCACCCATGATTGTGTGTGTGCGCGAGTGCATCAGTGTTGGCTTGTGCACGTCTGTATCTCTGTGTCTTAAATGTGTCTGGAGTGTATCTGTATATCTGTCTGGTGTATGTGTCTCTGTGTGTGTGTGTGTCCATGTTTCTTTGTGTGTCTGTGTATGTATATCTGGATCTGCGTGCGTATTTGTGTCTCTGTGCGTCTGTCCATGCATGTGGGTGTCAGTGTATTTGTGTCTCTCTGTGTATGTGTGTGTATTGTGTGGGGGTTTATGTGTTCACATGTGTGTGCATGCATCTATATGTGCATATCTGGGGAGGCATTGGCAAGTGTGTGTGCATCTGTGCATCTGTGTGTCTGTGTGTACATCTGTGTGTGGGGTTGTGTGTTCACATGTGTGCATGTATGTATGTATGTGTGTACGTATGTGCATATCTGGGGAGCATTGGCAAGTGTGTGTGCATTTGTGTGTGTGTTAGACAAAATGATGTTCATAACATCCTGTTTTGGAGCTAACTTTTTACAGAAACAGCTATTGGTGTGCAAATCAGCTACCCTGCGTCTCAGCTATTTGAAGAATGCAATAATTTTAGTAAATTTACAGAACTGTTCTACCATCAGCAGAATCCAGTTCTAGAACATTTCATTCCCATCTTGTAGCCAACGTCTTTCACTTAATATGCTGTGAACATTTTTCCCAGGTGAACACAGGCCTGGGTGGTTTTATGATATGCTCCTGTGTGGCTGGGTCACACTAGGAACAATATTGATCCCTGTGAAGATGGTTCTTTTTGATGTACTTTGCTCCTTTGCTAGTCCAATCTTTCACTACAGTCCAAATATTTTCATAAAATAAATGCTTTCAAATGGATTTGTCGAGTCAGTGAGGTACTATATTTAATTTTTAAAGTCAAATTACCAAATGTACAGAAAGCTATCCTTCTACCAGCAGCACAAGACTGCATTTATTTCTTCATGCCCTCGATAACCCTGTGTGGCCAGTCTTATGTTGTCCTCTATCTGATGAAAGGAAATGTTTAATATCCAAGAGTTCACCGAGGCTCACTTCTTTCATGTTTTATTGGCTTTTCCTAGCTTGTCTTTTTAGGAGATAGCTGCTTCTCTTTTGAAATGTTACTTTTTTTTTTTTTCTGGCTTTTGGCTTTTGGCTGTTGGCTTTTGGAGACAGGGTCTCTCTCTCAGTCTGTTTTGTTTACTTTTACCCACTCAAGGTTATTAGTACTTATTTTCATTTAAGTTATACTATTTCCTAAAATTGTTATCTTTTAGCTTTTATATTTATGAATGTGTACAAATTGTACCTGTGGATTTCTACCTCTGAGAATTGCATAAAGCTCTTCTCATAGCTGAAATATATGTCACATGAACAAGCTCCATATCACTAATATTCATTTATTATCAAAATTGCTGTTAATATAAATATCACTCTTGCTCTTGCCCTTGCCATGGAGAGCGAATGAAGCGACCCAGTGCAGCCTCTGCCTTCATGGAATTCACGTTGCTCCCTCCCTCACCTTTTTCTTTCTTTCTTTCCTTCTTTCCTTTCCTTTCTTTCCTTCCTTCTTCCTTTCTTCCTTTTTTTTTCTTTTCTTTTTTAGTTGAGATAGGTTCACATGTATCCCAAACTGGCCAAAGATGACCTTAAACTGCAAATCCTCCTACCTCCACCTCCCAAGTACTAGGATTATAGGTGTGCAAGTGACACATGGTTTTATGTGGTGGTGTGAGGATCAAACCCAGGGCTTCATGCCTACTAAGTAAGCCTCTGCTAACTAAGGTACATCTACAGCCCAACTCTCTCTCGTTCTCTCTTGCATATACATACTATATATGTAAACCTTGCTTGCTCAGAACCTTATTTTTTTGAACCATGATTCTGAGAATTTATAGTAATTTGCACATGGATATTTTAATGAACCTAAATGACATGCAGACCATAAAATGAATTGATTCGAGATAGTTGTGGTGACAACACACCTTTAATACAGCACTCATGAGGCAGAGTCAGGAGGATCTCTCTGAATTCTGAGGCCAGTCTTGTCTACATAGTGAGTTCCTGACCAGCTAAGGCTACGCTTCAAGTCAGGGTCTGGCTATCCCTCCCTCCTCCTCTTGTCCTCGTCTCCTCTTCCTCATCATCTTCCTCCTCCTCTTCCTCATCATCTTCCTCCTCCTCCTCTTCCTTCTCTTCCTCCTCCTCTTCTGCTTCTTCTTCCTCTTCCTCTTCTCTTCTTCCTCCTCCCTCTCTCCTCTCTGTTAAAGTAGAATTCTTTCAACAATTACTAGCACTTGCATTCCAAAACCTGTTGATGTTGGAGATGTAATGGCAGGTGGTCCTTAATAGCAAGGAGAGCATGCTTTACCCTAAGGAGTTCTACCATCTGTTATTTGTAAAAGAATGTCCTTATATTAACTTAATTTTTTTTCTTACCAGTCTTTATTTAGAAGGTGACCAGCTAACTCAGTTAAAACACAGCTTTGACTTGTCTACAGCCTCTTGTCTCATGACTTAAAGAGAAATATTTTCCAAAAGATAAAGGAGTCTTACCAAATCTTCAGTCAAAAATACCTTTTTTGTTGTTTGTTTGTTTGTTTGAGACAGGGTCTTTCCAAGTAGCCTAAGTCTAGGTCCAAACTCATAATGTCCTGGGACTACAGGGCCATACATACCATCAGCCTGTCTGGAAAGACCTTTCTCTTGGTCTCCTAATCTTAGAATGCAGATATTTATGTATAATCAGCTTTGGTCTATTTTTTTTTAAAATATTTGGTAGGGAAAACTATTAACATAGAACTCTACAATGAAAAACTTTTTAACCTTCAAGCCATTTTCTATGAAAAAGAAAAGACTTATATCCTAGTGCTGGAAATGCAAGTGCTCTTGTATCCTAGTGCTCTGCATCTTGAATTCCAAATGGCAGAGAGAGGGAGGAGCCCCAATCATCCCAGCCTAGCTACATTCATCTTTCTGCGGCAGTACCTCTAGCTCCATGCTCATATCTGAGGGATGCAGAAGTAACCAGTGTCAATTCTTACTTTAAAGGCAGCAGGTGCCAGGCAGTGGTGGTGCACGCCTTTAACCCCAGCACTTGGGAGGCAGAGGCAGGTGGATTTCTGAGTTCAAGGCCAGCCTAGTCTACTGAGTGAGTTCCAGGATGGCCAGGGCTACACAGAGAAACCCTGTCTCGAAAAACCAAAAAAAAAAAAAAAAAAAAAGGCAGATGATTGATGCATTGTGATGCTCACTGGTAAGTGTGCTATCACAGACCCGAGGGGCACCATGCCAAGGGAAGTCAGCTTTTTGGAGAGGGATATGGACAGGAATATGGGAAAGTGAACAGGAACAAGAGGCAGCAGAAGTCATACACTGGGGACTCCCTGTAGGATTTGTCAAACAAAATATAAGCTGTTTCCCCCATTCCCATGCCAGGTGAAGCATCCTCAACACACTACAGTAAATAAATATCCCTGGTTGGGCATTCATCCCTTATCTTCAGAAAATGATTTCACCTCAATGTTTTCTTCCAGCTTTTCCAGGAGTGAGAGGCCACATTTTGCTTCGTAGTAATCTGTTTGACTCACCTGCAACATCGCCTTTGGACAGCAGTGCTAGCAGGATTTTTATATTCCATGTTACTGCTTCCAAAGATGAGTATATACCACTAGCTGGTCTGCTGTACATGCTGAGTTCCTCTTCACCACAGGTTGGTTAGCAGCTGTGGCTGTTGCCTACTACTAAGATATGAACAACCTCCCCCCCCCCCACACACACACACTGCCTCTTGGATGCAACTTCACGGGAACCTGGAATGCAGGAGAATTTAGGGGTCATGTAGTTCAACCACCCGCACGTTTCTATTGAGACCCATGGAAGTTTAATCACTTCTGCCCCTGCTAAAAAGGTAGACATTCCATGTGCATTCCTTAAAAAAAATACAAACCAAGATCCTGTTATACAATCAGACTTTATTGGGTTGCCCAAATTGGGCTAAGGAGAAGAAAGAGGTGGGGGATAAGGGCTGCTTCAGTAGGGATGTTTGACAGTGTGGTCCATGATGGTCAAGAGGGCCAGCCATGTCTCCTCTGCTGTGGGGATGATCTGGGAGGCAGGCAGCAGGAAACCTCTGAGCCCAGTGTCCCTCAGCTCAAAAGTAAAAGAATACTTGATGCCCTGGCTGTAGGTCCAGTCAATAGTGTTCCCACTGGCTTGATCTGGGGGCAGGAGCAAAGACAGAGGAGAAAGTAAGGGTTGATCACTAGAAATATCTACATGGACTGAGTCAACACCAAGAGCCCAAATCCCTGTGTAATTTCAAATAGAGTCAATGTCTTCTAGGGGCTGCTATTGACACTTCAATAGTGGGGCTTCCAGGAAACTTCTCCCAGGTCTAAGCCCAAGAGGCCCAAGAAGGGGACCGGCAACCAGTAATGGCTGTCCTATTCATTAGCAGGATGCCAAAAAGTCTGTGTAATTGCAAAAGTCTGTCTGAAAACTGTCTCCACCAAACAGTCACCTCAATAACACCTCTAAATATGCCAGAGCCCCCTGCTTGGGTAACCAGGAATTGATCTCTGGGGACTCTGGTCTGCAGAGGAAAGTGCAAAGATTCATAGTCAAGGCAAAGCCTGTCTGTCTGTGTCCGGGAGGAAAATCTCACAGGTTTGCGGCACACACTGGCTGACAAAGCTGCTTTTGTTGAACTAGGCAATAGGAGAGGGAGGTGGGCTTCACATTAGAATTTCACTTCAGGACACAAAATACAGCAAAATCATGGGGCTCGGGTTGGAAACTATTTCCAAAGAAAGCCTTGAATCCCAAACAAAGTTCCTCCTTGGGTAAGACTACAGTCCACTCCCCGCCTCAAATTGGAGCCCACCATCGAGGAAGCATGTGAAATGGGTGTGTTGTTCTCCCACCCTGGTGCCTGTATCCTGCTTTTGCCTGCCAGGCAAAATTTTTGAGGCAAAAAATTCCCCAAACACCCCATACCACATCACACAAGTTCTTTTGCTGGAGGCCTATTACCTAGACAGATGGCCTCCTCCCTGGCTTCCTTCATTTCCTTCACAACGAGCCCAAATTCTCGGTCTGAAAGCCTACCTCTTAGCCTGGTATTCACCCTCCACCCTAGTACTCCTGGTGCCCCTGGCAGGCTCTGTTATTTCCCCTCCATCTATCACCTGATCCACTGTGGTTTTAAAGCACACGGTCAATCTTCCTGCCTAGAAGTTACGTTTACTCTCTTTATTCTCAGCTCAATTCTAAGCATGCAGGGCAAGGCCCAGTGCAGAGCAGGAGGTCAGTAAACACCCCTGCCGACCAATTTCCGTGTGCGTGTATCAATGGTCCTCCCAAGGGCATCTCGTGTATCCTGTAAGGAAGGGAGTGGAAAGATGTATCTCAAACAGAATTTTATGGAGACCTATAAATCCCATCAGAGTTCTAACTCATTGGTGCAGGGGTCCAGATGGAGCCATAAGATAAGGGGACAGATATTCTTGGAGGACAGATAAGAGGCTCTCTGAACCATGTCTCTGAGAAGTCAGGATTCAATATCAGGAAGGAGCACTGCCCACCCTTCAGATAGTTCAGTTAGCAACTCCCAGATCTGAGCACCCAAAGCAAGAAGGGCCAGCTAACGCCTGTTCCCAGGCCGCCAGTAACTTACAGATTGTATCAATGATACTGCCGTACTTGAACTTGGTGCCATGTAGAGATGTCAAGGCTGCTACAGCGGATTTAGCTAGCTGATCCTGGGGAAAACATTGAACCGTGCCATGGTTAGGGCCAGAGTAACCCAGGGACTGTCAGGGTGGCCCAGGAGTGGGCAGCAGCACAGTCAGGTCCCGTGCCCCCTGCCAGGGTCAGCCCTACACTATGATAGCTTCCTGTTCCCTCCGTCTCCACAGGATGGATGGATGGGGTACCCCTTCTCTCCAGTCACACCACAGCTTCGGACAGAGCCCACAGCTTCAGAGTCTAGCCTTGCCTCTTGCTCTGTCACATGACAAAAGTGACTCAACCATGTGCTATGCTTCTATTTCCCAGGAAATGAAGCAGGTCTGCCCTGCTGGTTGACACAAATCATCCTGCCAGACTTCCCAAATCATGAGGGAAAAGATGGGCACTGGGTATGCTAGTAGGTTCTTAGCCCTTAATCATCTCTGAAGGGTGAAACCCAGTTTCCTTAAGGTAGGAACACAGAAGGAGCCCAGATAGAGGGCGATCCGGGTCATCACCCACCAGCTCGTCCTTGTCAGGAGCTGGTTCTGATGTGTAGCCGTATGGGTAGAGCAGGAGCTGGGAGTAGCTGTGGATGGAGATGAAGGCCTTGATATTCCCATGGCTCGTCACGAAGTCCACGATGGACTTGACTTCCGATTCAGAGTTGGGAAACTTGCCACGGTAAGTTTCTGAGCAGGGGTTGCTACTAGCTCCAGGCTCTGTGGAAGGCAGAGGACACAGCTACAGTTACTTCCATGGCTTCCAGTATCTTCCATGGACTTAGAGGGAAGTGGGCTGCAGGGAGGCCTCACTCCCTCTCCCCTGGGTTAAGGAGCAGCCAGTCATCACACTATCTGAGCCCTGCCTCCTTTTCCAGCCAAGCTTGGGAGGAGGAGAAACCAGTTTACACAAGGTCATGACCAAGGATGGCAAGAATTGATACTAAGCTAGGCATCCCCAAGAGAAGCTCTCAGACCCAAGTTGCACCTAAAAGGAACTTTCTTTTTTACAAACAAGGGTCCAAGTCCCTGAGTG
This sequence comes from Mastomys coucha, assembly GCF_008632895.1. Taxonomy (NCBI): domain Eukaryota; kingdom Metazoa; phylum Chordata; class Mammalia; order Rodentia; family Muridae; genus Mastomys; species Mastomys coucha. Next base: position 25,666,609 of record NW_022196903.1, on the reverse strand, counting down.
CCTCCCACCCAGAGAAGCCTCTGGCAGAGCTAAGAGCCTACATTCTCCCTCACTGCCGGGTCAGGAAAGGGGTAGGCAACCAGACAAAGGAAGACAAGAAGCCATGTTGTCCCATCCCCGCCCCATGGGAAGTCTTACTCCCAAAGCCAGCATCCCAGTTCCTGTTGGGGTCCACCCCGACACAGAGGGAGCCCTCAGTATGTGATCGAGTCTTGCGCCACATGCGATTCTGAGGGAGGAAAGAGGGTAAGCCAGGGGCCAGCACAGCTGGACTGCTAGCTTGCTGCATTTGCCACAGAATAAAAGCTTCTATGGAAACCGGAACCGGAGGGGGGGATCTCAGCTGAGGACAATGCCAGCTCCCCTAAGACAGTTTACAGCATCTAGAGGTGCTTTGTATTGTTGCAACAGTGAAGAGTTGCTAACAGAATCTAGTAAGTAGGTCAAGAGGCTATTCAACACCTATCATGCACAGACAGACGGCCCCCCAATAGCAAAGAATCATCCGCCTAAGATAGCAAGGTAGTGCCTAGGCTGAGAGTCCCAGTTCCATGAGGATAGACCTACTTGCCCCTTCCTCCACTTGTGGGGCTCAAAGGTACATCCCGCTGACCGGGGAACAAGAGGGAATCTGTACCGTTTTGTGGGTGTAGGCAAAACCATCAGGGTTGGTGACAATCTCCAGGAAGATGTCCATGTTGTCAAGAATGGCTGTGAAGGCGGGGTCCTGGCCATAGTCCTTTGTGATCTGGTGGGTGGAGGAGGAAAGATAGAGTGTTAGTCATGTTGGTACGATGGACACATCCCCTGGCCTCTCTTTGTGGACATTGCTTCTAGGAAAGGAATGGCCAGCTTCCCGTGGTCTGTGAGTACCAGTTCCCCAGTGAGCAAGAGCCCTCTTTATCTCCTCAGCTTTACCTTTTTTGCAAACCAGACCCCACTAGCCTGGGTGACCCACTCCCTGGAATGGATGCCAGTGTCAATCCAGATTGCTGGGCGATTGGTCCCTCCAGTGCTGAACTGGAAAAGAGGCAGGGAAATGGTTAGGGGGCAACTTTCCAGCCAGGCCTTAGTTCATCCCCTGCAAGAGAGTACACCAGGGCCAGAAGCCTCCTGTTCTCTGTATATCTAAAGTTGAGGTGATTGTTTGTAGGCCCATCCTTTGGGGAGTTATGGGATCAGGGATCAAACAGGGACCCTATAGAGCTTGACTTCCAGACTTTGACTCAGTTCTGTGCTCAGATGCACTGTGGAAGGTCACCAGGAAAGCATTTGTTCTGGATGCCAGACTCTCTAATCTTCTCATATTGAGCACTTGGTTGGTAACACTGGGTCACCTTAAACTTTGTGAACATGCATATAGCCACCTAGGCCAGCAGTTATGCTCAGACCTTCTCAAATATCTGCCCAGAAACTATATAGAGCAGTACATTCCATTACTCCTCTCTGAGAGTCCACAGCCTGATAGGGAGGTCCATGTGGGGACCTATTTTTGCGCGTGTGCCCTTGCCTACGTGTGGGCTTCATTTACCTTCAGCACGTGGATGGGGCGACCTTCAAAGGTGGTGCCAATCTGGATCTTAGTCACAAGCTGTGGGTGCTCTGCCACCAGCAGGTCCATGAATTCGTAGATCTGAGATCAGAGGAAGAAAGGGGACTGATGGCTTCCGCCAATACAGGTGTCTCCGACCCATAGCCAGACCAGCCTTGGCCAGAGTCTGTGTTCTGTCAACCATGAAGAAAAGTATGGTGTTGTGGGCAGAACCTTCTGGGGCTGTCCTCACCTCATCCAGACTATGATAGGTGGCATAATTGAAAGTATCAGTGGACAGGGCCCTCGCCTGGAAGGACATCTGCTGTTTCTCCTCATCGAGCAGTGACTGCACATCTTCAATCATGATCTCATAGCTAATATCATGATACTCCAAGAATGCTTTCACAGACTGGATGCTGGGGAAGGGCACTCGGACATCGATGGGGAGACCAGCCCGGGCAGCATCCCGCCAGAAGTCCAACTAAGAAACACAGAAGCCAGAACTGTTTCAGTGGGCCAGAGGCACCAACCAGGGCAGCAGAGCGGGAGAGCCCAAGAAGCAGTGTTGGCACTAGAAGCTCTTATGTAGCTGGAGTTGAGGAATGGGTACTGGGAGCAGAGGAAGAGTGGGGGAGCTTGGGAACTGGACAAAGTCCAGGATGGGCAGGAAATGGCCAGAATGGAGGAGAGGTTTTAAGGAGCAAGGCAGACAGGAAGCAGGAAAGGGTCCTGGTATTTCATCGGATTCTCAGGGGCAATAAGATCTGAGTCTGGGGTCTGAAGTCATTTCCCAACCACTTAGACTCATGGCTCTTTGCCGGGAGGCTGGACCAGAGCATAGGGACCGAGTAGGTGGTTATGGAAGTTGGTTCTGAATGGCCTAGAGAAGTTGCACCAAATCTCTAACCTGCAAATGCTCCAGGTCCTCCAGCTCCTTCACTTTCTGCACCTGGGCTTCATCAGCTGCAGAGATTCGAAGAACCTGGTGCCTGGGCAGAGATAGAGGGGCTCTGAGAACTTGAGGTACCCCAACACTTCCCAGGCTGAACCCGTAAAGGCACAAGGGGGTCTGAACAATGAATGAGAGACCTGAACTTCATCTCTTTGCTCTCTGTCTTTGGAAGATTCTAGACTCTCATGCTGTCCCCACCACAGTTTAGACTGAGTTATTCCCAAGCCAAACAGATCTCCTCTTTCTCCTTCTAAAAAGTCCTTCTCAGAGTTTAATTCTCTCAGTGTCTAGAAGAAGCTGGACCCTTCCAAGCCGTGCCCTGCCCGCCTCTCCCCAGGATGCTGTCCCAGGGTGGTGTCAGTCTTGTCTTCCAGACATCAATTTGGGGAGAGCCGTTTCATTCCCCTCCAGGTACCCGCTCCTCTCCGCAGCCCTACCCCACAAAGTTCTCATTGCCAAAGACTGCTTCCAGCAGCACACTCAGAATCAGCAGCCTCTGCATGGTGACAAGGTCGGGCTGAGGCCAAGACTGAGGGCTGAGGCCTTTTTAAACACTGACGGGGGTCCCTGGAGACAGTTCCTCTCACATCTGGATCAAGTCCCATGGGGAGGGAGAGGCAGGAGTTCCAAACTGCAGCACCTTTCCTTTCTTCTGGATAAAGTACCAGGGAACGAGGCAGGTGGAGAGATAAGCCAGGCTTCCGCCCTTGACCATGGGGGTCAGCTGTGCCTGAGGTCCTCCAGCTGGGACTACTCATCTGGTTTCCCACAGTCCCAGGTACCTTATTGCTAGTGCACTATGTCAGAAACAAGGACGGTCATATTCGTGTTTTTACAGTGTAAGGATTCATTTGACAACCATGCATGCACGCATTACATCAATTCCAATGGCTTTAGTTCACCAACTATGAATTCTGCTTGACATCCATGGCCGTTGGCAAACACAGGCTCTACCTGATTACTGATATATCAACTCTGTAACCACGCATTACGTTTCACAAACACTAAAGAAGATTCCCCCAAAGAGTTAAAGTGGCTGCTGGTTCAGAGGGACCTTAGTAAAGGCAGGATCCGATGCAGGTGGTAAGATAAGATACTGATGTAGCCAACCCTGTTACAGAGCTGTTCAGAAGCAGGGCTGCCGAGTGCTAAGCTCGCTCAAGGTCCTGAGCTGGCTCAAGGCTTTCTGCGTCTGAGTGACAGGATGGAGGTTAGCCATGTCAAGCAATGAGATCTCGCTGAACAGAAAATCCAAGAAGAGACTCGATAGCTTATTGCCTGCCCAAATCATAACAGGTGTACCTGATGGTCTGATGATAGGTATTCCTATCCTCCCACCCAGTATTTAGTCACCCAGGTGACAGACTTGCATCGTTCACTGTTGTGCTTGATAAGCTCCCAGACCTTCTCCCCCACCCCCATAACACTGAAATGCCCCTGAGGCCCAGTGTTCCTGACTTAAGTTGGTAAGTTCCTAGGTGGTGATATCTTGTGTAAATAAGTTATTTTTCAACCTGTGCCAGGTAGCTGATGGCTGCATACAGACGTGAACAAGATGCATAATCATTCTCCCTCAGCACCTGTTCTCACAATGGGGCACACTGCTGGGTTTGGTCTGCTCGTACATTTGTGCATATGGAAGCCAGAGCATAATCTCGGGCGTTGTTCATTAGGAGGCATGACTTAGTTGTTATTTTTAATTTGTTTGTATTCTCATTCCTCATGCAAAAGCCACGGCTCAGGTGTGCCTCATTCCGGGGAGGATCAACAAATTCCACTGTTTTTTTCTATACAAGTTTCTATCAAGTTGCAAGTTGCTCTTCTGATACATGTGAAAAAAAAATGCCTACAAAGATGTTCATTCTCTAACCTCAGAAGAGAACCGAATGGGATGGAGAGGTGCCGGTTGAGTAGGCAACCATGACCATCTCTGTGGGGCTCTCCAGCTGTGACACATTAAAACCCCAGGACACTTGGATTTCTTCTTTACTTTAAAATCAAGCCATGGAAACACGTCTCAGTAGGACACCAAGAGCTTCATCAGGTCTGTAGGGCAATCAGAAGCCACTGTGGGTATTGGACTGGCAAATTGGGGGTGGGAGGGGGAAGCCAGGACAATGAAGGGAGAGGACAGCCATATTTTACTTGAGGCTTTGGTGTGGCAAAGTCTTGAGCTTGTGTTGGAGTTTGGGAGGACAAAAGCCCATCTGCACCTTCATTCAGTTTTGCCTTATGTCTGATCCATGAAGCCCATTGACTACTTTGAAGAAGGAAAGTAGTCACTGTATCATGGCTAGTGGCATGAGTTTCCAAAAGAAAGGGCAGAACTTAAGCCTGGAATAAGGGCCCTCTAAAGAGAGAGACTTTCCGGTGACAAGGGTCTTTGGGAAATGTCACATCAAAGCCCAAATCTTTGCCCGTGGCAAAGAAAATAAGCAGGCATGCACTGCCATGACAGATTGTGGGGACAGAGTGCTTCTGCTGAGCTGAGGGAGGGTCCCGGAAGCTTGTCCCCATCAACAGAACAGATTTAATGGGTTTCCTCATGAGGGACACAAGCGTCATCACCACGTCCGGCTTTCCTGTTTTCTATAGTGTATTTCCCGTTTGCATCCCAGTACAGTTTTACGAACATCTCCTCTGTGGTCTTCCCTCTGCTTCAGGAAGTTGAGGGAGGTGGGCTGGGGGATCAGAGATGGACGAGAATCACAAGGCTTTGTTAAACTGGCTTGGAAAAACAGGAGGCCATTTTAAGATCCCAGAAGAATCCCAGAGAAGCTAGCAAGAGGCTGGCCCACCACAAGGGTTTTGAGCCTATGCCGTTATCTCTATGGGTTGTCACTAATACTCTGGGAAGAAGTTTGGAAGGATAAATAGATTGGAATTGCCTCTCTCTCATGCTGAAGATAGGGGCAAGCCTGGCCCAATTCAGTCATCTGGAGGGGTAAGGGGCAAGAGGAGGTTGGCAGTGTGGCCTATGGAAAACAGGGACAGTTGGCAGGACTCATGGGCATAGCCTAGGAATATTTTATAGGTTCCACCTTACTCAGCCCGTTCCAACATGCTTGGGACCACGCTTTGAGTAGAAGCATCCCAGGCATAGTTTGCAAACATCAGCATAGTAATAGAGCTCTTCTGGGAAAATGGGGAACGGGTGGGGGGAGCACTGAAGGACAAATTTGGACATCCTCTGTGGTTCTCAGAACCCAAGTATTTAAGACAACTTTTGGACAATGGTAACACATTCCATAGCTCCATGTGGTCTGGCCTGCCGGTGGCTAGCCTCTCCTCTCATCCTTCAGCAGGGCCCCTGATTTTTCCCAGAGGCCCCTCCTGGCCAGCGTGGAAGCTCTTTGAGGCCCAGTGTTCCTTGGACTCTCCTGTAGCCTGCACCCTCTAATGGGCCCCATCTTCTTGCTTTTCTAAAGGAGTGTTTTAAACCTTAGCTCTTTTCTGTAGTTATTTTCTCTGTGTTCCTGTCTCTCGTTGGAATGGTCAGAGGGGGGAGGAGGAGGCTGGGAATGGAGACAGCACCAGGCAGCACTCCTGAATAGAGGGCAGTGGCCCTTCACCCCGAGCCTCTGCCTCTGGCTGGCCTCACACAAGCCGCTCACATTCCAAACTGGCTGGCTGGTTTGTTTTCTTAAGAAAGCAATAACTGTGCACATTCACTGTGGTTCTTAGTTTTTCCATTTTTTTTAAGCTTTCAAATAAATGCTCATAAATTTTACGGGTGAAAAGGATGAAAAAAAAATCATACCTAAAAGGAGCAGCTTGTTGGAAAAGGGAAGAAAAGGGGAAAAAAATGTAAAAAAAAAAAAAAAAAAATGAAGTCCCACTCAGCTTTACATATGTGAGAAAATGGGAGGGGGGATGTTTCAGGTTTATGAAAAAGATTTTTAAAATAATTTTTCTAGTACTGGCACAGCTGAGTCTTGAGCTGTAGGCCAATTCACTTCAACCCTGGCCAGTACCTCCCTCACTTTGCTGGGACCTGGTAGTGGTCTCTCAGCCATGAGGGTCACGTGAGCCTGGTGCAGAGCTCATGATGCAGAGCCTTCTTTCTTTCTAACCTCAGGAAAAAAGGGTTTGTCTACAACATCTGGGAACTTCTAGATTAACTAGCACAAGAAACTAGTTCTGCGGCCCTTCCCACGCTCCCTTCCCTATAGAAGCTGTCACAGACTCCTTCGGGTGCCTTTCCAATATCCGTTCTTCCTTCCTCCTCGTCAGCAGAGGAACTCTGCCTTTTATTTGAAGCTGTGATGTGAGCAGCTGCAGAGCATGTTCCCAGCCTCCCTTGTAGCTGACCGGAGCCACATGGCATGGCTCCAAGCCATAAGATAGGAATTTAAGCCCATAGACCGGCCAACGCACGCAGTAGCCTACACTTTAACCCCCTGCTCTCTCCCTGCCTGGAGTTCAGACTTGTGTTAGAAGTAATGGCACCATCTAGAAAACAGAGGTCAAAAATCTAACCATGCTCCTCATAAAGGCACCAACAGTGGTCTCACAAGATGACAATTGGAGCTGACCATTTCCAGTCATCTGATACCACAGCAGTGATAAAGTCAGTCACGCACTTGTGAGGACATCAGCCTAAGCAAACCTATTAATGCAGCCAGAGGTACAAAATAGAGTACAGACAGTTAGACACGTTACATAATTCATGCTGAAAGTACAAACCTGTGTCCCTGGTCTCTCTGTGTACCAGCCTATGGTTTTTATAGCCATTTAGTATCTACTTGTGGTGATCTGAATGAGACATACCCTCCACAGGCTCGAACATTTGAACTTTTGGTCACCCCATTGGTGTCGAGGTCTAGGCAGGCCATGGAGCCTTACTGGAGAGTGCACATTGCTGGGAGTGGGCTTTAAGAAGGTCTCCTCATTTCTGCTTGATCCTCTCTGGTTTGTATTTCTTGTGCCAGCCTCACCTCCATGATGGATGGACTCTTCCTCTGGAATCACAAGCCCCACTGTAAGTTACCTTTGGTCGTAATATTTTATTACATCAGCAAAAGGTAGTGAATATAGTCCTATTTCTTAATCTAAGAACTGTTTAGAGGATAGAAGTGGGCATGTTACTCCAGAGACAGCCAAATGTGTCTTGCAGGTTGCAGGAGTGACAGGGGTAAGGGGTTGTGTCTGGGTGAGCTGGGGGCTGAACCTGGGGCTTTGAACACGCTAAGCAAACACTCTACCACTGAACCCCATCCCAAGCCCCAAACCCCATGCTCGCTGCATCTCTTGATGGTGTCACTTTTTCTTGTGCTCAATATCATTTTTTCCTTCTGTGGGGATCGAGGGACTAGGCCCTACCACGTGCATATACCACGAAACCTAGATGCGCAGTGGCTAAAGTGTCTAAAGTGTATGTAAGAACACACTATGATACTGCTATGATACATGTGTCTGTGTGGCAGAAAGACAAAACAGATCAGAAAGGTCTGGGTCCCCACTGTATCAAAAACAATCACTGAGACAGCCTTGGACTCCCCTGCCCAGTTAACTCACCTGTTTTGGCCATAGTATGGTGAGTTTCTGTCAATACAGCAGTGCTTATGTGAGGCTGGGCTGTCCTTCCATGAATCTCTAGTGTCTTTCATAGCCTGGTGCTCCCAGGAGCTAAGAGGGAGTAAACAACCCAGGTACAGGGCCTTCCTTCATGGCTCTCAGAAAGAAACAAAATCAATTAGTTACTAATGATCATTGCCTCCAAGGAGATAAATGAAGCCTTAGAAAGGAGGATTGTGGGAGACAATGATCTATGGCCAATGGATAGTCTGAGGCCTAAGGCTTATAAGGAAATGTTAAAGGGGAAAATTGGGAGAAAGAATGTTCCAGAAAGGAGAAGCAGCATGTGATAAGATCTCTCATGGGAGGAACTGGGAAGGAGCTGGTGAAGGAGGGCTGAGAAGGACAGAAACACCATGGGAAAGAGGTGGGCTAGTCATGTGACCTTGAGTGGGATTTTTAAGTCATTGGCGGTTTTTTGGTTGATTGGTTTGGGTGTTTTGTGTTTCTTGTTGTTGTTGTTGTTTTGAGAATGGGCCACATCCATACAAGCAGGGAGGCAGAGACAGGCAGATCTTGAACTCTGTGAGTTCAAGACCAGTCTGGTCTTCAACAGTTGCGGTCCAGGACAGCCAGGCTAGATAGTGAGACCCCGTCTCAAAACCAACAAACAAAAAAAGACATTTCCACCCATCAAAGTCATTCCCATCTTTTGTGGAACTCTTGCCTGCACAGGAGGTCTTGCCAACCGGGTTGTAAAAAACAGCTTCCTGACCTTGTTCTGGGAGATTGAACGTGAAGCAGCTTCCTAGCCTGAGGCACCTGAGGAACTCTGGGCCCTGAAGGCCAGCCATGCCCTGCCTCACTGTTATATGTGCTTTTTGCTGCTGATACCTCTGAGTCTGAGCTTTCTCATCAAAACTAGGGTCACTAACAGTTCCATCTAAGATAGCTAAGAGGAAACAATGTGCTGAATCCCATAATGCACTGGGAACTGTGTGTGGCCCATAGTAAGAGCTAGGCAAGAACTTAAGACCAAATTACCAGTCTTCCTACCTCTGGGACAATGCTGCTCCAGCTCCACAAGAATCATCTGCCCCACCCCAGAAATGCTGAGTCATTGTGAAGATGAAATCCTGCTGCTTCCTGAGCAGTAGGTCTCCACAGGCTCTGCTATAAGTAGCCCACTTGGACAAAGGGTGCCAGAAGTTTCAGACTATGTGGCCTTGTAAGGCTTTTTAAATACTCTGAAATTGCATTACTTGTCTTAAAAATGAATCTGTTGAGCCAGGTATGCTAGTTCACAAGAGGCTGAGGCAGGAGGATTGTCATGAGCTCAAGGCCAGCCAGGACCACACTAATGAGTTCCAGGCCAACTTGAACTACAGTGTAAGATTCTGTCTCAAAAAAAAAATTTTGGAACCCTAACCCTAACCCTAACCCTAACCCTAACCCTAACCCTAACCCTAACCCTAACCCTA
>NW_022196903.1:25646793-25657115 GCF_008632895.1 Mastomys coucha | reverse complement strand
AAAAAAAAAAAAAAAAAAAAAAATTTGTTTTAATTTAAAAATGAATTTATTAATACTAGTAATGTACTTTCCCATGAAGATAAAGTGAACATATTTGTGTAGAAGGCATAAAAGTTTTAACTATGGCTCTAGTGTGCAGAAGTAGAAGCCATTTTATTTATCTACAGCTTATATTAATGTAGCTCATGACCCCGTGTTTCCACTAACAGAAAACTTCAGGTTGAAAATTCCAGCTTGATTAAACCACTTCCAGCTTTAAAAATAAAAACACCTCAGTTTCTTGTGGACATTTTAACCAGAATGTTCTCACCTCCTCCATAGCTGGCTCATCCCCTGAAAATAATCCAGGTTCTTTAGGGGTTAAGTACCCTAATGGGGTTTCCACAGCTGGTCTTTTGCATGTCCATATAATGGCTAATACATCAGGATGTTATACAGGCTATATTTTCTCTTTCTGTCTCTGTTTCTCTGTTTCTTCTTCTTCTTCTTCTTCTTCTTCTTCTTCTTCTTCTTCTTCTTCTTCTTCTTTTCTTCTTCTTTTCTTCTTCTTCTCCTTCTCCTTCTCCTTCTCCTTCTCCTTCTCTCCTTCTCCTTCTTCTCCCTCCCTCCCTCCCTCCCTCCCTCCCTCCTTCCCTCCCTTCTCCTTCTTCTTCCTCTCTCTCTCTCTCTCTCTCTCTCTCTCTCTCTCTCTCTCTCTCTCTCTCTCTCTCTCTCTCTCTCTCTCTCTCTGGTTTTGTGTGTGTGTGTGTCTTGCTCAGAACTCCCAATAGCTGCAGCTCATACAGCTGCCCCAACATCAGCCCAGCCCCCTTCCTCAGATGCTTAGTAATTCACTGCTTCCGCACTGCAGTGAGTGTGGGCCTTGTCTAGTTTATCTAGTGAATATGGGTTTGATCATCTAAAATCGACTCCTTCCAGCAAATGTCTCCCATTTTTGCAGGCTGTGTTGAAGAGGCTTCTTCCTACATCTTTCTGCTTTCATTCTCCTCTGTGTCACTCAGGAACTGGCTTGTGGGCATCCAGAGTGCTTACACACACACACACACACACACACACACACACACACACACATACACATACACACACACACACACACACACTTATGCACATGCACTCACAAAGGGCCTAACTTTTGCAAATAAAAATCTTGCTCTTAAACGAGTGTTCCTGCCTCAGACTGCTGCAAACACTTCCAGCCTTCCATTGATTTCTTGCTTCTAGGATAGAACAGCAGCAGACCCTCTCCCTGCTCCCCAATGGCAGATGCTGGAGAACACACCTCACTGGGGTCTCAAAATGCTGCCCTCTTACTCTCTCAGTACATCCCTAACCTTGATGGTCACAAACCAGGGACTTGTTCAGATTCAGACATGGGGTTAGTGCAACCTTTGAGTAAGCCCCTTGAATGTGCCCTCCATCCTGCCCCCAGTCCAAGAGGGTATAGGGAAAGGACCCTCTTCTCCCCCAAGGGGGCAGAAAGTTCACCATTGGACATTCTGTTGTTTAAATCAAGCCCAGTCCCCTCCAGATTTATTAAAATGTCAAAATATGTTAGGGCAATGTATATTTTGGCTGTTCCCAGGAATGGGGAGCAAAGAGAGATAAAGGCAGAACTCAGGCCTCATATTTTCCTGAAGGCAGCAGGGGGTGAGTAGGGTGGTGGAGTGTCCCAGACATGACAAGCTGTCCTGAGGGGGTACCTAAGCATCCAAAGAGATGGCAGCCAACACTAGAGGCAAATTTGAAGCCTGTTCAAATTTGCTTCTATTTGCAAAAGGTCCAATAACAGTCTGGGGATGGGATGTTTAATTCAGGAGGACTTTCCGGGAAAGGGATGAACCCCAACTGCTAGGGCCTGAGAACTGTGGCTAATAGGGGTGATTCAGGGTGTGTGTCATGATGGTCCGTAATGCCATCCACGTCTCCTCTGCTGTGGGGACAATCTGTGAGGCTGGCAGCAGGAAGCCATATTGTCCAGTGTCCCGGAGCTCGAAGCTGAAGGCATATTTGATGCCACTGTCATAAGCCCAGTCCACCGTGATCCCACTGGCTGAATCTAAAAAGAAAAGGGCCAAAAAGTGCCTGGGAAGAAGGAAGAAGTTGTAGTCACAGGATACAGAGGAATCCTAAGTGGAAAGTGGGCCCTGCAACCCACCCGAATCTGATCACATCAAGCTTCCTGACTTTGCCCACCCCCAACCAGTTTTCCCCCTGACACAAGTAGGCTGATAAACAGAGAACCTGTCCCCTTGGAGGACTTTGTAACAGGGTCTGTGCACTGATGCTGCTAAGGCACGGCTGCCTGGCTACCACCATCCACCCAGCCCATGTAGGTCAGTGGTACTACTCAAGCTGCAGCTGCCCTGCCCCAGGCAGATAAGGCTCACTCACAGAGGGTGGTGCTGATGCTGCCATAAATATACTGGATCCCGTGAACCTGGTAGAGAGCCTGTACTGCATCCTTGGCAAGATTGAACTGCAAATAACAGCCAGAGAGAGTAAGAGGAAGGGGATGGCCAACCCTTGCATGCTTAGCAGCTATGAGAAGCATGGGATTGGGAGCCATTGTATGTAGATAGTACAATTCCTTCAGCTTTGAACTTGACCACATGGGAACAACTCTACTGATTCTTCCTACCATGGACTCTTCCTATCGTTGGTCCAGACTCTCAGATTGGGAATGGAAGGAGCTACCTGCAGATGTACCAGGTGGAGCTCCCTAGAGAGAAGCTTTCTGCTTTCCCACACTCTATCCAGCCAATCTTACCAGCTCTTCATGGTTAGGCACAGGCTCCAGAGAATGGCCATAAGGATACATGACCATCTGAGAGTAGCTGTGGATGGAGATCATAGCTTTGAAGTTCCCGTGGCCTGTGATGAAGTCCACAATTGCAGCTACCTCTGGCTCTGATTCAGGTGCGGGCCCTCGGTAAGTCTCTGAGCAGGGGTTTTTGTTAGAACCATTTCCTGGAAACAAGATGAAACCACCCAATGGATTAAAGTGTGATGGAACACTTTAAAAACAGTGTAAAAGTGTCAAGCAAACACTTTTACGTCTTGCAAACTCCTTCTGCAAGTTAGTTGAGGTCATGTGACTGCTTCTGGCCAATGAAAATTTGAGCAAAAAATGTGTCCTGTTTTGAGGCTGTTAAGGGGAAAGGTGGTCAGACCTGGTAGTGCATGCCTTTAATTTCAGCAGAGGCAGATGCAGAGGCAGACAGATCTCCATGAGTTCAAGGCCAGCCTGGTCTACAGAGTGAGTCATGGAAGCCAGCCAAAGCTAACTAGAGAGATCCCAGCTCAGAAAAAGAAAGAAGGAAAGAAAAGGGGTGAGTGCATTCTCTTCTGTCTGTGTGACTAAAGCAAAATCTGGAGATAAGCCCCTTTGTCACCACTGGAAGAGAGGTGCCATTGAGAGCAAGCAGGCCACATGGGACTTTGTCCACAAGGTCAACTCTGCGTTAGGCCATGTTTATTGTTGGATTTCTTCTCCTCACATGAGGATGAAGAAGGGAGCCATACTCCGACTCAGCAACTCTGTGGGTTTGCAGGGAGCGCCCACCACTTGCTTGTGCTTTGGGTTAAGTCCTGACTGTGTTTCCATCGGAGAGGCAGGCCTGCCTGGGAAGATGCATCCGGAGCCAACCTGTGCCTTCTGCCCCCATCCCAGCCTCACCTGGTAAGCAGCATCCCTCTGGCTAGCTCTTTTGGGACCCATTGCTGGTCAGGGGCTCAGACACAGTATCTGCTGAAGCTTCGTTCCCAGCCATAGCCCTAGAAGCCCATGGACTTGTGCACCAGAGGAAAACCAAGATGGAGCCCCAGAGTTGCTCCAGGATGGTCTGAGAATCACAGAAGAGGCTTTTGAGAGTTTTTCTCAAGGAAGCTACTTGGAGGAGAGTGTAGAGAGGAGGTGTATGTGGTGTGTGTGTACGTGTGTGTGTACGTGTGTGTGTGTGTGTGTGTGTGTGTGTGTGTGTGTGTGTGTGTGTGCGTGCGTGCATATGCGCATGTATGGGAATTGCTCTAATGACTCAGCTCTACTGCCAGGCCTATGTTTCCTTCCATTCCTAGGTAGTTGAACTTGTTGCTTCTCTTAGGTGCTCTGCCTACTTGCTTCTTTCCCTGGAACCATGTCATACAGTGCTGGTCAAGATTTGTGGATTAGGAACTCATGCGGAGAGAAAGTTCCTACTCTCTCCCCTTCTACCTCTCCAAAATGACTGCATCCAAGCCTTACAGAGACCAGAGAGCTTCCCCAACTTCTGAAGCTTTGAGAGGGCTCTCCAGCAGCCCCCTTGTCCCCAGGGCCAACAGCAGACTACTGCAAACTGATGCTCCCTGTAGTGAGGTGAGGGAGGTACAGTGCTCTGAGGGAGGGTCTCCAGGCGACCCACGATACAACAATTAAGAAAATATGAGGGTTGGAGAGATGGCTCAGCCGTTAAAGGCTAGGCTCACAATCAAAAATATAAGAAAATATGAAAACCATGAACTAGATCTTCCCACCTGAGTTGCCTGTTATTCCTGGCCCCAGGCAGCCATTCTGTCAGCAAAGAGCACATCCCTTCTTGGTTGGGTGGTCGCTTGCCTAAGGTTGGGGACCCTGGCTAGAAGGGGGAGCCCACCAGCCCCTCAGGCTGGCAGAGGCTAAGCCCACAGTGGCCCTGTTTGTTGTGTCTGTTGAGCTCCTGCACCTGCTCCACTTGATGAATGACAAATAGCAACAGATGAGCAGAGAGGGGGAGGCTGAAAGCTTTGTCTGTGTTTGCAGCCCACGCAGGCAAGAGCGGTTCCCCTGCCAACGGCCAGGTGGCTGTGCCCAAATATGGAGAACACTTCTGGCCATTAGTTCTGGTTTGAGCTAAGCAGAATAAACCAATCTTCCCCTGACCAAATGGGAATTAGCTGCTGCCTCTCTGACGTCCACACTCAAGGTCCTCTGAGTCTGCCTGCCTCACAAGTACCTGCTAATGGATTCATTAGCTGTTTATTTTTCCTTCCCTAAAAATGTAATTTGTAGCAAGGGGAAATCTCTGAAAGTACATGGTGAATTATTAAAGCACTAATCTTTGGGTAGTGGGATTATGGGAGCTTTTCTGCCCCTTTGGGTTCCTCTGCCCCAATAATTGTTTTTGTTGTTGTTGTTTTTACATTGTATATCCACAGATTTATTTATCTGTTCACAGAGAGACCCACAAATGTTATTTTCTTTAAAACAGGATTTATCTACCTCTAAACTGGGTGGGATGCCTCAGGATTTGTGAGTCTTGTCAGGCCTGAGAGCCGTGGTTGCCCACCTAGGTCAACCCTGGTCTATTGGGAGGCAGCCAGGTCTAATTTTGCACAGCTATGATCTCTTGCCACAGTGGTTCTCACATGGCCCTGATCCTCAGGCCCCCACTACCATATGCCCTGAGGGCTTTGCTCTCCATCCTTCATAAGAAATAATAAGAAATTTCCTTATTTTTCATTGTGAATGACCTCCAAGAAGCCACAGACACCTAGATATAGAATGTTCTACTGATAGCTTGGCCATAGACTTATGGATCTGTTTGGTAACAGCAGGGGCTGGTTTCCCTTGGAGAGCCAACCCTTGTCTTCATTGTGGAGTATAGATATCACATCTGGGGCTGAGGTTGAGTGGATCTTGTTGACTCTCCTGACTGCTCCTGGAATCCCACCCATCCAATTGCTGATTTGCTGGAATCCAGGTTATTTCCTCCAGGTGTTCTAGAAGACTTGGTTTCCCTATCTACTCTCTGTGCCTTTGTCATGTGTTTGAAAGAGAAACAATAAGAAAAGATCACCTAGAAACCAAGCCAGTCATGGATGGTAGAATCCTGCCAGAATGAACTAGCCTCCTTAAGTCTTTCTCTACCATATTCAGGATCTGATACTTGCAATGTGTCTGCCTTTTAATATCTAAGGGTTTCCTTAAATGTCCCCATGAAGTCTTAGCATATAGACCCATGTGTCACCCGTGCAACCTCACCTACATCCCACACTCAGGCTTAGCTATGTGCTCACCTGACCCTGGTCATGACATACATAGATTAGCCAGTAGTGTTGTCCATGCCTCCCAATGTATGAGTCAACACACTCTGATGGTATGAGAGGACCTACCAAAAACCAACCACTCCTCCTCAAGTCCTGCCCCTGGATGCAACAGGCTGCCATACCTCCAAAGCCTGTCTTCCAATTCCTGTTGAGGTCCACGCCAATGCAGACGATGCCGGGTTGACTTGACTTGTTTTTTCGCCACAAGCGATTCTGAGAAAGCCCAGGTCATGCAGCCTCATTAATTGGGCCCACCCCCAGAGATGGGAAGGCTGACATCCTGGCCCATGAAAGGGGAAAAGGGAGGGAGCCCTGGGGACAGGATGGGCTGACATGGACCTAGACCAAACAATGAGCAGGTTGGATCTGTGGTTCAAGTAAGGCATGGCGAGAAGTCTAATCATAGGCTGATAGTAGAAGCTTCCTTGGGCAGTGGGCAGGTTGTTGGGCAAGATGGTTTTAATCTCATAGCTTCAATACCTCAACAGCCCCCTTTTTGCCAGCCAGGCTCTCTGCAGAAAGCTCCTGAAGAAGCCAGCTTCAGAGACCACCATGACAGTTCTCTGCCCCAACACATACTCCAGATGACCACAGTTGGGAATCCCCAGCTATCCTTACCATGCTATGAGTAAAAGCAAAGCCATCAGGGTTGGTGACAATCTCTATGAAAATGTCCATAGTGTTCAGTACTTTTTTCAAGACATGGTCTTTGTCGTATGCATTGACAATCTGCAAGTGAGGGTGACAGGAGTTGGCCCTTGCCAGGTATTCCTCAGAAGTGCAGCAAGACCCTAAAATGGCCCAGTGGCCACAGGAAGTCATCAAATGTATCCCACATAGAACCAAAATTAAGTTTTAAACACCCAGAAAACAAAATAGTGTGAATTCCCTACTTGTGAAAGGCCAGAGCATATCATAGTGTTCCCAAGGACAGGAGGGGATAGAGAACCCTGAATTTAAGGGAACTGAGTTGAATTCTTCTCTTTAAATAAATACCCAAGCATCCCTTCCTCCTGGTCCCAAGCTATTCCTCAGCTGCCATTCCCAGCTGACCTCCTGCGAGATCCAGATACCGGTGGCATGGGTGATCCACTCTCGGGAATGAATCCCAGTGTCGATCCAGATAGCCGTGCGATTTGGACCTCCAGTGCTGAACTGGGGGAAAAGGATCAGACCACAAACAAAGGTGTGATCAAGACAGCCATGATGCTGTCCCTCAAAGATGCATCCTTACTGTCTGGAATGAATCTGTATGTCAGAGAACTTAACCTGAGACGACAAGGACATGCTGGTCTATGCACATCCACCTACAAAGTTTGAACAGATGGTGTGGCCTTTGCCTTACAGTGCTATTCTTGGAAGGCAGAGTCACCCGACCAGAAACACAGAATTTCTCAAGACTGGAAGTATCTTAGGACTTGTGCCTCTCAAACTTCAATGGCCACACGTGTCTCATGGAAATATTAAACAATATGAAGGCCGTGGTGCAGTGGATCTAGGGAGGGGTACAGAGTTTGCATTGCTAATGCTCGGGCTTTTGGGTGATGAGGGTATGTACGGATGTACAAAGCCACACTTTGAGGAGCAAAGGCTTGGTGAGAGACTGTGGTAATGCCTCAGTGAGAGATCAAAGTAGAAGCCAGTTCAGTCACGGCAAAGTCAGGCAAGGCTACATGGCTGCTGAGAAGCACCAGAGCCATATGAGAGCTTAGTACCTATCCCCCCTGACAACCTATGCCGAGTGCCCCTGTGGTTCACACGCTGGAGCATGGGCTATATATATAAATTGAGTCTTTTCTGAGGCTTGTGCTACTACTCATCCTGCTCCTTCATGACCAAGGGCACTACAGTGACCATATTTGTTCAAGCTGTATTCAGTGGCCCCCATGAAGGGCTGGAAGATTTCTCCAGAGCTGCATGCCCATCTATGGAGCTGTCTAAGGCAGATGACCTCAGTCATTGTCAACTGAATCCTATATGCACCTCTGTTCTCACTTAGCAGGTGAAGCAAGTTTGGCAACAGGAAGGACGCTGACTCACCCACACTTACCCCGAGCTGAGGTGACAACTGACACTCCACAGCCCTGTCTCTTTAGCACCTTCCACTACTTCCTGCCCAGGTCACTGCACTGCCACCTGTCCATACTTACAAGGGTGAGTCCCTGATGACACAAGCTCATGGATCTGTAGCACGGGATGCATACATCTTCCCTAGCCAGAAACTCCTGCCCAGACACTTACCAATGAACTCAATCTTAGGATAAAGACGCTCACTCTGTAGTCTACGGCCTGATTCAGTGGGCTCTTACCTTCAGGACAAGAATGGACCGATTTTCAAAGCTCTTGCCAATGTGAATTTTGGAGACAAGATTAGAATGTTCAGCTACAAAGTTGTCGATCCAACTATATATCTGAAAATGAAGAAGTCTTATCAGAAAGAGAGTTTAAGTGGGGAGAGGGGTGAGCCCCAAGCATGTCAGCAAATGGGGCTCATTCATCCACCCCACTTTTTTTTTTATTGCTTCCTACCTCCCCTGGGAGTCTAAAGGAACATAGATCAAGAATTACAAATCCTAAAGCTACCCTCAGAGCTAAAGGACATCGAGTTGTGGCCTGGCTAGAACACCAAGCTCTTTCTGCTCACACAGAACTACACATGCACCTCACCAGAAAGAACAGCATGTACTGAGCTCACTCAAATCCTAGACATGAGCTGCCTCTGATACCACATGTCTATCTTCCCAGTCCTTGGGAACCAAAGGCAGGAGGACCAGCAATTCAAGCCAGCCTGGGCTACATAGGAAGATCTGTCTAAAAAATAATAATAAATAAATTCCTAGACATGACCTACATGGGTGTCTCTGTTGAAAATTCATTCTCTCGCCTTCACCCTGTAGTCTGTTTTATCCATTTAACAGATCTCATAAACTGTGGAGCACTGTTTTATGTCATTTTCACTCCTCCTAGACTCAGTAGTTTGAAGAGAAGGGTAGTGTTTTATTTATTGACATCAATAAATTGACACTGTTATTGACATCAATAACAGTGACAGTCGATATTAGTTCATTTTCTTGTCCTTTCAATACATATATAGCAATGAATAAACATTAGAAAGAAAATGGATTCTCCATTACAGGTCTTGGGAAATGAGAAGAATGATAGAGTAGACAATATCAATAATGTCATGTCCTTTAATAGGTAAATGAGGTCTGTTCCTTGAGTTTCTTTCTGGAGTGGAAGTTCCTGCTCTCGCCTGTATGTTTTCTCTTAAACACAGTGTCCATCACTAACATCTAGTTGGGTGTCACGACATCATACATTTTTGCCAAGTAAGAGCAACTGCTTATTTCCACGAGCGTGGCTTTCCCAGTATGCCTGGATTGATGCACTTATGCTTTCAAGAATCCACATCTGGGGCCATGGAACACCAGGACTGATCACAAAGAGATCGATGAATCATTTAGTCAGGAGATGGGCTATGAAGGCAGCCTCCACCTCCTTTGTTCTGGCCTAGAATAGATGAGCACCTTAACGTGCCAACCAACAAACCATTTCGTAGACTGAGTCTACCTAGATGTGCTTCTCAGCTGTTATTCCCTTTGTCTGTTTCTGGACCCCTTAGGGCTATCTACCACCAAACATCCCTTCGCCTAAGATCTCTTCTCTGCACTCTCCCACGTTTACAGTCTCTATAGTCTCGAAATCCTTCTCTGGTCTCTGCCTGATCCTCAAAATCCCAAGGGGTTCAGAAGCCTTATCGTCTAGACTTTGCCCAGGTGGACCTGCCTCATCCAGAGTGTGATAAGAGGAATAGCTGAAGCTGTTGGTACTGCGTTCCAGCCTGCGGGACTTCGCCATGGCATCTCTCTCCTCATCCAGCAGCACCTAGCAGATAGGAAAACACACTGGAAAGGCAGAAGAGGGCTTTGGACCCGCAGCATCAACACCGGGGTTGGGGGTGGGGGTGTGAACCACCGTGACTGCGTGCAACAGAAGGGTGTATGTGATTGAAGGGGTGACTCATCATGTGCTGGCATTCATGCTAACATCGCCCAAATGAGCACAGGACTCATCAGTCAGGAGAGATAGACTTTAAGTCCCTCTCTGCTCCCAACTTATGGTAGAACTTGCTGTATATAGCCTTGGTTTTCTCAGCTTAAGAATTAGGACAACAGGGGCTGGGCAGTGGTGGCACACGCCTTTAATCCCAGCCCTTGGGAGGCAGAGGCAGGTGGATTTCTGAGTTTGAGACCAGCCTGGTC